>NC_092111.1:35773130-35865630 GCF_045679555.1 Salvelinus alpinus | reverse complement strand
AGAATTTCCAGGTACTCTCAGTGCAACTTAATGATTCACAAGCCTGTCTGTCAGGGGTTCACTCAAAACGGCATCATCGTAAACATTGTTGCTCTGTAATGAATGTGCTCTTTCTTGAAAACTTACTTTAATTTATTGACCTTATTGTCCCCATGGGGAAATGTTGTTGCAGTGTCATGTACACATTTAAAGTGGCGTTTAAATACAAAAATAAATTGTCAATACAACTTTAAGAACAGTTACATACCAATAAAAAGAGACTAGCCTGCTGTCCTTACTGGGTGGATAGGAACATTAGCCTGCTGGGCTTACTGGGTGGATAGGAACATTAGCCTGCTGGCCTTACTGGGTAGATAGGAACATTAGCCTGCTGGCCTTACTGGGTAGATAGGAACATTAGCCTGCTGGCCTTACTGGGTAGATAGGAACATTAGCCTGCTGGCCTTACTGGGTAGATAGGAACATTAGCCTGCTGGCCTTACTGGGTAGATAGGAACATTAGCCTGCTGGCCTTACTGGGTAGATAGGAACATTAGCCTGCTGGCCTTACTGGGTAGATAGGAACATTAGCCTGCTGTCCTTACTGAGTGGATAGGAACATTAGCCTGCTGGTCTTACTGGGTGGATAGGAACATTAGCCTGCTGGTCTTACTGGGTAGATAGGAACATTAGCCTGCTGGTCTTACTGGGTGGATAGGAACATTAGCCTGCTGGCCTTACTGGGTAGATAGGAACATTAGCCTGCTGGCCTTACTGGGTAGATAGGAACATTAGCCTGCTGGCCTTACTGAGTCTATAGGAACATTAGCCTGCTGGCCTTACTGGGTAGATAGGAACATTAGCCTGCTGGCCTTACTGGGTAGATAGGAACATTAGCCTGCTGGCCTTACTGGGTGGATAGGAACATTAGCCTGCTGGCCTTACTGGGTAGATAGGAACATTAGCCTGCTGGCCTTACTGGGTAGATAGGAACATTAGCCTGCTGGCCTTACTGGGTAGATAGGAACATTAGCCTGCTGGCCTTACTGAGTGGATAGGAACATTAACCTGCTGGTCTTACTGGGTGGATAGGAACATTAGCCTGCTGGTCTTACTGGGTAGATAGGAACATTAGCCTGCTGGTCTTACTGGGTGGATAGGAACATTAGCCTGCTGGTCTTACTGGGTGGATAGGAACATTAGCCTGCTGGCCTTACTGGGTAGATAGGAACATTAGCCTGCTGGCCTTACTGGGTAGATAGGAACATTAGCCTGCTGGCCTTACTGGGTAGATAGGAACATTAGCCTGCGGGCCTTACTGGGTAGATAGGAACATTAGCCTGCTGGCCTTACTGGGTGGATAGGAACATTAGCCTGCTGGCCTTACTGGGTGGATAGGAACATTAGCCTGCTGGTCTTACTGGGTGGATAGGAACATTAGCCTGCTGGTCTTACTGGGTAGATAGGAACATTAGCCTGCTGGTCTTACTGGGTGGATAGGAACATTAGCCTGCTGGTCTTACTGGGTGGATAGGAACATTAGCCTGCTGGCCTTACTGGGTAGATAGGAACATTAGCCTGCTGGCCTTACTGGGTAGATAGGAACATTAGCCTGCTGGCCTTACTGGGTGGATAGGAACATTAGCCTGCTGGCCTTACTGGGTAGATAGGAACATTAGCCTGCTGGCCTTACTGGGTAGATAGGAACATTAGCCTGCTGGCCTTACTGAGTCTATAGGAACATTAGCCTGCTGGCCTTACTGAGTCTATAGGAACATTAGCCTGCTGGCCTTACTGGGTAGATAGGAACATTAGCCTGCTGGCCTTACTGGGTAGATAGGAACATTAGCCTGCTGGCCTTACTGGGTGGATAGGAACATTAGCCTGCTGGCCTTACTGGGTGGATAGGAACATTAGCCTGCTGGTCTTACTGAGTGGATAGGAACATTAGCCTGCTGTCCTTACTGGGTGGATAGGAACATTAGCCTGCTGGCCTTACTGGGTAGATAGGAACATTAGCCTGCTGGTCTTACTGGGTGGATAGGAACATTAGCCTGCTGGCCTTACTGAGTCTATAGGAACATTAGCCTGCTGGCCTTACTGAGTCTATAGGAACATTAGCCTGCTGGCCTTACTGGGTAGATAGGAACATTAGCCTGCTGGCCTTACTGGGTAGATAGGAACATTAGCCTGCTGGCCTTACTGGGTGGATAGGAACATTAGCCTGCTGGCCTTACTGGGTGGATAGGAACATTAGCCTGCTGTTCTTACTGAGTGGATAGGAACATTAGCCTGCTGGTCTTACTGGGTGGATAGGAACATTAGCCTGCTGGCCTTACTGGGTGGATAGGAACATTAGCCTGCTGGCCTTACTGAGTGGATAGGAACATTAGCCTGCTGGCCTTACTGGGTAGATAGGAACATTAGCCTGCTGGCCTTACTGGGTGGATAGGAACATTAGCCTGCTGTCCTTACTGGGTGGATAGGAACATTAGCCTGCTGGCCTTACTGATTCTATAGGAACATTAGCCTGCTGGCCTTACTGAGTGGATAGGAACATTAGCCTGCTGGCCTTACTGGGTAGATAGGAACATTAGCCTGCTGGCCTTACTGGGTGGATAGGAACATTAGCCTGCTGTCCTTACTGGGTGGATAGGAACATTAGCCTGCTGGCCTTACTGATTCTATAGGAACATTAGCCTGCTGGCCTTACTGGGTGGATAGGAACATTAGCCTGCTGGCCTTACTGGGTGGATAGGAACATTAGCCTGCTGGCCTTACTGGGTGGATAGGAACATTAGCCTGCTGTCCTTACTGGGTGGATAGGAACATTAGCCTGCTGGTTTTACTGGGTGGATAGGAACATTAGCCTGCTGGCCTTACTGGGTAGATAGGAACATTAGCCTGCTGGCCTTACTGGGTAGATAGGAACATTAGCCTGCTGGCCTTACTGAGTCTATAGGAACATTAGCCTGCTGGCCTTACTGGGTAGATAGGAACATTAGCCTGCTGGTCTTACTTGGTGGATAGGAACATTAGCCTGCTGGCCTTACTGAGTCTATAGGAACATTAGCCTGCTGGCCTTACTGAGTCTATAGGAACATTAGCCTGCTGGCCTTACTGGGTAGATAGGAACATTAGCCTGCTGGCCTTACTGGGTAGATAGGAACATTAGCCTGCTGGCCTTACTGGGTGGATAGGAACATTAGCCTGCTGGCCTTACTGGGTGGATAGGAACATTAGCCTGCTGGTCTTACTGAGTGGATAGGAACATTAGCCTGCTGGTCTTACTGGGTGGATAGGAACATTAGCCTGCTGTCCTTACTGGGTGGATAGGAACATTAGCCTGCTGGCCTTACTGGGTAGATAGGAACATTAGCCTGCTGGTCTTACTGGGTGGATAGGAACATTAGCCTGCTGGCCTTACTGAGTCTATAGGAACATTAGCCTGCTGGCCTTACTGAGTCTATAGGAACATTAGCCTGCTGGCCTTACTGGGTAGATAGGAACATTAGCCTGCTGGCCTTACTGGGTAGATAGGAACATTAGCCTGCTGGCCTTACTGGGTGGATAGGAACATTAGCCTGCTGGCCATACTGGGTGGATAGGAACATTAGCCTGCTGGTCTTACTGAGTGGATAGGAACATTAGCCTGCTGGTCTTACTGGGTGGATAGGAACATTAGCCTGCTGGCCTTACTGGGTGGATAGGAACATTAGCCTGCTGGCCTTACTGAGTGGATAGGAACATTAGCCTGCTGGCCTTACTGGGTAGATAGGAACATTAGCCTGCTGGCCTTACTGGGTGGATAGGAACATTAGCCTGCTGGCCTTACTGGGTGGATAGGAACATTAGCCTGCTGGCCTTACTGATTCTATAGGAACATTAGCCTGCTGGCCTTACTGGGTGGATAGGAACATTAGCCTGCTGGCCTTACTGGGTGGATAGGAACATTAGCCTGCTGGCCTTACTGGGTGGATAGGAACATTAGCCTGCTGTCCTTACTGGGTGGATAGGAACATTAGCCTGCTGGTTTTACTGGGTGGATAGGAACATTAGCCTGCTGTCCTTACTGGGTGGATAGGAACATTAGCCTGCTGGCCTTACTGGGTGGATAGGAACATTAGCCTGCTGGCCTTACTGGGTAGATAGGAACATTAGCCTGCTGGCCTTACTGGGTGGATAGGAACATTAGCCTGCTGGCCTTACTGGGTAGATAGGAACATTAGCCTGCTGGCCTTACTGGGTAGATAGGAACATTAGCCTGCTGGCCTTACTGAGTGGATAGGAACATTAGCCTGCTGGCCTTACTGAGTCTATAGGAACATTAGCCTGCTGGCCTTACTGAGTGGATAGGAACATTAGCCTGCTGGCCTTACTGAGTGGATAGGAACATTAGCCTGCTGGCCTTACTGAGTCTATAGGAACATTAGCCTGCTGGCCTTACTGGGTGGATAGGAACATTAGCCTGCTGGCCTTACTGGGTGGATAGGAACATTAGCCTGCTGGCCTTACTGGGTGGATAGGAACATTAGCCTGCTGGTCTTACTGGGTGGATAGGAACATTAGCCTGCTGGCCTTACTGGGTGGATAGGAACATTAGCCTGCTGGCCTTACTGGGTGGATAGGAACATTAGCCTGCTGGTCTAACTGGGTGGATAGGAACATTAGCCTGCTGGTCTTACTGAGTGGATAGGAACATTAGCCTGCTGGCCTTACTGAGTGGATAGGAACATTAGCCTGCTGGCCTTACTGGGTGGATAGGAACATTAGCCTGCTGGCCTTACTTGGTGGATGGGAACATTAGCCTGCTGGCCTTACTGGGTGGATAGGAACATTAGCCTGCTGGTCTTACTGGGTGGATAGGAACATTAGCCTGCTGGTCTTACTGGGTGGATAGGAACATTAGCCCAAGCTATTTAGGAGGGATATCACACCTGGCACAAATGATTGTCTAGTGGTGTTTTTCCTGCTGAGGGGGGCCCTATACCTGCACCCAGAGGGGAGTAGTTCAAAGTCCGAGTACAGGGGGTGGCTTTGGTCTAAAATGATTTTGTGAGCCTTGCGGAGGACCCTGACCTTAAAGATCTCATCCAGGCCTGTCTGTTTGACTCAAAGTACCTTGCTTGATGTGGTGATAATCACATTCTGCAGCGATACGCCATCCCATCTGGTTTGCACTTAGTGGCACTATCATTTGTTTTTCAACAGGGCAATGACCCAACACAGCCCCAGGCTGTGCATGGGCTATTTGACCAAGATGGAGAGTAACAGAGTGTTGCATCAAATGACCTGGCCTCCACAATCACCCGACCTCAACCCATTTGAGATGGTTTGGGATGAGTTGGACCGCAGAGTGAAGGAAAAGCAGCCAGCAAGTGCTCAGCATATGTGGGAACTTCTTCAAGACTGTTGGAAAAGTATTCCAGTTGAAGCTGGTTGAGAGAATGCCAAGAGTGTGCAAAGCTGTCATCAAGGCAAAAGGTGGCTACTTTAAAGAATCTAAAATATATTTAGATTTGTTAAACACTTTTTTTGTTACTACATGATTCCATATGTGTTATTTCATAGTTTTGATGTCTTCACTGTTATTCTACAATGTAAAAAATACAACAAAGCGTCATATATTCACAAAGGGGCTGTCACACAAACACTCCAACTGACCTGCGTTCTGTTGAGGTTGCACGTCTCCACAGTGTCCCCGCGGACATCTGACTCCAGACTACAATTCAAATGCACTTCATATAGTTTAGCGGGGTTTTTTTTCTATCATATATGGCCCTGAGGTCTTATTCAAATCAGACTTGGGGATTCTTCAAACGAGATGTAAATGCACAATCTCACACATGTTTTATAACAGCTTGTTGTGTTATCCATTAAAAAGTGATATAGATAGGCCACCCGAGTGGCACAGCGGTCTAAGGCACTGCAGTGATTGAGGCGTCACTACAGACCCGGGTTTGATCCTGGGCTGTGTCACTACCGGCTGTGATTGTGAGTCCCATTGGGCGTTGCACTATTGGCCCAGCGTCGTCTGGGTTAGTGGAGGGTTTGGCCGGGGGGGCTTTACTTGGCTCATCACTCTCTAGCGACTCTTTGCGGCTGGCCAAGCACCTGCAGGCTGTCGTCAGATGGACGGTGTTTCCTCCGACACATTGGAGCGGCTGGCCTCTGGGTTCAGCGGGCAGGTGTTAAGAAGTGCAGTTTGGTGGGTCATGTTTCAGAGGACACATGACTCGACCTTCGCCTCTCCTGAGTCTGTAGGGGAGTTGCAGCGATGAGACGAGGTCGCAATTGGATATCATGAAATTGGGGAATAAAAAGGGGGTAATTGTTTTAAACAAATTGTCCTATAGATAATACATCTGGTGTCTCACTGAAAATGTGACCGTAGAAATATTGTATGGCCTAAATATGACCTATTGTACCGTAAGCCTGCATATTTTCAAAGCTGGTATTTTCTTTTCTCAAAATATAGTATTGCAACATATAAAGGTCTGTCCTTATCAACATGCTTTCAGAGTTTACCCCATATTCAATCATTGATACAGAATTAAATTTGTAGTAAGTTCTTACACATAATTACCTCTGCGTAGGAATTCAGTCTGGCTTTTTCCACAGTTGGATTCCCATCCATTTACCCCTGTCTCCCTTTCTCATTGCCGTCCTTCCTCCGTAGCGAACAAATGAACAAACGTATGGACAACACTGTACAGCCTAATATTTCACTAATCTCATCTGTCATTTGCATATCTGTAGGCGAGAGTGAGTTTAGACACATGAATCAGTCAACAGACTGGTGACTGCTCCATAACCAAGCTGCATCCTTTAGTGATAAGCTTGTCTAATTCTACCACTGCAGGCTTAGGGACATGTTTGGTGGCTACTGCCCAATGTGGCCTCTCAACGTCACACCCCAGAGGACGTCAAACAAAGTGTTAACAGAGGGAAAGTCCTGGGATATGTTCGTTTGTAGGCAAGAACAGAGGAAAATGTTTTGAAACAGAGGTAAACAGAGGAGGTAGAAAGTACTACTTGAGGTTGATCAATAAATGTAAAAAAAATTACAGTTTAAAATGTCATGCTACTGTTTATGATACTACTATGCTAGATACTACCCTGATCTACCCTACACAAGTTGAATGTAAATGCTACATTAGTTTGATCCCTACTAACACAAATGCGCCTAACCAACGCATTGCTTATCTGTTCTCTTTCATGCTTCAGTTGAACATGCTGTTAAAAATGTTACCTTTTCTAGGCAACATATATAGCTAATCAAATATCTACGACTTGGTTTGAATGATCATCCATCAAACATAGACATCTCTATTGAATTAGGTAGTTTCAATAAACGGAATTTCATTGGAAGAACTCAACTCTTCTCGCCTACTGGAACTCTAAAATGTATGGACCTCAGTCAGAGAGGGGAGCTGGTGTTGGTCGTTTTAGGTTAGGGGACATCACCAGAGAGGGGAGCTGGTGTTGGTCGTTTTAGGTCAGGGGACATCACCAGAGAGGGGAGCTGGTGTTGGTCGTTTTAGGTCAGGGGACATCACCAGAGAGGGGAGCTGGTGTTGGTCGTTTTAGGTCAGGGGACATCACCAGAGAGGGGAGCTGGTGTTGGTCGTTTTAGGTCAGGGGACATCACCAGAGAGGGGAGCTGGTGTTGGTCGTTTTAGGTTAGGGGACATCACCAGAGAGGGGAGCTGGTGTTGGTCGTTTTAGGTCAGGGGACATCACCAGAGAGGGGAGCTGGTGTTGGTCGTTTTAGGTTAGGGGACATCACCAGAGAGGGGAGCTGGTGTTGGTCGTTTTAGGTCAGGGGACATCACCAGAGAGGGGAGCTGGTGTTGGTCGTTTTAGGTTAGGGGACATCACCAGAGAGGGGAGCTGGTGTTGGTCGTTTTAGGTTAGGGGACATCACCAGAGAGGGGAGCTGGTGTTGGTCGTTTTAGGTTAGGGGACCTCAGTCAGAGAGGGGAGCTGGTGTTGGTCGTTTTAGGTCAGGGGACATCACCAGAGAGGGGAGCTGGTGTTGGTCGTTTTAGGTTAGGGGACATCACCAGAGAGGGGAGCTGGTGTTGGTCGTTTTAGGTCAGGGGACATCACCAGAGAGGGGAGCTGGTGTTGGTCGTTTTAGGTTAGGGGACCTCAGTCAGAGAGGGGAGCTGGTGTTGGTCGTTTTAGGTTAGGGGACATCACCAGAGAGGGGAGCTGGTGTTGGTCGTTTTAGGTTAGGGGACCTCAGTCAGAGAGGGGAGCTGGTGTTTTAGGTTAGGGGACATCACCAGAGAGGGGAGCTGGTGTTTTAGGTTAGGGGACATCACCAGAGAGGGGAGCTGGTGTTGGTCGTTTTAGGTTAGGGGACCTCAGTCAGAGAGGGGAGCTGGTGTTGGTCGTTTTAGGTTAGGGGACATCACCAGAGAGGGGAGCTGGTGTTGGTCGTTTTAGGTTAGGGGACATCACCAGAGAGGGGAGCTGGTGTTGGTCGTTTTAGGTTAGGGGACATCACCAGAGAGGGGAGCTGGTGTTGGTCGTTTTAGGTCAGGGGACATCACCAGAGAGGGGAGCTGGTGTTGGTCGTTTTAGGTCAGGGGACATCACCAGAGAGGGGAGCTGGTGTTGGTCGTTTTAGGTTAGGGGACCTCAGTCAGAGAGGGGAGCTGGTGTTGGTCGTTTTAGGTTAGGGGACCTCAGTCAGAGAGGGGAGCTGGTGTTGGTCGTTTTAGGTTAGGGGACCTCAGTCAGAGAGGGGAGCTGGTGTTGGTCGTTTTAGGTTAGGGGACATCACCAGAGAGGGGAGCTGGTGTTGGTCGTTTTAGGTTAGGGGACATCACCAGAGAGGGGAGCTGGTGTTGGTCGTTTTAGGTTAGGGGACATCACCAGAGAGGGGAGCTGGTGTTGGTCGTTTTAGGTCAGGGGACCTCACCAGAGAGGGGAGCTGGTGTTTTAGGTTAGGGGACATCACCAGAGAGGGGAGCTGGTGTTTTAGGTTAGGGGACATCACCAGAGAGGGGAGCTGGTGTTTTAGGTTAGGGGACATATTTCTCCACATGGTATGATTATTAAGTTAATCTGGCTAATGTACAGTATATTTGGCTTTCCTCCAGCTGCCCTTCAATGCATGGTTACTTGGTTCTGATTTTATGCAATATATATACATTTTTAATAAATGATAGATTAAAAACCTAGAATGATTTAAGCCCCTTCTCGCGAAAGTGTAAAATCTAATGGGAACACACTTGCCTCCTCACTTGATTTGGAAAAGAGAGAATCTGTGGCTCTCACATAGCCTAGTCATTCAAACCATGTTCCCCCATCATAATCATCACTCATCATAATCACTGGAGCCATTGCGTTTCTCCAAACAGCATCCATTTGCAAGACTTCAGAACTTAACTTTGAATGGAAGTTGTGCACACATTTCTTTTTTATCCCAGTCTGTATCCAAGTTTAATGCCAGGGTCAAACATGATAAATGAGGCTCCTCCAACTAAGACAATATAATACAACTGAAAAACATCAATGTCATTCAGTGTAAACAGAATCAAACAGATCTTCATTCCTTCCTCATTCCTTGATGCACGAGAGGACTTGTATCCGGTGGAGTAGATTGACACACCGGTGCGTCACACTGTGACCTCATTTTGAATATTGAATATCTCGCTGTGCGTTGATGATAGAGACTTACGGTTACTTGTAGTGGCTGCAGCTCAATCCCATCTTTCCTCCAATATAAAGTTAGCACCTATTCCATGACATGGGGCTTGTGAAAAGTGGTATTTTTTCTACACGAGAGGATCCGGACAAGAACATCTTCAAGAAATCATCTCTAAAACCCAAAACCCGTGTGAGCTACAAACTAATATGTCACTAATATTGAAAGGGGAGACTCTCACACACACACACAACAGTTTGCTTCTACGACATCCACAAGCTTTACAGCAGTCGACTGAACTCTTTGTCGTAGACGTCATTTCGAAGAGGTCTTCTCACAAAACCGACTGTCCAGGCCAAACCGTTGCATAGAACATTTACTCTCTTGCCAGGACACTGTTATTCAGAGGAGCTAGCCAACTACACAGCTAACAATCACTTCAAACTGAAGCAGAAATGACAGCAAACTGCATTGCATATTTTTCTATTTGTTAAGCGGAGCGCCACCAGGGAACCCAAGAGCAGACTCAGACGAGGAAACAGGGATGGATGAACCTAAACATGTATTGTTACACGGAGAGATATGGAGTGCAGATCCAAGAACGCTCGAATGAGTTGCAGAAAAAACAGATGTGGAGACTGAGGTTGGAGTTGGCTGAGTAGAACAGGGTTAACAGATTCTGAGGGGAATCCAAGGTGGTGATGGTGAGTAAAATCCAGAGCAAGGTAGTTGGGTGGTGAGATGTGGAACAGGAGACAGGAGACAGAGAGGTAGGTAACTAAGAGAGGATAAACAGTGTCAGGCAGGGAAACAGGCACAACAGAGTAACAGGATCTTGCGTAATCATAAATGGCTAGACTAATAACTGACTGAGCAGAGATTACGATCTGGCAGAGTGGAAGTGGCAGGACTGAGTATTTGTAGAGGTCTTGATTATGGAACGACTTGCAGCTGGAAGGGATTTGCTCTGACTCCAGCACACCTGTCTCCAACCACACAATCACACAGAGAGGGAGAGGGAGAGAGAGAGAGTGTACAGGGGGAGTAACTGCAGGTTAAGAAGACACCGGATGAACACCAGAGGGCATGGCAGGAGCAGAAGTGACACTATTGCCATTTATTTGAATTTATCAATAGAAATAATGCTGATTCATTCATTTTGACATGCTGAGGAAATCTGTCAGACTCTGTCTCGTCCCAACTCCCGACACATTCAATACTGTGGGACAGCTGGAAATCGAAATTCAAAATTCAAAACAATGTTGTAAATGTCAGAGAGACAGACAGCAAGGTTTATACAAATCTGCGCTGTTGAAAACCAAATGTAAGTCTAAAATAAATGAGAGATAATGTCTAGATGCTTTTTCACAGTGGAGATCAAGTTTCTAAATTACCTGGCGGGACTGATGAGACAGTGGATTACACAGCCAGATGGAACAGAGTAAATAAGCATTTTAATGCCATTGGCAGTGGTAACTTGTCGAATAGACACCGTCTGGAACGCGGTTTTAACTAATCAGCATCCAGGATTAGACATGTGTTATGGAAATTCTAATCAAGTAAGGGAGAAGAGACGTTCAATTTCTTCAAAAGATCAACCTTTAATATCGATTAATTATTGCAATAATGGAGCTGGTCAATGACCACCCATAGGTGATCGTTGAGAGCCCTCCAATACAGAGAACGCAAGGAGTTTATATAGAAACCCCAAAACTGCTTATTCATGGTTAGTTCCACCCCTCCCCGGCAGATCGGGGCATCATAAGCTGTCTTGTTTTCTTCTTGTGGCTATGTGTGAGGTCATAGAGCACAAACAAGTGATACGTTCCGCAGTTCCGTTACTCCTTTCTCCACCAAGCTAGCCTCTGTTCTCCTCATATCTCCACACAGCTGTGCCCTTGGAAGATAGTAAAAGAACAGGATGGACTGAATAACTGTGGTCACTCTCAGAGGCTCTTTGTCTTATGCCATGTGACCAAGTTACTAGAAGCAAAGATGATTGGAAACAGTAAAGGTTTATTCTGTTCCTCAAGTTTTTCTCTAACCCATGCACTTGACTACAGGCCTAGACTAGCTGCGGTGAGTGAAAGTGGAAGAGAGGAACCTTTCTCAGAAGCACAGCATTGGTAGAACAGAAATGTAATGCTTTTGCCAAGCACATAATTGTCAACTATTAATACCAAACAAATCATGCAAATACGTAATTTCTCTCTCACAGGTCACCGAAAGGGGAGACTCTCATGAACATGAAGGTGTCGATTGTTCTGCTCTACAACCCATAAGCTTCAGGGGAGTCAACTGAAGGTAAGCCAGTACCAGGCTGTAGAAATAGCAAAATGTACATAGGGGGTCAAATGTGCCAAAAATAACGCGACCAAACATGCATCTAAGTTTTCTTATATCTCCTAAATATAGGACAGACACTTCAAAATCTTGTTCCTTATGATTTCAGTTCTAACATTCAGGTTTGCGATTTTTTAATGTGTTATTTACTTTGTTTCTATGGGCCATATCAGTAAAGGCCAAATACAATGTTTCATCAAATAATAATAATAATACATTTTATTTTACCTAGAGGGGTACTAAATTCCCAAATGAAATGGCTAAATTATACATTTTATGACCATCTTAAAACAATTCCATATGTTAGCTTAGTGGGTATTGTGATCTAAGGACCTACAGGGGTATGAACGGTGGGAGATCTATAGCCCTTGATGAATGAGAGGTCTTGTTTAATTAACGGTGGGAGATCTATAGCCCTTGATGAATGAGAGGTCTTGTTTAACGGTGGGAGATCTATAGCCCTTGATGAATGAGAGGTCTTGTTTAACGGTGGGAGATCTATAGCCCTTGATGAATGAGAGGTCTTGTTTAATTAACGGTGGGAGATCTATAGCCCTTGATGAATGAGAGGTCTTGTTTAACGGTGGGAGATCTATAGACCTTGATGAATGAGAGGTCTTGTTTAACGGTGGGAGATCTATAGACCTTGATGAATGAGAGGTCTTGTTTAATGGTAGGAGATCTATAGCCCTTGATGAATGAGAGGTCCTGTTTAACGGTGGGAGATCTATATACCTTGATGAATGAGAGGTCTTGTTTAATGGTAGGAGATCTATAGCCCTTGATGAATGAGAGGTCTTGTTTAATGGTAGGAGATCTATAGCCCTTGATGAATGAGAGGTCTTGTTTAACGGTGGGAGATCTATAGCCCTTGATGAATGAGAGGTCTTGTTTAACGGTGGGAGATCTATAGCCCTTGATGAATGAGAGGTCTTGTTTAATGGTAGGAGATCTACACGTAAATTGTAGGCAGCAGACGATTCCTTTTGGGGTCTAGTTTGGGCGAATGGAATGTCTCTTTATTACAAAACTTCAACATCAAACTATGAACACTGGGAAAATATATTTCAACATTCGAATGTTGGGAATGATGAGAGATGGAATATGGAAAATTAATGTCTACTTTGTGATATCATTAAAATTGTTATAACGACATTATAATGAAAACATTGTAACTTGAAGAGCTTTTACACTGTGTACTTCTGGTTTACATCCTTTACAATGTGTAGAAAATATCAAGAATAAAAATAATGTTATTGTGTTGATAGGATTGTGATTTTAGTTCTCTAACGAGATCATAGTAAATTATGCTACTTTTTAATTTTTATTTATTTAATTTTATCCCATTTTCTCCCCAATTTTCGTGGTATCCAATCGCTAGTAATTACTATCTTGTCTCATCGCTACAACTCCCGTACGGGCTCGGGAGAGACGAAGGTCGAAAGCCATGCGTCCTCCGAAGCACAACCCAACCAAGCCGCACTGCTTCTTTAACACAGCGCGCCTCCAACCCGGAAGCCAGCCGCACCAATGTGTCGGAGGAAACACAGTGTACCTGGCCCCCTTGGTTAGCGCGCACTGCGCCCGGCCCGCCACAGGAGTCGCTGGAGCGCGATGAGACAAGGATATCCCTACCGGCCAAACCCTCCCTAACCCGGACGACGCTATGCCAATTGTGCGTCGCCCCACGGACCTCCCGGTCGCGGCCGGCTGCGACAGAGCCTGGGCGCGAAATTATGATACTTTGCCTCGTAACTATGATCGTCATATGATGTAAATGCCCCTTTTTACCCGAGGGTATAAAAAGTTTGAGTTAAGAATTGACATATCAGACTAGAAGGACCACACGCTGCAGCGAGGTCTATAATAGATACGACCCCGGGACGCAGCACGAAGGTGAAAAAGACAAAAGAACCTTGAATATATCCAATGCTAACGTTGAGTAGCTGTTCTAAGTAATGTATTTAAGAAGGTGAGTAGGACCATCCGGTTATTCTTTTCAAATCATTGTTGCCTAATCTGCTTTCATCACCACTCTGAGATCATCGACATGGCTGATTAGTCATCGTCAGGAGACCACTCTTCCAGAACAAGTGCAAGTAAACAGACAACTAAGAAGAACATTATGATCTCTTGTGGACAATCAGAGACAATCAGAGGCCATCCGAATTAAGAAGGCCCAATCGAAACCTCCTCATCAAGCGGAACCCAGCCCATGAAGGCCTGGGCCCAACAGAGATTCCCGACAAAGACCTTCAACACTTAAATACATTCATTACTTCTTACCTATAAGAGCGGCAGTTCGGGGCAAGGTATTAGGGTTATTGTGAGTGTAGTTCCCAAATGTATCCAAGTGTTGCTTCTCTTTCTCTCTCTCTTCAACTCTCCATCTTGTGTAACAGGTGTCATATTGTGTTAGTCCACTAGGGACTTGTTGTCATCGTATAAAGTTTCTAATCAATAACCTATACCGTGTGTATGTGTATCCTATGTTATCATTTAGTTTGTTAGTAAATAAAAAATCAAATCAATTTTTGTGGTACGAAATGATTAGTAAGACTCGGGTTTGTGCGGATACACGAAGTCTGCGACGTTCAGAATGAGACTGATATGAGGAAATTATCATTAGTGACAGTTATGATATCTATATGCTCTTGAGTTAATTCGGGAGATGGTAACTCATTAAACTTTTCCCGTGGTGCCCCAAATTCCTAATGAATGAATTGTTACATGATTATTTTAATCTAATAACAATTAAACATATCATGTAATTATTCAATGAATAACAGTCAGCACATTAATGATAGTCACGTCATGACAGCGTCCTCCGTGCTGCATTGCAGAGTGCACACGCTGTTTATAAACTCTTAGTGCCCTGAGGGAATGAAGTAATATATCCATCACTTATGGACCAAGATGATTTATCTTTTCCCTATGCTGTCTTTTATATTTTCCCCCAGGACTCTCTCTCTCTCTCTCTCTCTCTCTCTCTCTCTCTCTCTCTCTCTCTCTCTCTCTCTCTCTCTCTCTCTCTCTCTCTCTCTCTCTCTCTCTCTCTCTCTCTCTCTCTCTCTCTCTCTCTCTCTCTCTCTCTCTCTCTCTCTCTCTCTCTCTCTCTCTCTCTCTCTCTCTCTCTCTCTCTCTCTCTCTCTCTCTCTCTCTCTCTCTCTCTCTCTCTCTCTCTCTCTCTCTCTCTCTCTCTCTCTCTCTCTCTCTCTCTCTCTCTCTCTCTCTCTCTCTCTCTCTCTCTCTCTCTCTCTCTCTGAGCCCAGAGACGGCCATCATTACACTGGGCATTAAGCAAGCCATTTCCCCTACATAGACCTACAAAGTACAAACTCTCTCACGTTGCTAAAGAAACTTGTATACTGACAATACATCTGTGTACTTTGAGTGTTTTGCAGCATTTGTTGCTGCTACTGTCTAGTTGGCCTAGTTGATTACATGTCGCATTGACTTTTCAAACGCCATTTGCAAATGGTCATACAGGGACTCCTGTCCAAACAGACTGAGATTTGGCAACATAACCTATTTACGTCTCAACACCACATCCCCTGTGACTCATTAGAGTAAAATTGTTGTCGATATTTCCCTTCCTTTGAGTCATTTGAGTTATTATTTCCAGTATTCAAGAAATGCATTTCTTACCTGTAACACTTGTTTCTTTCCCCATGCGGTTGTCTGGGTCTGCGCACTCAGGTGAGCATATCCATTCACACTGGGCACAGACGTCATTTCAGCGTATAGATTTGATTTACATTTGGTTGAGTCAAATAAGATGAATTCAACGTAAAATCAACAAAAAAAATTCACCATGTCATTGTATTTAGAAAGCTAAGGTAACTGAGCTAAATGACTATCGCCCCGTAGCACTCTGTCACGTTCCTGACCTTATCTTCCTTTGTTTAGTCTTTGTTTAGTTGGTCAGGACGTGAGCTGGGTGGGTATATTCTATGTTTTGTGTCTCATTGGTTTAGGTGTGTCTGATTGGCCTGATATGGTTCTCAATCAGAGGCAGGTGTTTTACGTTGTCTCTGATTGGGAACCATATTTAGGTAGGCTGTGTTCACTGTTTGTTTGTGGGTGTTTGTGTGTGGGTGATTGTTCCTGTTCATTGCGTTCTTTGTTTTCACTAGGTTCTCATGTTCATGTCTGTAGCGTCGTTGGTTTCATTCTGTTTATTGTTTTGTTCGTGTTTATAAGTGTTCCAATAAATATGGAAACGTACCATGCTGCGATTTGGTCCTCCTCTCTTCCACCTAACGACGAGCGTTACATACTCACTTCCGTCATCATGAAGTGCTTTGAGAGACTAGTCAAGGACCAAATCACCTCCACCCTACCTGACACTCTAGACTCACTCCAATTTGCTTACCGCCCCAATAGATCCACAGACGACGCCATCGCAATCACACTGCACACTGCCCTAACCCATCTGGACAAGAGGAATACCTATGTAAGAATGCTGTTCATCGATTACAGCTCAGCATTTAACACCATAGTACCCTCCAAACTCGTCATTAAGCTCAAGACCCTGGGTCTCGACCCCGCCCTCTGCAACTGGGTCCTGGACTTCCTGACGGGCCGCCCCCAGGTGGTGAGAGTAGGTAACAACATCTCCACCCCGCTGATCCTCAACATTGGGGCCCCACAAGGGTGCGTTCTGAGCCCTCTCCTGTACTCCCTGTTCACCCACGACTGCGTGGCCCTGCACGCATCCAACTCAATCATCAAGTTTGCAGATGACACTACAGTGATAGGCTTGATTACCAACAACGATGAGACGGCCTACAGGGAGGATGTGAGGGCCCTCGGAGTGTGGTGTCAGGAAAATAACCTCACACTCAATGTCAACAAAAGAAAGGATATGATCGTGGACTTCAGGAAACAGCAGAGGGAGCAGCCCCCTATACACATTGACGGGACAGTAGTGGAGAGGATGGAAAGTTTTAAGTTCCTCCGCGTACACATCACGGGCAAACTGAAATGGTCCACCCACACAGACAGCGTGGTGAAGAAGGCACAGCAGCGCCTCTTCAACCTCAGGAGGCTGAAGAAATTCGGCTTGTCACCAAAAACACTCACAAACTTTTACAGATGCACAATCGAGAGAATCCTGTCGGGCTGTATCACCGCCTGGTACGGCAGCGGCTCCGCCCCTAACCGTAAGGCTCTCCAGAGGGTAGTGAGGTCTGCACAACGCATCACCGGGGGCAAACTTCCTGCCCTCCAGGACACCTACACCACCCGATGTCACAGGAAGGCCAAAAAGATCATCAAGGACAATAACCACCCGAGCCACTGCCTGTTCACCCTGCTATCATCCAGAAGGCGAGGTCAGTACAAGTACATCAAAGCTGGGACCGAGAGACTGAAAATCAGCTTCTATCTCAAGGCCATCAGTCTGTTAAACAGCCATCACTAACATTGAGTGGCTGCTGCCAACATACTGACTCAACTCTAGCCACTTTAAAATGGAAAAATGTATGTAATAAATGTATCACTAGCCACTTTAAACAATGCCACTAATGTTTACATACCCTACATTACTCATCTCATATGTATATACTGTACTCTATACCATCTACTGCATCTTGCCTATGCCGTTCGGCCATCACTCATTCATATATTTTTATGTACATATTCTTATTCATTCCTTTACACTTGTGTGTATAAGGTAGTTGTTGTGAAATTGTTAGGTTAGATTACTTGTTAGATATTACTGCATGGTCGGAACTAGAAGCACAAGCATTTCGCTACACTCGCATTAACATCTGCTAATCATGTGTATGTGACATATAACATTTGATTTGATTTGATTTAGGTTAAAAGTTGTGAGGGGAAAAAATATGAAATTTGACCGGTTACACGATCTGAGGTGTTTGACGCAGGTCCCTACTAACCAGTAGTGTAGATCATTTTTATTTTAAAAATTCTTCAGAAATGCGTTCTTGAACATATTATTATTAAGTTATGGGATCCGTTAATATGAATAATATATTTGAATTATCAGCCCAGTTTAGCCAATGAGAAAGCACTAAGCCAGGGACTTGGAGGGGTGTGGAGGTCGCACTTCTGTACCCCAACCCTCAGTGAGGAGGAATGGGAGTTTGATGAGGTGTAGTCGAGATTGTTTTTTTTGGTATTTCATTAGCATCCCCATTAGCTGTTGTGAAAGCAGCAGCTACTCTTCCTGGGGTCCACACAGAACATAGAACATGACATAATACAGAACATTAATAGACAATAACAGCTCAAGGACAGAACTACATACATTTTAAAACGGCACACATAGCCTACATGTCAATACATACACACAAACTATCTAAGTCAAACTATCTAGGTCAAATAGGGGAGAGGTGTTGTGCCATGAGGTGCTGCTGTATCTGTTTTTTTAAACCAGGTTTGCTGTTCATTTGAGCAATATGAGATGGAAGGGAGTTCCATGCAATAATGGCTCTATAAAATATTGTACGCTTTCTTGAATTTGTTCTGGATTTGGGGACTATGAAAAGACCCCTGGTGGCATGTCTGGTGGGGTAAGTATGTGTTTCAGAGCTGTGTGTAAATTGACTATGCAAACAATGTGGAATTTTCAACACATGAATGTTCCTGATAAAAAGAAGAAGTAATTTATCCTCTGCTGATTGTTCCCCTGTGCTCTGCTCAACACTGGCTCTGCTTTGCTATGCTCAATGACGAAGGGAGTCGCCATGCTGAAAGGTCATTATGCTCATGGCTGGATTTTATTTTGTTGCCCTTTTCATTGTTCAGGGGGCATGGGACCACAGCATTAATCTGCGGACATGGGGCCGATAAGGAATTTGAATTACTTGGTTTGGACATGGAGGAAGGGGGAGCGGTTGGGAGGGAGGAGAGTTTTGCAGCAGCAGCAGATAGACCTATTACGAACAACATATAGGCCTGTCGTACTGTGTTAACTATTGTAAAAACAACATGCAGGCCTGTCGTAGTGTGTTAACTATTGTAAAAACAACATGCAGGCCTGTCGTAGTGTGTTAACTATTGTAAAAACAACATGCAGGCCTGTCGTAGTGTGTTAACTATTGTAAAAATAACATGCAGGCCTGTCGTAGTGTGTTAACTAATGTAAAAACAACACGCAGGCCTGTCGTAGTGTGTTAACTATTGTAAAAATAACATACAGGCCTGTCGTAGTGTGTTAACTATTGTAAAAACAACATGCAGGCCTGTCGTAGTGTGTTAACTATTGTAAAAATAACATACAGGCCTGTCGTAGTGTGTTAACTATTGTAAAAACAACATGCAGGCCTGTCGTAGTGTGTTAACTATTGTAAAAATAACATGCAGGCCTGTCGTAGCGTGTTAACTAATGTAAAAACAACACGCAGGCCTGTCGTACTGTGTTAACTATTGTAAAACAATATGCAGGCCTGTCATAGTGTGTTAAATATTGTAAAAACAACATGCAGGCCTTTCGTAGTGTGTTAACTATTGTAAAAACAACATGCAGGCCTGTCGTAGTGTGTTAACTATTGTAAAAATAACATGCAAGCCTGTCGTAGTGTGTTAACTGTTGTAAAACAACATGCAAGCCTGTCGTAGTGTGTTAACTATTTTAAAAATAACATGCAGGCCTGTCGTAGTGTGTTAACTATTGTAAAACAATATGCAGGCCTGTCATAGTGTGTTAAATATTGTAAAAACAACATGCAGGCCTGTCGTAGTGTGTTAACTGTTGAAAAATAACATGCAGGCCTGTCGTAGTGTCTTAACTTGTAAAACAACATGCAGGCCTGTCGTAGTGTGTTAACTGTTGAAAAATAACATGCAGGCCTGTCGTAGTGTCTTAACTTGTAAAACAACATGCAGGCCTGTCGTAGTGTGTTAACTATTGTAAAAATAACATGCAGGCCTGTTGTAGTGTGTTAACTATTGTAAAACAACATGCAGGCCTGTCGTAGTGTGTTAACTATTGTAAAAATAACATGCAGGCCTGTCGTAGTGTGTTAACTATTGTAAAAACAACATGCAGGCCTGTCGTAGTGTGTTAACTATTGTAAAAACAACATGCAGGCCTGTCGTAGTGTGTTAACTATTGTAAAAATAACATACAGGCCTGTCGTAGTGTGTTAACTATTGTAAAAACAACATTCAGGCCTGTCGTAGTGTGTTAAATATTGTAAAAACAACAGGCAGGCCTTTCGTAGTGTGTTAACTATTGTAAAAACAACATGCAGGCCTGTCGTAGTGTGTTAACTATTGTAAAAATAACATGCAAGCCTGTCGTAGTGTGTTAACTGTTGTAAAACAACATGCAAGCCTGTCGTAGTGTGTTAACTATTTTAAAAATAACATGCAGGCCTGTCGTAGTGTGTTAACTATTGTAAAACAATATGCAGGCCTGTCGTAGTGTGTTAACTATTGTAAAAACAACATGCAGGCCTTTCGTAGTGTGTTAACTATTGTAAAAACAACATGCAGGCCTGTCGTAGTGTGGCTTCTGAGCCCCTAAAGGATGTCCGGTAAGAACAAGGTGGATGCTTCTCCATTCAGGATCACCACCAGACATTAGGCACACACTTCAGGTATTTACAATGGTATCTGGAATCCTACTTGATGTGGTTCTATAAGGCAAAGACATGCACACATGTTAACAGTATTAGTAAAGCGTTATAATACATATACACATGAACGAATAGCAATAGAATTACACTATTATAACACAGCTATAAACAGGGCTATAAACATAGCAGCATAAACATGAACCTAAACTATAACATCTTGCTGGTGGCATGTCTTTACTATAGATTAAATGATATATGACATGCTTTCCTGCTTTTGTCAATAGTTGCACGGTTCTCTCCACCTGTCCGCTCATGTTAGCCATGTCTTGCACGTGCTTCAGCTGTGCACTGTGGTATTGGACCGATGCCAATCTTTGATGGAGATACATAAGGGTTAAAGTGGAGAAAACTGTTATAAAACCTGTGTTCGATTGGTTGATTTTGGAGAGCGTTGTTCGCAATTTTGGCAGTTTTTTTCGCTAAGGGCATAATTAGGGTTGGTATCGCTGCTGAGGTCCGAGATCAATCCTTTTATGGGTGGAGGTTCACTAATTAGCAGAGGAGTGGTGACCACCCCCTCTGATAGCTTGCACAATATTTGAAAAATTTAAAGGAAAAATGCTCCTATTTTTTTTTAAAGTTTTGGTTTGGAATTCGTTTGAAGCTCCAAAGAGTTTAATCTATTTATAGATGTTAACGAACCATCAGTACTGTACCAGTAATGTGGGAGTTGGACGTGAATGAATTTGCAAAATAAGATTTTATTGATTAATCAGTGATAATGATTAATCATACCTGGATAGGCTATCTGGGAATTAAACTTTATTTAACCTGAGAAGTTGGTTCATCTAGGTTAATATGGGAAATTTAAAAGTGTCTCATTTGATTGGAAGAACCTTAAGGTATGTTCGACAATTTAACTTATCAAATTTAATGAGACGATGATATCCAATCAATGGAGATTGTCTGGATTATCGTAAGTGTAAACAGTAGTTTAAATGTTAGGGTACATTCACCACTAGGTTCACTTCTCGCTAAGGCCGAAGCCACATGGGATTCCTGCTGGAGGTGGAACTCCCTTCAGTACTGGGTAGTTTGTACTGAGCTTTGCACAAGCACATTTGAATTCTTCACCAGAGGTCATTGATAGCACACGCTGAAATCAAACGGAAGTACAAAGGTGGGACTTCCGTCACGCAAGGCTGAGGAATTTCAACGCGACACAGGAAAAACAAAATGGCTGCTTTCCCTTTGTTAGCTTTAGCATCTAGTGCTAAGCTAATACTATTTGTACCAAAGTCTCATTCCAAGCACACAATAGGGTCCCCTTCAGCCAGATAACGGTTTTACTCAATGTTTTGCTGGAAAGCACGGTAAACAAAGGCATACACCGTTGGTCTACTCATGATACTGAGAACGTGAGGGACAGAGAGATAATTATCGCTGGTCAAGCTAATATCTTCTCAAATTTCAGTCGGCTGGCCCTGTGTCCTAGCTAGAGGAATTAATAATGACCGAGTCTACCTGGTTCTGAAACACGGGAGGCAGATATAGCACTATGTTTTGCCAAACGCTCTATTTCTCAAATTTCTATAAGTAGCTGGATCGTGTCCTAGTACTAGAAATGTATAGCAAACTCTACCCACTGGCTACGTCAGAGAACAACACAGAGGCAGCCTCCAAAACAGACACACACACAGCTCAACACTTCCTGTCTACAACTCCAATAATGTGTATAATAAACTGGGTGTATTGTGTAATCTGATTTTCAATTTCATATAGGCTGAATCAAAATGAAAGCGTCATCCTATTTTAGATTCCTGACACGGGGCGTCATGATGTTGTGTCTACTATGGATTAAATTATATATGACATGCTCTTTTATCAAATCAATTCTCTGTAATTAACATTACCTGATTAAACTAATCATGTAAATGTAATTAACTAGGAAGTTGGGGCACCACAGAAGAATGTTTATAGAGCTGTTGTCTTCCGAATAAACTCTTTAAGACAGCAGTCAATTATTAATCAGCACCTTATTCAGTCTCATCTGAAGGTCGTAAAATGATTGGTTATCTTCATGAACCCTGGCTAACGAGTTTAATCAGCAATACAAAATTTGGTTTAATTATATATTTACTAAATACCTAGATAATCACACAGAATTACATATATACAGGATTGATCATACATCGATTACTAATTATGTCATAAAAGAAAACGTTCCTAGCGGACGAAACCGAAAGGACGGCTGATTACACAAAGAAAGGGGGTTGGGTTTAAAAGAAAGAGCGGGAAGACTGAGGAACAAAAGGATTGGCTCTCTATCGGACCTTATGAAGCTATGCTATCGTAAATACAGAATCTTATGCATTCTAAATAACCGCACATTCGGAAAAGGAAAATGCAAGAAATATATTTACTCTGAGCTGCACTTCGATAGATTGGTCGAAGATGGGAGGCTGGGTTTCCCAGCAGAGATCTCCCTTGTAAATTAAGAATATTTCTGGGCAGATACTGTCGCGATTGTTTGTAGAATTAATGGACCAAGGTGCAGCGTGCGTAGAGTTCCACATGTTTAATAAAGAAGTGAAACTTTAGCCAAAGACAAAACAATAAACAATAAACTAACAAACAACGAACCGTGACAACAACACTAACTCAAAACAAAACAATATCCCATAACCCACAGGTGGAAAAAATGCTACTTAAGTATGATCCCCAATTAGAGACAACGATAGCCAGCTGCCTCTAATTTGGAATCATACCAAAACCCCAACATAGAAAAAACAACCTAGAACCCCACATAGAAAATAGAAACTAGACTAACCCCCCAGTCATGCCCTGACCTACTCCACCATAGAAAACAAAGGCTCTCTATGGTCAGAACGTGACAGATACGTTGTAGTCCATGCCTCGTGTGGTAGAACGGATACGTTGTAGTACCCTGTCGTCGTGTGGTAGAACGGATACGTTGTAGTACCCTGTCGTCGTGTGGTAGAACAGATACGTTGTTGTACCCTGTTGTTCTGAAGAGATTGTCCATCCTTTCCTAGGCCACGCCCGTTTGCAGCTGCTACTGATAACTCAACATCTAGGATGTATCACTTCTTTAGTGAAAAAGAGTTCAAAGTTCATACCAAGTTGCCATACTAAGCTCATGCTATATTCTGGCTGGTGTAGTCAAAATCCATCCTTCCAGCGTGGCGATCGTCACTTCCACATTGAAATTAGCCCTTTTAAACGTATGGACATCAGTCCTCACGTCATCCGGAACACAATGTTAATTTCGTTAGGCTGTAGTCTTTCAACCATTAGTAACCACAGCTCACGCTGGTGTTGGCTTAGTCCGCCGTGAATTAGGTTACGGGGACTCTTATAGAAATGTAGAAAAGGGGATGGTTCATAATTTCCAATCAATGCCTATTCACAAGGGCGTGGCCACTGAGTGAGCATATTTTGCTTATGAAAACAATTCACTCATAATAAATGACTAAAATTACACTTAATCTTTTCACAAATAGTTTCCTATTTAAACATTTAAATTGCACAACAAATCCATGTGAATCTGATAACTAGAAAGTGCAGACTTTCCAAAATACAGTTTATGTCGTCCTATCATTAGATATAATGTCTCAGACGACAACTGATCTGACATCATATTCTTTAAGTACCAACGGATACTTTCAACTGGTTGGATTACAGAAATATTGTTCCATTCCCAACCTTTTGATGTTACCATACTCTCTCTATGTTAACAAAGGGCTTTCCAAGAGTCCATTCTGTAGAGTAGAGAGAGAAAAGGGGGAAAGGTATTGATGGGGGTCATAAACCTCCCCAACAGGGCCACGTCATGACACTGGAGAGAGAGAAACCAATTATTGAGATTGACAAGAGGAAGATTTATGGTTCCCTCTCTCTCAGGTGATGTATTTGATTCTATTATGGTTCCCTCTCTCTCAGGAGATGTATTTGATTCTATTATGGTTCCCTCTCTCTCAGGTGATGTATTTGATTCTATTATGGTTCCCTCTCTCTCAGGTGATGTATTTGATTCTATTATGGTTCCCTCTCTCTCAGGAGATGTATTTGATTCTATTATGGTTCCCTCTCTCTCATGTGTTGGATTTGATTCTATTATGGTTCCCTCTCTCTCATGTGATGTATTTGATTCTATTATGGTTCCCTCTCTCTCATGTGTTGGATTTGATTCTATTATGGTTCCCTCTCTCTCATGTGTTGGATTTGATTCTTTATGGTTCCCTCTCTCTCAGGTGATGTATTTGATTCTATTATGGTTCCCTCTCTCTCAGGTGATGTATTTGATTCTATTATGGTTCCCTCTCTCGCATGTGTTGGATTTGATTCTTTATGGTTCCCTCTCTCTCAGGTGATGTATTGGATTCTATTATGGTTCCCTCTCTCTCAGGTGATGTATTTGATTCTATTATGGTTCCCTCTCTCTCAGGTGATGTATTTGATTCTATTATTTTTCCCTCTCTCTCAGGTGATGTATTTGATTCTATTATTGTTCCCTCTCTCTCAGGTGATGTATTTGATTATATTATGGCACCCTCTCTCTCAGGCAGTGGTGACCTGTCATTTTGAGCCTCACATTTTTTTTGCACGTCATTTTGGCATAAATACATGTCACATATCAGTGCAAACAATGTCAAAGTATATGTCATTGAGATAATAATGCTGCATACAAACATGGTCTCTTTTTTGTTTTCTTGACTAAGGCAGCTCCAAAATGCAGGTAAAATTAAGTCAAATCACGTTATATCTACAGTAGCTTTGATTGGACTGATCATGTCAACATCACACTTTCAAAATCTTAGCTAGCAGCCATCATCATGAACCAAGTCGACAATCTACGGGCAGATCATTTTTAATCCTTGTCATATGAAGAGAAATAATGAAGAGAAAGTATAGATAAGACGTATCGGTGGTCAGCAGCCATCGGACATAAATATTACACAACAAGTTGTAAATTGAAAATTCAACTGTTACATTCGTTTAGAGATGAATTAGACCAAGGTGCAGCGTAGTAGGCGAACATCTTACTTTTATTTAAAATGAACACCAAAAAACAAAACGAACGTAAAGTTCTGCAGGCTATACAGCAACTAACAAAATCAAGATCCCCACAAACTAAGGTGGAAAACAGGCTGCCTAAGTATGATCCCCAATCAGAGACAACGATAGACAGCTGCCTCTGATTGAGAACCATACCTGGCCAACAAAGAAATAGAACACATAGATTGCCCACCCTAGTCACACCCTGACCTAACCAAAATAGAGAATAAAAAGGATCTCTAAGGTCAGGGCGTGACAGTACCCCCCTACCCCCCCCCCCCCCCCCCAAAGGTGCGGACTCTGGCAGCAAAACCTGACTCTATAGCGAACCGGCTCCGGACTGCGGACCGTCTCAGGAGGTTCCAGACTGCGGACCGTCTCAGGAGGTTCCGGACTGTGAAATGTAGCCGGAAGCTCTGGACTGGAAACTGTCGCCGGAAGCTCTGGACTGGAAACTGTCGCCGGAAGCTCTGGACTGGGAACTGTCGCCGGAAGCTCTGGACTGGGAACTGTCGCCGGAAGCTCTGGACTGGGAGCTGTCGTTGGGAAGCTCTGGACTGGAAACTGTCGCCGGAAGCTCTGGACTGGGAACTGTCGCCGGAAGCTCTGGACTGGGAACTGTCGCCGGAAGCTCTGTACTGGAAACTGTCGCCGGAAGCTCTGGACTGGGAACTGTCGCCCGAAGCTCTGGACTGGGAACTGACGCCGGAAGCTCTGGACTGGGAACTGTCGCCGGAAGCTCTGGACTGGGAACTGTCGTCGGAAGCTCTGGAGTGGGGAGGCGCACTGGAGGCCTGATGTATGGGGCCGGTACAGGTGGCACCGGCTGGTGACACGCACCTCAGGGTGAATGCGGGGAGGAGGCACAGGATGTACTGTACTGTGAAGGCGCGCTGGGGACACAGTGCGTAGAGCCAGCGCAGGATATACTGGACCGTGGAGATGCACTGGAGGTCTGGAGCTTAGAGCTGGCACAACGCGTCTTGGCTGGATGCTCACTTTAGCCCGGCAAGTGCGGGGCGCTGGCACATGACGCACTGGGCTGTGAAGGCGCACTGGCGATACAGTGCGTAGAGCCGGCGAAGGAAATCCTGGACCGAGGATGCGTACTGGAGACTAGGAGCGCTGAGCCGGCACAACCCGTCCTGGCTGGGTGCTCAGAACGTACCGGGCTGTGGCGCTCAATACAACTGTTAACTCGGAACTGCAAAATCTGACTTTAGTGAGTGATTCTCCCTTCCCCCCCGTTGTTTTAAAAGCACCATACATCCTGAGAATGCCAGACTTTTTATTTTTATTTGTATTTTTTAACCCCTTTTCTCCCCAATTTTGTGGTATCCAATTGTTAGTAATTACTATCTTGTCTCATCGCTACAACTCCTGTTCGGGCTCGGGAGAGACGAAGGTCGAAAGCCATGCGTCCTCCGAAACACAACCCAACCAAGCCGCACCAATGTGTCGGAGGAAACACCATGCTCCTGCCTACCTTGGTTAGCGCACACTGCGCACGGCCCGCCACAGGAGTCGCTGGTGCACGATGAGACAAGGATATCCTTACCGGCCAAACCCTCCCTAACCCGGACGATGCTAGGCCAATTGTGCTAGGCCCACGGACCTCCCGGTCGGCTGCGACAGAGCCTGGGTGCGAACCCAGAGTCTCTGGTGGCACAGCTAGCGCTGCCATGCAGTGCCCTAGACCACTGCGCCACCCGGGAGGCCCTAGAATGCCAGACTTTGATGACAAAGTTTGATGACAAAATTTGCCCACAAAGGTCCGCCACCTCGTCTTCCTGTTCAAGTGATCCAAAAATGTATTGTATGCTGCTGCATAAATGATGTAATATGTCAGGGAGATATGTATACTGTAGCTGTAGTTTTATTTTCCCCTCCAAGATTTACATGATAAAATCGCCACTGCTCTCATGTAACGGATTTGATTCTATTATGGCACCCTCTCTCAGGTGAATCCGTTTCTTGCAGATGGGTCTGGTCATACAATTCTTGCCACCCCCCCCCAAAAAATACAAAATGCTTATTTCCAAGATGTGTGTGCATGGACCTTGAAAAATGTGCATTATGAATTTTGGGTGGGCATGAACATACATCTCAACACAAGTAGCCCTAGTCTGTAGGATGAAGCAAGCCTGTCTGCAGAAACCTGGGATGCTCCTTCTTTTGTTTATTTATAACTAGGCAAGTCAATTGTGCGCCACCCTACGGGACTCCCAATCCCAGCCGGTTGTGCTAGAGTCTGGAATCGAACCTGGGTCTGTAGTGACGCCTCTCAGCACTGATGCGCAGTGCCTTAGACCGCTGCGCCACTCGGGAGCCCAACTCTATGTAAGTCATGTGGCTTTGGGTTAATTAAAATGCAAGTGTGAAGTCAACGTCTATCTGCGACACGAAGACTGAAACAAAACGCTCGAAATACTGATTTCTAGAATGCAGACTTCAGCACCTTGGAGAGTTCCAAGAGCCTCGCGCCTTCAAGCGTTTGACTTCACGAGCCCTTCGTAATTATGCAGGGCGATTCAAAAAGACACACACACAAAAAGACACACGCCTATAGTGCGCAATAATGGCAAAATAGACACCAAAATGTGTTTTTGGTTTATGTATAATTTGTACATTAAAGATCCAGTAATGAACAGTAGATGGTAAAGCGTGTTGGATGTGAAAACACAGACACATAGTGGCTAGATAGCACACATATTCAAATTTTCGGAACTTAAAAAGACGTA
This sequence comes from Salvelinus alpinus, assembly GCF_045679555.1. Classification (NCBI taxonomy): domain Eukaryota; kingdom Metazoa; phylum Chordata; class Actinopteri; order Salmoniformes; family Salmonidae; genus Salvelinus; species Salvelinus alpinus. The sequence goes on along the minus strand of NC_092111.1, from coordinate 35,837,278 downwards.
GGCCGTGTGTGTGTGTGTGTGTGTCTGTGTGTGTGTGTGTGTGTGAGGGAGGGAGGGAGGGAGGGAGGGGGGGAGGGGGGGAGGGAGGGAGGGAGGGAGAACGAGAGAGAGACAGAACGGAGCGAAAAGAGAGAGAGCGATTCAGTGTTGTCATTGAGGAGGGAATTTGACGGGGCACATCGCCTGTAGATGGCAGGAGTGGCCTTCTATACTGCTACTTAGTCCTGGAAATAACTCAACTTTAGAGTTGAAAAGGGAAATTGAATCCGGGCAGATGCAATGTATCTTCTGATTCAAATGCGGTAGAATTATGCAGCTGGTTTACATCGGAATGGTGTCAACAGTATTTGAGAGGATGGCTTATGCCAGGGTAATTTCACGAAATTACGATTAAATAACTGCAATTAGTTAAAGTAGACATAGGTTACATCAATTCATCCATTACAATTCAACTACGAATGCCACCATTACAATGGAAAGGAGAGATTTTCTTGAATCATCATTCCTTTACCAAACGGAACTCACTTATTATTAAGTTTGGTGTCATTTTCTCATTAAAAGTGTTGTCAACACGTACATCTACATGACAACAACAACTATACATTCGATTTAGGATTTTGTTAAAGATTTTTATTTTTTATTTTATTGGTTAAAGATTAGCCTACCATAGCATAGAATCGGCACTGAGAAGATCTGATATATGTATTTACACTGAGCAAAAATATAAACCCAACATGCAACCATTTTAAAGATTTTTCTGCATTACAGTTCATATAAGGAAATCAGTCAATTGAAATAAATGCATAAGGCCCTAATCTATGGATTTCACAGGGGCACTGCAATAGATGGGCCTGGGAGGGCATAGGCCCACCCACTTGGGAGCCAGGCCAAGCCAATCAGAATGAGTTTTCCCCTACAAAAGGGCTTTATTACAGACAGAAATACTCCTCAGCACCTTTTATTGTTCCCAGCACAAGGTGCACCTGTGTAATGATCATGCTGTTTAATCAGTTTCTTGATATGCCACATGTCAGGTGTATGGATTATATTGACAAAGGATACAATGCTCACTAACAGGGACATAAATAAAGTTGTGCACACTATTTGAGATGAATAATATTTTTGCGCAGTATGGAAAATGTCAGGGATCTTTTATTTCTGCTCATGAAACATGGGACCAGCACTTTACATGTTGCGTTTATATTTTCGTTCAGCGTATTTCCGTGGGAATGCACTTGACTAGTGTGGTTCAGGATTGTTTTTATTTGATGGCTATGTCACTATCTCTGCTCATGTGGTGAGATATTTTGACAGAAAACACTAGATAAAAATACTTCAGTTTAAACAACCTACCAGCTCGCGAGGAATCGAGCTGAGAGTTTTGCCCCTGTTGGTGAGATGGTTGAGTCCTCGTCAAGGTTGCTGTGGCATCCCAGCAACGCCGTTCACTTCGATCTGTGACCGCGCACCAGCCACCACGGAAGACACACTGCTACCGGCTCAGAAACGGAGGAGATTGAGAAGAGAATAACATGATAACAGATGACATAGAGGGATATCGAATCAGGTCGATGGACTTCTTAAAGCTTTTCAAGAGAGGATGTATTAAATGTGGCCCAGTGGACTTTTTCCAAGCTAAAAAAATGAGGATTAAAACTGGAGTTATATTTTGGAATCTCGTATTTTTTATGATGGTCACGTGTGCGCGAGGTAAGGAACAGTCCTTTGATGTCTTATGCAGTAATTATGTCTTAATACTTTTTAAAACATTTTTTGGAGGGTGGTGTCTTTTTGTACGGGAAGATTCGGCTGTGCAGTAAAAAGGTATAAAATAGGCTAGAGCTGAGGGGACGCATTTACTTGCCAGGCTGCCGGTTCAATGCAGGCATTGAGCGAGAGCTCAATAAATATTCTTGCCGTATGCTCAAGCGAATACGTGAGTTGCCTATGCCTATTAACCGGTGGATTGTTCAGGGGAGATTACGCACCTCTATATGCATCTTTTCTCGGTTACCGTAGACCCATTTCAAACTCGTCATCCACCTATTTTATTAAAAATACGATTTCTGTAAATCGTTATACTGAAAGTATATTTGTTTAAAAAAAGGAGAATGGTAAATGATGGAAGGTGCAAGCGCCTCTGTTTATAAATTCGTTTAAGGCGCGTTAGTTACAATGTAGGAGACTACAGAGAAGGTTACAGACATATTCCTCATCTATCTGATTACCTCGGGTTTGGAGGAGAGAATATATAGCCCAAAGGAACATATAGGGATGGAAATGGGCATATATTTAATCTAGAAGACTTTTCCTCTTCCACAAAGGTTACATCATTGTGGGCGAGTGTTACGCCTAGAACTCCAAACAAAACCATGTCTTGACTTAAAACCTCACAACACCCTTTTTGATATACCTTTGCCTAAACTGATAGACAAGCCTTCCCTCAGCCAATAGACTGTAGGCTTTGGTGGGCTGTGATTTAACTGTTGCGCTCCAGATTGGCACACACTGGTTGAATCAACGTTGTTTTCACGTCATTTCAAAGAAATTAGGTTGAACCAACGTGGAATAGAAGTTAAATTGACGTCTGTGCCCAGTGGGTCGCCACCAAACACAGCACGCAGATACATCAGTAATTGGCAAACCATTGGAATGATTATTTGAAACCCATTGTAATATTCAGGGTTTCTTATAGTACAATGTTGAAAACGGTTTTAGGGCTCTATTATTTGTGAAGGTTTTATGTCTCGAATCACGCTGAGACAATACATTGATGATTCAAGTTCTTAGAAGTGATTTGGACAATACTGTGTTTGCTGCATGTGTTGGTATAAGCGGTATTGGTTACACAGATTTAGAGTGGACCCTGAACATGATACTTAGGGGGGTAGCCCATTTTTTAAAGATTTAGCCAATTTGGACTTGGACCCATCTAGCGGAAATCGCTCAGCTCTGCCCGCAAAAATGTCTCGATGGCAAAATGTGTATAATTGCATCAAAATCTAGCCTTTTTGTGGCCCTATGCAATATTTGATTTCAATTCTACACATTTTGCCATCGGGTGGAGAGACATTTTTGCAGATATAAATCAAATTTCCTGAAATTCAAGCAGGTTGACGTTTATTATCATGAATCTTGGCTTGTGGGCAGAACTGAACGATTTCTGCTGGATGGGCCAGCTGCAAAGTCCAAATTGGCTAAATCTTAAAAATGTATGAACACAAAAATATATTTTTGGTCTAAATTTAAGGTTAGAGTTAGGCATTAGGATTGGCAGTGTGGTTAAGGTTAGGGTTAAGGTTTAAAATCAGATTTTATGACTTTGTGGCTGTGCCAGTTAGTTGCCAGTCTGCAGAGCTGCCTTTAGGGCAAGATTCATGACAAGAAATGCCAGCGTGAAATTCTACACATTTTGCCATGAATTATGCCATTGATATTTTAGTGAGAGTGTCTAATGATATCAGTGGGGGCCCCCCGGAGGTCTGGGCCCCTGGGCACGTAACCTTCATGCCCTGTAACCTTCATGCCCTGTCGGTAATTTGGTATTCTACTATTCTCAAAAGCACGACTGAGTTAAAAATAAAATAATAAAAATACTTGGGATCAAGGGCCGCCTGGAGCCGGCCCTGGGGTAGCCTACATCTGGTGTCGACCTCTGCATGTCAACATTACCTGCCGCAGTTCAATTTGCATAGCCTATACCACTTTCTTGATCTAATGCTATTGACACCCGATGCCCATCCCTCGTAGGCACACAACAGCAGTCATATAGGCTGTATGGTCGTCTCGTCATCATCTCTTTTCAGATCAGTAAGACATTTTCACTGTTGATACCCACTCAGTGTTCTTTGCTCGAAGTCTGATTAATATGCTACTGTGCACTTTGCATCCTGGTCACCCCAAGGCCTCTGTAAACAGCATTTATTATGACAGTTCAGAAACTGCCAGTCCGTAACACATCTCCAGAGGACACCGTCGTTACCGTAACACATCTCCAGAGGACACCGTCGTTACCGTAACACATCTCCAGAGGACACCGTCGTTACCGTAACACATCTCCAGAGGACAACGTCGTTACCGTAACACATCTCCAGAGGACAACGTCATTACCGTAACACATCTCCAGAGGACACCGTCGTTACCGTAACACATCTCCAGAGGACACCGTCGTTACCGTAACACATCTCCAGAGGACACCGTCGTTACCGTAACACATCTCCAGAGGACCCCGTCGTTACCGTAACACATCTCCAGAGGACACCGTCGTTACCGTAACACATCTCCAGAGGACAACGTCGTTACCGTAACACATCTCCAGAGGACACCGTCGTTACCGTAACACATCTCCAGAGGACACCGTCGTTACCGTAACACATCTCCAGAGGACACCGTCGTTACCTCAACACATCTCCAGAGGACACCGTCGTTACCTCAACACATCTCCAGAGGACACCGTCGTTACCGTAACACATCTCCAGGGGACAACGTCGTTACCGTAACACATCTCCAGAGGACACCGTCGTTACCGTAACACATCTCCAGAGGACACCGTCGTTACCGTAACACATCTCCAGAGGACAACGTCGTTACCCTAACACATCTCCAGAGGACACCGTCGTTACCGTAACACATCTCCAGAGGACAACGTCGTTACCCTAACACATCTCCAGAGGACAACGTCGTTACCGTAACACATCTCCAGAGGACAACGTCAAAAGAAACGCAAAAGAAACGCACACATGTTTAGGCGAGGTGCTGGCTAGCTGAGTAGACCACCAGTTTAGGAGAGGTGCTGGCTAGCAGAGTAGAACACCTGTTTAGGAGAGGTGCTGGCTAGCAGAGTAGAATACCTGTTTAGGAGAGGTGCTGGCTAGCTGAGTAGAACACCTGTTTAGGAGAGGTGCTGGCTAGCAGAGTAGAACACCTGTTTAGGAGAGGTGCTGGCTAGCAGAGTAGAACACCTGTTTAGGATAGGTGCTGGCTAGCAGAGTAGAACAGCTGTTTAGGAAAGGTGCTGGCTAGCAGAGTAGAACACCTGTTTAGGAGTGGTGCTGGCTAGCTGAGTAGAACACCTGTTTAGGAGAGGTGCTGGCTAGCAGAGTAGAACACCTGTTTAGGAGAGGTGCTGGCTAACAGAGTAGAACACCTGTTTAGGAGAGGTGCTGGCTAGCTGAGTAGAACACCTGTTTATGAGAGGTGCTGGCTAACAGAGTAGAACACCTGTTTAGGAGAGGTGCTGGCTAGCTGAGTAGAACACCTGTTTAGGAGAGGTGCCGGCTAGCTGAGTAGAACACCTGTTTAGGAGAGGTGCTGGCTGGCAGAGTAGAACACCTGTTTAGGTGAGGTGCTGGCTAGCTGAGTAGAACACCTGTTTAGGCGAGGTGCTGGCTAGCGGAGTAGAACACCTGTTTAGGTGAGGTGCTGGCTAGCTGAGTAGAACACCTGTTTAGGCGAGGTGCTGGCTAGCGGAGTAGAACACCTGTTTAGGAGAGGTGCCGGCTAGCTGAGTTAAACACCTGTTTAGGAGAGGTGCTGGCTAGCGGAGTAGAACACCTGTTTAGGTGAGGTGCTGGCTAGCTGAGTAGAACACCTGTTTAGGCGAGGTGCTGGCTAGCCGAGTAGAACACCTGTTTAGGAGAGGTGCTGGCTAGCTGAGTAGAACACCTGTTTAGGAGAGGTGCTGGCTAGCAGAGTAGAACACCTGTTTAGGAGAGGTGCTGACTAACAGAGTAGAACACCTGTTTAGGAGAGGTGCTGGCTAGCTAAGTAGAACACCTGTTTAGGAGAGGTGCTGGCTAACAGAGTAGAACACCTGTTTAGTAGAGGTGCTGGCTAGCTGAGTAGAACACCTGTTTAGGAGAGGTGCTGGCTAGCGGAGTAGAACACCTGTTTAGGCGAGGTGCTGGCTAGCGGAGTAGAACACCTGTTTAGGAGAGGTGCTGGCTAGCGGAGTAGAACACCTGTTTAGGAGAGGTGCTGGCTAGCGGAGTAGAACACCTGTTTAGGAGAGGTGCTGGCTAGCAGAGTAGAACACCTGTTTAGGCGAGGTGCTGGCTAGCGGAGTATAACACCTGTTTAGGTGAGGTGCTGGCTAGCTGAGTAGAACACCTGTTTAGGAGAGGTGCTGGCTAGCTGAGTAGAACACCTGTTTAGGAGAGGTGCTGGCTAGCAGAGTAGAACACCTGTTTAGGCGAGGTGCTGGCTAGCGGAGTATAACACCTGTTTAGGTGAGGTGCTGGCTAGCTGAGTAGAACACCTGTTTAGGAGAGGTGCTGGCTAGCTGAGTAGAACACCTGTTTAGGAGAGGTGCTGGCTAGCTGTGTAGAACACTTGAAACAGAAAAGGAGACCCTCACACTCTAGGAGCTCAGATGCAATAATCCAATAACCTATTAACCAACGTTTCGACAGACAAGCTGTCTTCATCAAGGTATAAGGGTTTACCTTTGAATATATGTCATTATATCACTACTGCGTACGCTGTAATAGCTGTAATAGCCTATCACAGACTAGTATGTGTACCCACACAGTTAGTGTACTTGTCCCTAGCTGTCCATGTAGTACAGCAGTTCCATTCTACATTGGATTAAATCACTTAGCTTTCCATGAAGTCTGAGCCATAGAATGAGATACATTCTCCCAGCCGTGCCCAGCCAGACCCCATTGTCCCACAGTGTTATTATCTGTGTCTATTAGCATGGTTGGACTCACACAGGCTAGCTAATAGACAAGACATGGTCGTGTTCAATATATAGTATATTATGAGGTCACCAGGTGGAACCTAGAAGGATTGATTAATAAAACAGAGCAGGATTATGCCTGTGATTAGTACTGTGTTACACACACACACGCACACACTCGCTTTATGTCTTTGTAAAACATCCCATTGTGCTGACTGCTCTCCCTGCACATGAAAGAGCCCAGTTTGTTGTCATGGCACAAGCAGGTGCAGAGTGCAGTCGTTACAGTCCCCAGTCTGCATTCACTTAGATATCCCACAGTGCTGTGACATTGGGAAGGGGAAACGTGTATGTGCCTGTGTGTGTGTGTGTGTGTGTGTGTGTGTGTGTGTGTGTGTGTGTGTGTGTGTGTGTGTGTGTGTGTGTGTGTGTGTGTGTGTGTGTGTGTGTGTGTGTGTGTGTGTGTGTGTGTGTGTGTGTGTGTGTGTGTGTGTGTGTGTGTGTGTGTCTGTGTCTATGTCTATGTCTATGTCTATGTGTCTGTGTGCGTGTGTGTGTGTGCGTGTATCCGTGTGTGTCTGTGTGTGTGTGTGTGTATGTGTGTGCGTGTGTGTGTGTGTGTGTGTGTGTTTGTGTATCCGTGTGTGTGTGTGTGTGTGTGTGTGTGTGTGTGTGTGTGTGTGTGTGTGTGCGTGTGTCCATGTGTGTGTGTTTGCGTGTGTCCATGTGTGTGTGTGTGTGTCTGTTGGCCCCAACGTGAGTAGGTGGTGTTAGGTGTTTGCACCAGGAGCGTATACAAGCATTTTAGCATGCCTGCAGAATAGCCTATTGTAAACATGGCGTATCAACTGATTAATGGTTGGTACATTGCACAGTGAGCCTCAAGAGATGTTGCACAATCTTCACAGTGTGGAAGATTGCTTCACAGCAATGACCATTTTCTTTTTAGCTGTATCTTTTTCATCTTGATATTATGGACAAAAATAAGTACCTCATGCTGTACCGTATTTCAAGGGACCAGATATATGGATTTCAAATCTTGTAGCAGGACACAAAACGCCACTTAATTATGAACTCACCTATTATTAAGTAATACTTTTGACAGGATAGAGAGCCAAATCAATACTTGTATATTACTGGATGTTTGCTACAATGGTATCTGTCTGTAAATTAGAGCAGGACCTGTATTCATAAAGCCTCTCCAAGTAGGATTACTGATCTAGGATCAGGTCTTACCCTGTCCATGTAATTCTATTCGTTATGATTTAAAAAGGAATACTGTTGCCAGGCCAGGACTTCTACTCTTAGAAGCTTTGTGAATACAGACCCTGATTGACCATGAAAAGAGACTGCAGATTACTAACCTGGTGTCCATTTGGGAGGGCATTACTTTGCACTTAGTCAACATGAATCATCGTTGATCACTCTCGGTCAATGTCTCTTCTGGGAAATCACTCTTCTGCTTTTGACATTGTCCCCTTGAGGCAGTGATGGAGAGGCACACGGGGTTGTCTAGTGGACGGATCTATAGTAGTTACAATGTAATAGACCATCTCAACAAATTATTATCTGAAAACGCAAGGTTATTGTGGACATTTTATCAGGTCTGTTCATAACGAGTATGTACTTTACACGAGTCTATGTACTATAGCTGGTGTATTTCAGAAGACTTTGAGTTCTCTAGGATTCTTTATACATTCTCAAGGATTCTTAAGAATACTTAAGGATTCTCTCGAATTCTATAAGATTACAGTCTGATTATTCTCTAATATTCAATGGATTTCTCTAGAATTCACCATCTCAGAGCTTTTGTACGATGAGTCATCTAATGACTAACCGTACAGTGCAACCAGGATATTATGTCATGTGAGTGGACATCCACAGTGGAGTTATACCAGCAACACTGATCTGAAGGGACTGCCTGTGGTCAGTTTGGTAGATTGTGAGACACCAGTGAACTATTTCTTTGTCGTGGGCTGACCTCACACATACTGTAGGGAGGTGTTTTGTGGAGAGTTTGACAGTTGGTGCTGTAGACTGTTTGGTCAAAGGTTCATACCTCTCTAAACGACTCGGGCATAAACCTATAAATAACACTGTCTCTCTGGTCTAGACGTCTGACTGTCTTCATGAGAATCTTACTCAGGCTGGTCGAGGGCTTCATCCAGCCTGATTTTCTTCAACCCTACTGTTATTCAGAGCATATAATGAAGTCACATTTCACATTGTTTTGTTCAATGAACATCTGCTGAAGTTTTAGCTTCAAATCACATCTGCGCTTTCCATTCTCCCTTTTGGTCATGTAGGTCATTAAAGCTACAATCAGTTTTTCTTTGGGCACTGTGACTATGCTCATTATACATTCCATGTACATTTTTACTGACCATGTTAATTATACTGACCATGTTAATTATACTGACCATGTTAATTATACTGACCATGTTAATTATACTGACCATGTTAATCATACTGAGCATGTTAATCATACTGACCATGTTAATTATACTGACCATGTTAATCATACTGACCATGTTAATTATACTGACCATGTTAATTATACTGACCATGTTAATTATACTGACCATGTTAATTATACTGACCATGTTAATCATACTGACCATGTTAATTATCAGACCATAGACACATTAGGAACTTTCCTATTGTATTTACCCCTACAGTAAATGGCTTGTCTTTTTATTACAGTTAGTTGGTTTTCCAATTAGGGACCCATTAACTAACAGTGGTATCATCAAGTCCCTTCATGCTGTTTATGTTGTTGATGAATTACTTCCAGGATGATGTATGGAGGGTTGCTGTGGGTCGGTGTGCTTTCTAAAATGCCAGTCCTACTCAATTTACAGTCCGGTGCCCCTTCCTTGGCTCTGGTCCTCTGAACCACTGCCCTTGGTACCTCCCTGTGACTTTCTTTCATAAAGAGGGTAATGCTCTTTATAGGTCTAGTAGCATCTGACGCCAGGGTACTTCAAGGAGAGAGCAATGGTCTGTGTGAGAGAGAGAGATGCTTCATCATCACCCATCAGAGCCTGCCAACGAACGCAGACAACCGCGAGGGAGGAAAGGGTACAGCGTTGATCTCTTGCCTGGGAGGGGGACATTTCCATCACGGGGTTTGGTCCTGACTTTGCCTCTGTAATTATTGGGAGAAAAAAAACGTTGAGTGCAGTTGTTGGGTGATGTATTTCCTCATTCATTTTCTTCACATGGAGCCTCTTGTTCTCTACCGCTGTGCCTGCTGTCAGCCTCATTTGAGCAGAAGCTCGTGTCAAGGGAATCTGTGCACTCTCAAATCACACCTGTCTCACACGCGGGTGTTCGGAGGACCCAGTTACAGGCAGAGCTTGTTTCCCTTTTTTTCTTTGATATTTCTTTGTTTCTTTTATAAGGAAATATATATATATAGCATGGAACCTGTCTGTAACACTAGCACTGAATAAAGGTGTAGCATAACAGCTCAAATCTCTACTCTCCTTTTCGATCTCCTCTCTCCTTTTCAATCTCTACTCTCCTTTTCAATCTCTACTCTCATTTTCAATCTCCACTCTCCTTTTCAATCTCTACTCTCCTTTTCAATCTCTACTCTCCTTTTCAATCTCCACTCTCCTTTTCAATCTCCACTCTCCTTTTCAATCTCTACTCTCCTTTTCAATCTCTACTCTCCTTTTCAATCTCCACTCTCCTTTTCAATCTCCACTCTCCTTTTCAATCTCTACTTTCCTTTTCAATCTCTACTCTCCTTTTCAATCTCCACTCTCCTTTTCAATCTCTACTCTCCTTTTCAATCTCTACTCTCCTTTTCAATCTCCACTCTCCTTTTCAATCTCTACTCTCCTTTTCAATCTCTACTCTCCTTTTCAATCTCTACTCTCCTTTTCAATCTCTACTCTCCTTGTACATAGCATAAGAATTTCACTGTATCCTGCTATGACATCTTCCCCACCGTGCATGTGACTAATAAACTCATCTAATTTAATCTACTCTCCTTTCCATACGATTGTTATTGTTTCTGCTCGCATTGTTAAGTAAAAAAACCTTAGGATCCCGTACAAAGGCGACTGTTTCTTTATGAGCCTCAGCTGGGCTGTGCTCTGTACAAGGGTGGCCTTTGACCATGTGTGCCGGTGTCTCCTGCGTTGACAGTGAGCACAGCTGCCGGCTCCATGGTCACTATGAACCTGGCCATAAATTCGTCAACCTCTGTGTCATTCCTTTGAACGCTAAATTACTTTCTCTACAGGGTGTTTTTTGCTTGCTTTTGTACCTGTATAGAGCAAAGAGAAGGATGGAGTCGGATCATGGTTTTACTGTAATACACAGACTGGTAGGGTGACAAAATTCTGGTAACATTCTAACTGTGATGTCTGGTACCCCTGGGGATTTTGGGAGTAGAGCAGTAGAGGGCTGAAATCAGGAAGTGACAGTAATTGAGATGGGATTCGTAGTGGCTGCAATCAGGAAGTGACAGTAATTGTGATGGGAGCAGTAGGGGAGTGAAATCAGGAAGTGACAGTAATTGAGATGGGAGCAGTAGGGGGCTGAAATCAGGAAGTGACAGTAATTGAGACGGGAGCAGTAGGGGGCTGAAATCAGGTAGTGACAGTAATTGAGATGGTAGTATTAGGGGGCTGAAATCAGGAAGTGACAGTAATTGAGATGGAAGCAGTAGGGGATTGAAATCAGGAAGTGACAGTAATTGAGATGGGAGCAGTAGGGGGCTGAAATCAGGAAGTGACTGTAATTGAGACGGGAGCAGTAGGGGGCTGAAATCAGGAAGTGACAGTAATTGAGATGGGAGCAGTAGGGGGCTGAAATCAGGAAGTGACTGTAATTGAGACGGGAGCAGTAGGGGGCTAACATCAGGAAGTGACTGCAATTGACAGTAAATCAGATGGAAGTAGTAAGGTGCTGAAATCAGGAAGTGACAGTAATTGTGATGGGAGCAGTAGGGGGCTGAAATCAGGAAGTGACAGTAATTGAGACGGGAGCAGTAGGGGGCTGAAATTAGGTAGTGACAGTAATTGAGACGGGAGCAGTAGGGGGCTGAAATCAGGAAGTGACAGTAATTGAGACGGGAGCAGTAGGGGGCTGAAATCAGGAAGTGACTGTAATTGAGACGGGAGCAGTAGGGGGCTGAAATTAGGTAGTGACAGTAATTGAGACAGAAGAAGTAGGGGGCTGAAATCAGGAAGTGACAGTAATTGAGATGGGAGCAGTAGGGGGGTGAACTCAGGAAGTGACAGAAATTGAGACGGAAGCAGTAGGGGGCTGAAATGTTAAATAAGGTCCTTGTTTCCCCTCCAGCAATCCACTGTGGCTCTGGGCCACATCGGGGACAACAATCAGCTTGACTCCAAAGGGTTTTGCGTACGGAGGAGGGGCCAATAAATGTCAAATCAGCAGGGGATTGGAGGGAGATGGCTGTTTTAGATAAGGTAATAGTCACAGCAGTGGATTGGAGGGTAAACACTCCATTGGACTATGTTAATTCCCTTTAGTGATTGCCAATGTTGTGCTACATAGGAATATTGTCTTACTTGCGCATCTTAATAAACCATTAGCGAGCATTACGGCTTTAGTGAATGTGTGTCAGAGAGGGTACAGAGGACAACAGTTTTGAATCGAGCTTTGGTTTGGATGAGACGGAGGTGGGTTGCATATCCCATGTAATTACAGAGAGGCTCTGACATTTTGGGGTGCCCCACAGGTTGCCTGAGTGTAATTATCTTGTTTGCTGAGTTGTGTTAGGGACTGAGCTGCTATTGGTTTTCGTGAAAGGGACAAACTTACATTTAGTTTATGAGCTCACAAGCCCACATTAGACACAGTTTTCTGAATTAACCTTCACAGACATTTTGTATTTTTATGAATTTACTCCGCTATTAATTCCAATAAACAGAAGTGCACATTTTTTAGTTTCTACCCACGACACAGATGTCAATTAAACGTCTATTCCACAGTGGATCAACGTCATTTCATTTAAATGATGTGGGAACAACGTTGATTCCACCGGTGTGCACCCAGTGGATAAATACTCTTAATCAGCTTTTCATGACTCCTACAGTTTTACAGTGAGGCTAGCTGCTCTCAAAAAGCCCCAGAAGTCAACAGCTATCCACTACTAGGAAAAGAATGGCCCTTTGTGTAGATACTGTCCTCTTCATTCATTCATTCAGCAATTAATTTACCCATTTATTTGTTTGTTCATCCATACATTAATTAATTAATCAATTCATCCATTTATTTGTTAATTCATCCATCCATTAATTAATCCATTCATCTTTGATTGAATACAGTAAATCCACTCACCTCGATCAAGCCTGGTTACAGTATCAGACAGTGTTACGGGGTAGAACCCTTCTGAGCATGAGGAATACTGAGCTCAGTGTTAGGAGGGAGAACCCTTCTGAGCATGAGGAATACTGAGCTCAGTGTTAGGAGGGAGAACCCTTCTGAGCATGAGGAATACTGAGCTCAGTGTTAGGAGGAAGAACCCTTCTGAGCATGAGGAATACTGAGCTCAGTGTTAGGAGGGAGAACCCTTCTGAGCATGAGGAATACTGAGCTCAGTGTTAGGAGGGAGAACCCTTCTGAGCATGAGGAATACTGAACTCAGTGTTAGGAGGGAGAACCCTTCTGAGCATGAGGAATACTGAGCTCAGTGTTAGGAGGGAGAACCCTTCTGACCATGAGGAATACTGAGCTCAGTGTTAGGAGGGAGAACCCTTCTGAGCATGAGGAATACTGAGCTCAGTGTTAGGAGGGAGAACCCTTCTGAGCATGAGGAATACTGAGCTCAGTGTTAGGAGGGAGAACCCTTCTGAGCATGAGGAATACTGAACTCAGTGTTAGGAGGGAGAACCCTTCTGAGCATGAGGAATACTGAGCTCAGTGTTAGGAGGGAGAACCCTTCTGACCATGAGGAATACTGAGCTCAGTGTTAGGAGGGAGAACCCTTCTGAGCATGAGGAATACTGAGCTCAGTGTTAGGAGGGAGAACCCTTCTGAGCATGAGGAATACTGAGCTCAGTGTTAGGAGGGAGAACCCTTCTGAGCATGAGGAATACTGAGCTCAGTGTTAGGAGGGAGAACCCTTCTGACCATGAGGAATACTGAACTCAGTGTTAGGAGGGAGAACCCTTCTGAGCATGAGGAATACTGAGCTCAGTGTTAGGAGGGAGAACCCTTCTGAGCATGAGGAATACTGAACTCAGTGTTAGGAGGGAGAACCCTTCTGAGCATGAGGAATACTGAACTCAGTGTTAGGAGGGAGAACCCTTCTGAGCATGAGGAATACTGAGCTCAGTGTTACGGGGTAGAACCCTTCTGAGCATGAGGAATACTGAGCTCAGTGTTAGGAGGGAGAACCCTTCTGAGCATGAGGAATACTGAGCTCAGTGTTACGGGGTAGAACCCTTCTGAGCATGAGGAATACTGAGCTCAGTGTTAGGAGGGAGAACCCTTCTGAGCATGAGGAATACTGAGCTCAGTGTTAGGAGGGAGAACCCTTCTGAGCATGAGGAATACTGAGCTCAGTGTTAGGAGGGAGAACCCTTCTGAGCATGAGGAATACTGAGCTCAGTGTTAGGAGGGAGAACCCTTCTGAGCATGAGGAATACTGAGCTCAGTGTTAGGAGGGAGAACCCTTCTGAGCATGAGGAATACTGAGCTCAGTGTTAGGAGGGAGAACCCTTCTGAGCATGAGGAATACTGAGCTCAGTGTTAGGAGGGAGAACCCTTCTGAGCATGAGGAATACTGAACTCAGTGTTAGGAGGGAGAACCCTTCTGACCATGAGGAATACTGAACTCAGTGTTAGGAGGGAGAACCCTTCTGAGCATGAGGAATACTGAGCTCAGTGTTAGGAGGGAGAACCCTTCTGAGCATGAGGAATACTGAACTCAGTGTTAGGAGGGAGAACCCTTCTGAGCATGAGGAATACTGAACTCAGTGTTAGGAGGGAGAACCCTTCTGAGCATGAGGAATACTGAGCTCAGTGTTACGGGGTAGAACCCTTCTGAGCATGAGGAATACTGAGCTCAGTGTTAGGAGGGAGAACCCTTCTGAGCATGAGGAATACTGAGCTCAGTGTTACGGGGTAGAACCCTTCTGAGCATGAGGAATACTGAGCTCAGTGTTAGGAGGGAGAACCCTTCTGAGCATGAGGAATACTGAGCTCAGTGTTAGGAGGGAGAACCCTTCTGAGCATGAGGAATACTGAGCTCAGTGTTAGGAGGGAGAACCCTTCTGAGCATGAGGAATACTGAGCTCAGTGTTAGGAGGGAGAACCCTTCTGAGCATGAGGAATACTGAGCTCAGTGTTAGGAGGGAGAACCCTTCTGAGCATGAGGAATACTGAGCTCAGTGTTAGGAGGGAGAACCCTTCTGAGCATGAGGAATACTGAACTCAGTGTTAGGAGGGAGAACCCTTCTGAGCATGAGGAATACTGAGCTCAGTGTTAGGAGGGAGAACCCTTCTGAGCATGAGGAATACTGAGCTCAGTGTTACGGGGTAGAACCCTTCTGAGCATGAGGAATACTGAGCTCAGTGTTAGGAGGGAGAACCCTTCTGAGCATGAGGAATACTGAGCTCAGTGTTAGGAGGGAGAACCCTTCTGAGCATGAGGAATACTGAACTCAGTGTTAGGAGGGAGAACCCTTCTGAGCATGAGGAACACCGAGCTCTTTGAACCTAAATGTCATTCCTACAGCGTCAGCACACTTAAGTCTGATTCATGGTGTGTTTTCTTCTGGCCCCTACTACAAATGTAATGTTACGTTTCTGGGGGGATTTTCAAACTCTGTTTAAAATGTCAAGTGTTCCAACTGGAGAAGCAGTGCTTTGCCCTCTAAAGCACCATCACCATTTCTACTACAACCCTGTTCTTTCTTTCTCCCCCTCTCCCCTCTTTCCCTCTCTCCCTCTCTCCCCTCTTTCCCTCTCTCCCTCTTTTTACCTCTCTCTTCCATATTATAACTTGTAGGAATTATATAGGATTGTATGTCAGTTCCGTTACTTTACCTCTGTGTCCTGAAGCAGCTTTCTTCTCCAGTTGTTCTGCATACCTGGACAGTTCCAGCGCGGTCTGGCTGGTATTGATCTGTGTTGCTGGTATAATCACTGTGTCATGCTGCACTGCTTTCGTGTCAGACAACACATGCTTTTTGCACTTCATTAACCTTCATTGGGCCCTGTCAAAATGTCTGCTTCCTTTTCGCCCCCCTCTCTCCCAAAGCACAAATGATTATTTAAGGGTTGTCCTTTTCTAGTACAGTGTCAGTGCAGCGTAACAGAAGGACATCCATGATCTCAACCAAGTAGCACCATAACAGATATTCTTATTTTCTTCCTGAATTCCCTTTCAAAGCTTAAGTCATGCATTGTTCCATAATGCATTCACTTTGTAACAGCTCAGAGGCCCAAAATACTGTTCAGTTAGATGTGTCCTAATGTTAGACTGTTCCTCTGTTCAGTTAGATGTGTCCTAATGTTAGAAAGTTCCTCCTGTTGAGTTAGATATGTCCTAATGTTAGACTGTTCCTCTGTTCAGTTAGATATGTCCTAATGTTAGACTGTTCCTCCTGTTCAGTTAGATGTGTCTTAATGTTAGACTGTTCCTCTGTTCAGTTAGATATGTCCTAATGTTAGACTGTTCCTCTGTTCAGTTAGATGTATCCTAATGTTAGACTGTTCCTCCTGTTCAGTTAGATGTGTCCTAATGTTAGACTGTTCCTCCTGTTGAGTTAGATGTATCCTAATGTTAGACTGTTCCTCCTGTTGAGTTAGATGTGTCCTAATGTTAGACTGTTCCTCTGTTCAGTTAGATGTGTCCTAATGTTAGACTGTTCCTCTGTTCAGTTAGATGTGTCCTAATGTTAGACTGTTCCTCCTGTTGAGTTAGATGTGTCCTAATGTTAGACTGTTCCTCTGTTGAGTTAAATATGTCCTCATGTTTTATTCACGAGCAGCGATGAATGTGTAATGGGCAGATTGGGGGGCGATGACAAGCGACAAGTGACAAGTGATTTCAGTTTTATAATGGTGCCAGATCCCCCTAGTTTAGTACAACTCACTTGCTTCTCCATCCAAAGAGCATTACAGAAACGTTTGCCCATATGTGTGTGTGTAGGGTTTCAAAAAGAGGGTATATTAATCTGTTTACCAGTAAACTACCTGAATTTGGGTATCTTTCAAGGGTTTTATGTAATCTGTCACAAGACATCTAGTGGCTCTTTTGGGTACTTCAGATTATCACATGTCTGTGATTATCTCGGGCCCTCTGTGTGGCCTTATCACATGTAAAATATATGCAATAATGAAATAAGATTACTTAAAAATAAGCAATCAACTTAGTGAATACCATTTGTTGTTTAATATAAAAGTTTCAGCATGAAATATTCTTTATTTATTATTTTTACACACTTATTTAGTTTACTTTTTTGTCAATGTTTTGGCGTCAAACTGGTGGTAGTTGTGGAAAAAAGTAAATAGTTGGAAGAGTTGCAGAAGTAATGCCATTGTTGATTAGATGCTTTTTTTCATTCATTAGGCTATTTACTCTTGAATAATATGGTCTATGTACTAGAAACTCATGGACTTTTTATTTTATTTTATTTTACCCTTATTTTACCAGGTAAGTTGACTGAGAACACATTCTCATTTACAGCAATGACCTGGGGAATAGATACAGGATGAGAGGAGGGGAGATAAATGAGCCAATTGGAAGGACAATATGGACACAGATATAAAAAATAAATACTATATATGAATATTTTTATATAAAGTTATTCAATTATAAATTACCAAAATTACAATAGATTGCAATAGATGTTCTATTAATTACCAAAATTACTGAAGAAACTAAATTACAAGTAACTTTGCAACCCTATGTGTACGTCTGTGTGTGTGCGCGTTTGTGTGCGTGTGTGTGTGTGTGTGTGTGTGTGTGTGTGTGTGTGTGTGTGTGTGTGTGTGTGTGTGTGTGTGTGTGTGTGTGTGTGTGTGTGTGTGTGTGTGTGTGTGTGTGTGTGTGTGTGTGTGTGTGTGTGTGTGTGTGTGTGTGGAGAATGCCTTGTGATCTGGCCGACGTGCAATCGTTAGATCCCAAGAGGAAAGAGGAGCTGGCTAGGCACGGAGGAAGTACACAGGCATAGCTGTCCATCTCACAATTGTTCAATGATGTTTAGCCACAACTTAATGGCCCTCCAATTCAGTGCCTGGTGATCGATATGCTTCCAGCTGTGCGCCTGATACCCACAGTCAATTCTAAGTTAAAGTCAAGATGCTCCACTGGGTACACCAGGGGAATCAACATCTGTAGACACATCTCAGCACTGTCTCCCAGAAACAGAGCTTTTTAAGTATTTAAATGTATAGTCTTCGTAATAGTATACAGTGCATTCAGGAAGTATTCAGACCCCTTCACCTTTTCCACATTTTGTTACGTTTCAGCCTTATTCTAAAAAGGGATGAAATAAAAAATAAATACTCATTAACCTACACACAATACCCCATAATTACAAAATTAAAATACCTTATTTACAGAAGTTTTCAGACCATTTGTTATAAGACTCGACCATAAGCTCAGGTGCATCCTGTTTCCATTGATCATCCTTGAGCTATTTCTACAACTTGATTGGAGTCCACCTGTGGTAAATTCAATTGATTGGACATGATTTGGAAGGCACACACCTGTCTATATAAGTCCCACAGTTGACAGTGCATGTCAGCGCAATAACCAAGCCATGAGGTCGAAGGAATTGTCCGTAGAGCTCCGAGACAGGATTATGTTGAGGCACAGATCTGGGGAAGGGTACTACTACATTTCTGCAGCATTGAATGTTCCCAAGATCAAGGTGGCTTCCATCATTCTTAAATGGAAGAAGTTTGGAACCAACAAGACTCTTTCCTAGAGCTGTCCGCCCGGCCAAACTGAGCAATCAGGGGAGAAGGGCCTTGGTCAGTGAGGTGACCAAGAACCCAATGGCCACTGACAGAGCTCCAGAGTTCCTTTGTGGAGATGGGAGAACCTTCCAGAAGGACAACTATCTCTACAGCACTCCACCAATCAGGCCTCCATGGTAGAGTGCCAAGACGGAAGCCACTCCTCAGTAAAAGGCACATGACAGCCCACTTGGAGTTTGCCAAAAGGCACCTAAAGGCCTCTCAGACCATGAGGAACAATATTCTCTGGTCTGATGAAACCAAGATTTAACTCTTTGCCCTGAATGCCAAGCGTCACATTTGGAGGAAACCAGGCACCGCTCATCACCTGGCCAATACCATTCCTATGATGAACCATGGTGGTGGCAACATCATGCTGTGGGGATGTTTTTCAGCGGCAGGAACTGGGAGACTAATAAGGATCGAGGGAAAGATTAACTGAGAAATTTACAGAGAGATCCTTGATGAAAACCTGCTCCAGAGCGCTCCGGACCTCACACTGGGGGCAAAGGTTCACCTTCCAACAGGACAACGACCCTAAGCACACAGCCAAGAGCCAAGAGCCAAGCATCCAACAGCCAAGCACACAGCAGGAGTGGCTTCAGGACAAGTCTCTGAATGTCCTTGTGTGGCCTAGGTTAGATGCTCCCCATCCAACCTGACAGAGCTTGAGAGGATCTGCAGAGGAGAATGGGAGAAACTCCCCAAATACAGGTGTGCCAAGCTGTTAGTGTCATACCCAAGAAGACTTCAGGCTGTAATCGCTGCCAAAGATGATTCAACAAAGTACTGAGTAAAGGGTCTGAATACTTATGTAAATGTGATATTTCAGTTTTTTATTTGTGATACAATTGCAAAAATATCTATGCTTTGTCAATATGGGGTATTGTGTGTAGATCGATGAGGATTTAATTTGTATTTTTTTTTCATTTTAGAATAAGGCTGTAACGTAATTTTTTTTTGGGGGGGGGGTAAAGGGATCTGAATACTTTCCAAATGCACTGTATGTCAATCTAGCAAACCAGGCAACTAAGAGCAACTTTCTAAACAATGTTTTGGTTCATTTCTAGCTTGTTAGCTAGCTAGCTAATGTTAAGTTAGCTGGCTAGCTAATGTTAAGTTAGCTGGCTAGCTAATGTTAAGTTAGCTGGCTAGCTAATGTTAAGTTAGCTGGCTAGCTAATGTTAAGTTAGCTGGCTAGCTAATGTTAAGTTAGCTGGCTAGATAATGTTAAGTTAGCTGGCTAGCTAATGTTATGTTAGCTGGCTAGACAGTTCAATTAATGGCCATATCATAGTTGACAACATCTTAACTTTAGCAAATTTGTATTCATTATTACACGAAAATAAACTCTCAACAAGATCATTATTTACAAGTTAATGGCAAGCTAATTACAGAAAATAACTTACGGTTGTGATTGTGACGAAATAAAAGCAGGGCATTCTACCTGAGAATTTTAGAACTTGGACACTGTCTCCTTGGCCTAACGTTATATCCTAATTTGACTTTGGTGCAGGTCATGTTGTTTGTCACATTACCGTCTCTGGTAGAGCACACACTATCTCAAATAAAATCTACGTTTATTTGTCATGGACAGGATACAGGAGGCATCAATGTTACAGTGAAATGGCTACTTGCATAGTGGAGTATTTTGTTTAAACATATAGCTAGCTAGCTAAACAATGTCTCTGGTAAAGCACACACTATCTCAAATAAAATCTACGTTTATTTGTCATGGACAGGATACAGGAGGCGTCAATGGTACAGTGAAATGGCTACTTGCATAGTGGAGTATTTTGTTTAAACATATAGCTAGCTAGCTAAACAATGAACCATAATCCCAACTCATAACATTACTATCATGTATGAATCTGCAGGTAGCTAAAGCTAACCGACTAGGTTCAATGTTAGCTAGCTAGCTAACATTAGGCTATAACTACAATGCAAATGGCTTTCTGAGATACGAATAATATTACTACACAGATCATACACGTAATGTTAGTTACTGAGCCAGCCAGCCAAGGTTAGCTAGCTAGCTAACAGTACGCTATAACTTGCAATGAAAACAACTTTCTGACACATTAAGAAATGTATAATATCTAAAAATGTAGCTAGCTAGACTCTCTTTGTAGCTAGCTAGACAGGTGTTTTACACAACTTGTGTTCTCTTTTTGACTCCCTCCTAATATTTGTAATCAATCGCCAGAATTTTCTCCATCTCATTAGCTATCATAGTCTGATTCCACCGGGCAATCCACTGTTTTCAAAACTCGGTCAACTTCTTCCGTGACAACAACACTGTTGATTGCCGTTTCAGAAGACTCTGCAATGTCTGTTTCATTTAAAATGTTTTTACCTAAATCAGGGATTTCCTCATCGTGTGATTCATTTTCAGAGTCCGAGAGAGTCCGCATGGGATAATCGTCCTCCAGAAAGTGGAGAGCATTAGCAACACTTTGTGAATCCTTTCAAAAAAGCTACGTTAGAAAGGATTACCTACACATACTGAGCAGCTCATGTTATAGACAGAAATTAATCTCTCGTCATGTCCAGCCCATCCATTATATCAGTCAATCATTGCTAGCGGGAAGGTTCCTGCCTTTTCCGTGGGTAAACCAACAAGGCTTGTAATTATTCTTTTTTTCGTAGTTACAGATGGCATACATTTTGATAAAAAATGTATGTTTATGTTCAAATGCCTCTCCTGTGACATAGTGATGTGCGACATACGCCTAGTTTCCTGATTGGGTGGTGAACTGTTGAGTGTGAAAAACCCAGCAGCGTTGCATTTCTTGACACTCTCAAACCAGTACGCCTGGCACCTACTACCATATCCCATTCAAAGGCACCTAAATATTTTGCCCATTCACCGTCTGAATAACACACATGCACATTCTGGATCGAATCCCCAGGCTGACAAGGTAAAAATCTGTCGTTCTGCCCCTGAGCAAACCAGTTAACCCACTGTTCCCCGGGCGCCGAACACGTGGATGTCGAATAGACATCTCTCTCTTTCAGCTTCTATATACTGTATATGTGTGTGTCTTCAGAAAGTATTCACCCCCTTTTACTTATTGTTGTGTTACAGCCTGAATTTAAAATTGATTATTTGTTTTGTTAATTGTTAATTGTTTTTGATCTACACACAATACTCCATAATGTCAAAGTGGAATTTTGTTTGTAGAAATTTAAGCTGAAATCTCTTAAATCAATAAGTATTCAATCCCGTTGTTATGAAAAGCCTAGATAAGTTCAGGAGTAAAAATGTGCTGAACAATTTGCATAATAAGTTGCATGGACTCACTCATTACACACATACAATTATCTGTAAGATCCCTCAATCGGGTAGTGAATTTCAAGCACAGATTCAATCACAAAGACCAGGGAGGTTTTTCAATGCCTCACAAAGAAGGGCACTGATTGGTAGATGTGTAAAAATATAAAGCAGATGCTGAATATCTCTTTGAGCGTGGTAAAGTTATTAATTATGCTTTGGATGATGTATCAATACACCCAGTTACTACAGAGGCAGGCGTCCTTCCTAACTCAGTTGCCGGGAAGGAAGAAAACGTCTCAGGGATTTCACCATGAGGCGAGTGGCGACTTTAAAACAGTTACAGAGTTTAATGGCTGTGATATAAGAAACCTGAGGATGGATCAACTAGGGCTGGTACGGTGACCGTATTACCACCACACCGACGGCCACAAGTCATGACAGCAGTCAAATTCCTTTAGTCTTTAGGCTTCTCCAAGCTCTGATGCTGCTGATACTCATTAGTAGCCTGCCAAACTTGCTAACTGTCTGGTACTCAGCACTGTATTGTCACTCTAATCACTCTGACATCAATGCAAATGTAATTGAAAATCTAATCAAACACTTCATGAGAGCATGAGCTCATCATTTCTATAGGCTATGCAATTGCTTGAGGAAACAGAGTGATGGCCTCTATTATTACAAGGATGATCCCATCAGCTTTCTATAGGCAAGGCCTACTATATTTATTTCTCAACTTTCCTAATATTAAGCACATTGCTTCTCTTTACAACAGCAATGTAGCCTACCTGGCTAGGATGAAAATGAATCATGGGAAAAGCGTTCTACATTTGCTATTTAAGTGCATAGATGCCATGTATTTTTTTTACGCTGCCCCCGTTTTTCGAGACAGGTGCATGATAATGGTCCATTCTAAATCAAAACTAATTTCACACATATATTATTTAATAGATGTAAAGAAGGTTAATTCAAGAATAGTGTGATGGTGAAAATATTAGCCTATCACTTGTGAATGATGCCCAGCTTAAGGCAAGAAATAGTGCATGCTTTTTTGTGTGATTTGTTTTAAATCACAGTCCCACACCTCCCACATGTAGCTTAGCCCATAGCCCTATATGTTTTGAGAAGGTTTGTATCACAACTAAAAGGGCCAAATAAACATGCCTAACTGGCATACTATGCACAGCACGTGAGTTTCAAGTTTGGGGAAGATATGTTTCGCCATTAAAATCCACCTTTTTATAAAGGCATTACATGCATAGTCACATTTATAGTTACTTTTGAGAATACGGCCACACAAAGGGGATGCAGCCGGGAAGTTTGATGCATTATCAAGTACTTTTCAAATTGTGAATGAGCGACTGATGAAGTGTGTTCAGCCTGCGCAAAAAAACAAAGCAGAGCTCATGCGTTTCGTGCAACTTTTTTCAAATCATAATTACAGTCGCATCATGCAGGCTTAGAATGTATTAAAAATCGAAACGTATAGCCCAACATTTGTATCACAACTAAAGTTACATAAATAACTCTAAATTAAGCATATAGGAGGACCTGTTTCTTTGTTAACCGCTCAACACAGAATAGCCGCATGTGCGCACTCCCTCAAATCATTTGGAAAAAAATTGCCTTTCTATTTCATTCAGCTATGTTCAATTGTATTCTTCATACTATAATATAAAATAATGCCACGGCTAAGCCAATCTTGTCTGCTAAATGAACTATTGTAGCCCACAGCCATATGGCATAGTCAGATCAGGGCCTAACATAAGGACAACTCAGAGTATACTATTCTGTTATTCTGAAATAGACTACACTTTCTTCATATTTTTTTTTTATAGACCTGTCTAAATTAAATAATGGTTTATTGTGAGGGTGTAGGCTATATTACATGGATTTATTAGACTTTTTAAAATGTAGATGTTCCGAAGGTCTGTAACAGTGGCTTGTAGGCTGTGTGGAAGCCAGGAGATGCTAAATATGCTTATGTTAATTAACAGTCAATTACTGTAAGACCTGCAGTTATTTGCTTGGCAATCACCGGCTGACAAAATTTTATGACCGCCTCAGCCCTAGGATCAACAACATTGTAGTTACTCCACAATACTAACCTAAATGACAGAGTGTAAAGAAGGAAGCCTGTACAGAATACAAATATTCCTAAACATGCATTCTGTTTGCAACAAGGGACTTAAGAAAATATTGCAAATTTGATTTAATTTGAAAACATTTGGCAAAAAAATTCACTTTTAGAAAGCATTATGATTGGTCCAAATCCAACACAACCCATCACTCAGTACCTCACTGAGTACCACTCTCTTTTTTCAAGTTTTTTCTGTATATCATTCTCACAAAGACACAGTGCCAATGTCTGTAAATGTCATCCTAGAATTGTGTATAATCTTTAATCTAATGTCCATTCGCCCAGATGACCTTGTTGTCTTTGCGACAGCACTGTCTCTTAATTGTTTTGCTTTGCTTCGATCGTCCAACCAAGGCTCGTCGTTGGGCAGATAAGACCAGATCGTCAGAGAGTCGATTGTTTTGACCAGACAGACACTATAACCTCGTCTGGCTATTAGGATACTCCCTCCCTCCCTTCCTCCTTCTTAAAGTCCTCTCCTCATGAACACAATCTCCACTTAATATAAAGAGCTGCACTTATGCACCTTATCAGGCCAATTAGTAGTCTGTCAATGAAGCTTTGGCTCTAGTACTACCAGGCCTATGTTGGATAAGACAGGCCTGTGTTGGATATACAGGCCTATGTTGTTCAAGACAGCCCTGTGTTGGATATACAGGCCTATGTTGTTCAAGAGGCCTGTGTTGGATATACAGGCCTATGTTGTTCAAGACAGCCCTGTGTTGGATATACAGGCCTATGTTGTTCAAGACAGCCCTGTGTTGGATATACAGGCCTATGTTGTTCAAGACAGCCCTGTGTTGGATATACAGGCCTATGGTGTTCAAGACAGCCCTGTGTTGGATATACAGGCCTATGTTGTTCAAGACAGGCCTGTGTTGGATATACAGGCCTATGTTGTTCAAGACAGCCCTGTGTTGGATATACAGCCCTGTGTTGGATATACAGGCCTGTGTTGGATATACAGGCCTATGTTGTTCAAGACAGGCCTGTGTTGGATATAACTACTATGTACCGTACAATATGGTTGTTTTAATAGAGGGATTGTTGAAAGTGGGGATGTATCGTTGAAATGGCTTGTTTGGTGCACAGACTTATGGAATGATGAATGAATCACTTCCACATGTACAATTACGCACACTCTCACTGTGTATCCTACTCCAAGTAGGTCAGAGTAGCCTGATAAGACTGCTGGGATTCAGTGGAATGATATATGGTACATAACATTCTGAGATTAGAATTAAAATGGATAATGGAACACAATTGGTGATGACATAATTATGCATCGTTCACTACCTCGCTCATTATCTCACCCATTCTCCCCCTTTCTTGCCATTTGTTTAATCTGTTGTTATATGTTCTAAATTAGTTTCGGTATGGTTTAGGTTCCGTTTCGAGGCAATTGTCAGTGTGATTAACACACTTAACTGCACTTTCAACCGTTAGGAGAAGGAGGGGCAACAGGGGAAAAACATTCCCCTAAAAATGACATGCCCTTGTTAAACTGGTTATAACTCCAGTTCTGTTTGTCATATTAAGATTCTAACACAGATAGTGTGTTATATAGGCTTATTTAAGAAAAGTCAAGGATAAAGCGGGGCAAGACTTAAAAAATGGCATAGTAAAACAAAAAATATACAGTAGCTATTACACTGAAAGAATGCTATTGTTTGAGGAGACTGCACAGTTTTGATCTTGAAAATATTTTAATAAACACATTTATTTGGGAAGTCTTTTGAAAATAAATGCAATCGTTCATTGGATCAGTCTAAAACGTTGCACATACACTGCTGCCATCTAGTGGCCAACATCTAAATTGCACCTGGACTGGAATAATACATTATGGCCTTTCTCTTGCATTTCAAAGCTGATGGTACAAAAAAATACAAAAGAACGGTTGGTTTTTTCTTTGTATTATCTTTGACCAGATCTATTGTGTTCTATTCTCCTACATTCCTTTCACATTTCCACAAACTTCAAAGTGTTTCCTTTCAAATGGTACCAAGATTATGCATATCCTTGCTTCAGGGCCTGAGCTACAGGCAGTTAGATTTGGGTATGTCATTTTAGGCACAATTTTTTTTTTAAATTCATAAGAGGATCCGCCCCTTTGTATGCTTCCAGACAGAGATTGAAAAAAACATGATTTTAAAAGACGGAACGACTTCTGAAAGGTAGCCTGGAAGTGAAGAACATTCGATTTGGTGAATTTTAAATGCATGAATTTTAAATGCATAAATGCATGACTGCGGGTAACAGTAAGCCTACTTCAGAGTCTATATTTTCATATGTTGATGCCCAGAGTATATATCATTGCATCATTGCCCACTGAATGAGACGTCATGAAAACGGTTATATAAAACAACACTTGTACTTACAATGTACAATATACAACTCTGTATTACCTTTCCTTTTCATGATCAGGTACATTACATTCTGTCTTGTAACCCATGCATTTAAAATAATAGTCCTGGAATAGTGACTGAAATATGGCCTGCAAAAAAAGCATGGTTGATACTGGCTGTGAGACTAGACCCCTGTCAGATGCGTAATGTACATCTTAGTCATTTAACAGATGCTTCGTATCCAGAGCGACTTAGAATTAGGGTTAAGTGCCTTGCTCAAGGGAACATCGACACATTTTTCCACATGTTGGCTTGGGGATTTGAACCAGTGATCTTTCGGTTCTTGGCCCATCACTCTTAACCGCTAAGCTATCTGTCGACCCATCAATATGCTTTTCTGTCTGCTGGACTTGTACGGATACTGAAATGGCCATTGTCACTTTGTCTCAATAACACCCCTCCCTCCCTCCAGTCCCCACTCCCCAGTTACATCTGAAATGTCCTGCAGTTTAGTGATACGTTTTTGTTATTTTCATTCTCCCCTTCCTTTCTGCTAATTTCTTCTCCCTTCCTCTCATCAATCCTGCCTGTTGCGGTGGACATTCTGGAATTTTTGACTTTCATTGAAGAGTTGTTCATTAGTTATTTTCTTTCATCGTTACTTACAGAGGCATTTTTAAACTGTGTTTTTCCATACTGAGATGTACCTTAATTCAATGTAATGATTGTTTGGACTTGGACTTGGCATAATGAGTTTGACCTCAGGCATTTTTCCCACAGATTTTTGATATCCTTATAGAACTTAATACTCTCCGTAGCCGATGTAAGACCTTTAAACAGATCAACATTCACAAGGCTGCAGGGCCAGACGGATTACCGGGACGTGTACTCTGAGCATGCGCTTACCAACTGGCAAGTGTCTTCACTGACATTTTCAACCTGTCCCTGGCCGAGTCTGTAATACCTACATGTTTCAAGCAGACCACCATAGTCCCTGTGCAAAAGAACACTAAGGTAACCTGCCTAAATGACTACCGACCCGTAGCACTCATGTCTGTAGTCATGGCTACTTTGCTTTGAAAGGCTGGTCATGACTCACATCAACACCATCATCCCAGAAACCCTAGTCCCACCCCAATTTGCATACAGATCTACAGATGATGCAATCTCTATTGCACTCCACACTGCCCTTTCCCACCTGGACATAAGGAACACCTACGTGAGAATGCTGTTCATTGACTACAGCTCAGCGTTCAACACCATAGTGCCCTCAAAGCTCATCACTAAGCTATGGACCCTGGGACAAAAACCCCTCCCTCTGCAACTGGATCCTGGACTTCCTGACGCGCTGCCTCCAGGTGGTAAACGTGGGCAACAACACATCTGCCATGCTGATCCTCAACACGGGGCCCCTCAGGGTGCATGCTCAGTCCCCTCCTGTACTCTCTGTTTGCCCATGACTGTGTGACCAAGCACGACTCCAACACCATCAGTAAGTTTGCCGACGACACAGCGGTGGTAGGCCTGATCACGACAACGATGAGACAGCCTATAGAGAGGAGGTCAGAGACCTGGCAGTGTGATGCCAGGACAACAACCTCTCCCTCAACGTGATCAAGACAAAGGAGATGATTGTGGACTACAGGAAAAGGAGGACCGAGCACGCCCCCATTCTCATCGACGGGGCTGAAGTGGAGCAAGTTGTGAGCTTCAAGTTCCTTGGTGTCCACATCAACAACAAACTATTATGGTCCAAACACACCAAGACTGTCATAAAGAGGGCACAACAAAGCCTATTCCCCCTCAGGAGACTGAAAATATTTGGCATGGGTCCTCAGATCCTCAAAAAGTTCTACAGCTGCACCATTGAGAGCGTCCTGTCTGGTATGGCAACTGCTCGGCCTCCGACCACAAGGCGCTACCGAGGGTAGTGTGTACGGCCCAGTACATCACTGTGGCCAAGCTTCCTGCCATCCAGGACCTCTATACCAGGCTGTGTCAGAGGAAGGCTCTAAAAATTGTCAAAGACTCAAGCTACCCTAGTCATAGACTCTCTGCTACCGCACGGCAAGCGGTACCGGAGCGTCAAGTCTAGGTCCAAAAGGCTTCTTAACAGCTTCTACCCCTAAGTCATAAGACTGCTGAACACCTGTTGTATTCGGCACATGTGACAATTTAAACATGTGACAATTTGATAACTGTTAAGGATTACTACGGCATCCTTTGTTCTGTGTAATTTCCATGGGATGTTGTGTTCTTGTTTTCACTAGCTGTGTTCTTCTCTTCTGAAATGTTTATCCGTGTTAGTTACCAGTCTCACACACATTAGTGGCTTCTTTAAAAATCTCACATGAAAATGTAGATTAGCGGCAATGCGATGGGAATCCTCATTAGCTATTCATAGTACGTCCCTTTATTGTGATAAAAGTGGAGACATTCCTGTGATATTGTCATTTTGTATCTAATAACTCCCTCATAACAGTTTAAGTATAGAAAATACATGTCTTGTTTCTTTTGCAAAGGACCTGTATTGATTATCTATTACAATTTGTTCATCTCATTACAGTGGCCATTATTTATAAGGATATTTGTTTAAATGCCCAATGCAGATGTGTTTATATCAATACCAAATAATTTACAATTAAGTAGGCCTACCTTAATGTAATAGATTCCCATTAAAATGTGCAAAAGTCTTTTAGCAAAACACTATTTCTCAAGCAAGAATTTTGCGAGGACTGTCTGGGAGTGGTCTTAGTGGGGAGGGAAAAACAGAAAACTAGCTGTTATTGGCAGAGAGGTTTGGAACTCTCTTTGAATTGGTCTAGTAACCAACTTACCGCATAGTGATGTCACCATGGAATGCCGAATCTCCAGCCCATGCAAACCTGCTGCTTAGAAGGCCCTTTGTAGATTGTATATTCAACCAGCAACTATCAGGAAGTAACACTGATTACATTTTTTTTGCACTTTTACAGTGTACATCAGCTGTTGTACAATATGATGAACAATACAGAAAAACCTGAATTTTGACTGCACCGGTCCTTTAAGCAGCTACAGATATTATAGCCTTTTGTAGTTGTATAGCCGTGGGCCAGGTAGTGCTTATTATTTAAAGAGGATTTGAAAAGAAGCACAGTCTCTCACATCTCAAGCCATATGGGACTTTTCAGTCCTGCTCAGCAATAAAAGTTTACATTTTAAAGTCTACATGGAAAGTTATTTTAGGTGCCACATCTGGTTGCACAGGGTCTCTCTGAGACGAGGTGGTGAACCCAAAGCGGCGTCAACACAACAGTTTTGCGGTTAAGCTCCAAGGTTACTATGTCAGTACAGACATTTCTCTCTCAGACAGTTCAAAAAGAAAGAACTGAATAAGAAATGCCTCTGCTGTTGTGGATCCGCTCTTGATAAATGAGTAAAGTTGCTAATGATGAGGTGGCAATAAGAGCTAGAGCAATGATTTGCTTCTTTGGTAGTACATCGCTTTTTCTTCTGCGGAACTCTGCGCTTCGTTACTTTCCAGGAGTGCAGATCAGATCATCGCTTCTGCTAGGAAGCTCTGCAGTACAGAAATTGGCACACTCTCAATGTGAAAAACTCAAACTGGGTAAGGCGCTTCACTTGCATTAGACCAGCTTGTTCCAGCTTGGCTTGGTTATATGGTCCATCAGCATAAAATACCCATTTAGCATTATTGCAGACAACAGTGAGAACTATAATTAGTGGGATAAGCCTTAATGTGGGTGCAGTTCACCGCAGGATGAGACACAGTCACTTAGCCTCCAACAGTTAGAGTAGAAAACCTGCTAGTGTGAAACATTAGGCTTCTCTCACATATGATGATTATCCCTCTTTAGTGAGATGGTTAGGATGACAAACTGGCTACTGTCTGAACACTGTTAACAATGGTTAGGATGACAAACTGGTTACTGTCTGATAACTGTTATCAATGCTTAGGATGCTCATTGACAAACTGGCTACTGTATGAATACTTTAAACAATGCTTTATGGGGGGGGGGGGGGGGGGGCAATACCTTATTTGGATAACCCTGCATTATATGACCCGTTAGTAAGCCTCTAAGCAGCTTCTCCCTGTGCTGCTCTCCTTGGTGCTGAAAAACAGCAGTGCAGAAGACTACAGTACAGTTGGCCTAGTTTAGGAACCTGGGACTGTGAGGTGCAGCCTGCCTGCCTCTTTCTGTTATCTGAGACCTGGGACTGTGAGGTCAAGCCTGGTCCCCCTGCCTACCTCTCTCTGTTATCTGAGACCTGGGACTGTGAGAGGCTCTGCCTAGTCCCCCTGCCTGCCTCTCTCTGTTATCTGAGACCTGGGACTGTGAGAGGCCCAGCCAAGTCCCCCTGCCTGCCTCTCTCTGTTATCTGAGACTTGGGACTGTGAGGTCCAGCCAAGTCCCCCTGCCTGCCTCTCTCTGTTTTCTGAGACCTGGGACTGTGAGAGGCCCAGCCAAGTCCCCCTGCCTGCCTCTCTCTGTTATCTGAGACCTGGGACTGTGAGGTCAAGCCTGGTCCCCCTGCCTACCTCTCTCTGTTATCTGAGACCTGAGACTGTGAGGTCCAGCCAAGTCCCCCTGCCTGCCTCTCTCTGTTATCTGAGACCTGGGACTGTGAGAGGCTCTGCCTAGTCCCCCTGCCTGCCTCTCTCTGTTATCTGAGACTTGGGACTGTGAGGTCCAGCCAAGTCCCCCTGCCTGCCTCTCTCTGTTATCTGAGACCTGGGACTGTGAGAGGCCCAGCCTGGTCTCCCTGCCTGCCTCTCTCTGTGTAATCTGATTAATGAAAATATGCACGTCTTTGTGTTTGGAGCACCAGCCAAGCAATGCCCACTGATTCTGCCCTGTCAGCAGACAGGTACTGTATGGGAATCCACAGACACAGAGTATTCTGGGTATGAGGGTTTTGTTGGAATCACTTTTGTTATGAATAACAGACCCGACAGCCTAGTTCAGGGATGGGCAACTCCTGATTGTTGTCACTCTTCCCCCTCAGCCCTATAACTAACACACCTGGTTAAACGAACTGCTTTCTAAACTGAAGACAATGATTCGTTGATTATTGGGGTCAGGTGTGGTACAGGGACTGGGGCAAAAGTGTGTCACTATCAGGCCCCCGAGGACTGGAGTTGCCTATCCCTGGCCTAGTTAGTTGGTTGGAGCACACCGTTGGACAACAGATGGACTAGTGGTATAAATAATGAGGGTTATATTTCCAGTTGTAGGTTCACAGTGTAAAAATGTACATTCCAAAATTCTAAGGCAAAAATAGATGGTGTTCAAAAACCTTTCAATTGACAAAAGACAGAACAAACACAATG
Source organism: Salvelinus alpinus (assembly GCF_045679555.1). Lineage (NCBI taxonomy): Eukaryota > Metazoa > Chordata > Actinopteri > Salmoniformes > Salmonidae > Salvelinus > Salvelinus alpinus. The sequence goes on along the minus strand of NC_092111.1, from coordinate 35,805,550 downwards.
CAAAAGTCAACCGGAAATGATCCTATAGGAGTTCCGGTACCAACGATCCACACAGACACCTCAAAACGAGATAAAAATACGCATTTATTTTACATCAACACATGTAATTGTAATTGGAAATTGTACCGTAAAATGCATTTTAATTAGCACAAAATGTTATGTTACGTCACTGACATTTCAACATGTCACTAGACTCTCAAGCTGGTAAATTGCGGCAGAAATGTTACAAACTAAACAGTGGTTTTTAGGCTAAATAAACAACATAATGTCTCGGGTCTAAGCATGAATGTGAAGAAGCACTATTTCTAACACATACAAATGCCAGCTCTTATCTGGACATGAATAAATAGTAAACAGTAATTAAACACGACCGCGATGTAACTAACGAGACGGTAAGGGCGTGAGCCTGCATATAGTCACAGGGTCAGCTTTGACGATCACGGCATTCTTTTCCTATATCTTTAGTTGTACTGTACTACGAGACATGTGGATGCGTAGCATATATAATATTGACAGGATTAGTAGCTTATTTGCTTTATTGACGTTTTTAGAAAGGATTTCAAAGTAGAATATGTTGCTTGATTATCCACTTGCTATTATTGCTATTCTCTCTGGAATGTAGGCTACAGTGATCTCTAGCAAAATAATGCGTGTTTATGAACACAGAGGTACTTGGTACTCACTATGCATTACAGTAACAAGCTACTCTACATTCAATCAGTGTAGTTCTTAGAAATGAACACTTGAAATACATTGATTCAAGCTTTTGGAGTGTTGTTCAATTCCAGTCTAAACCCTTCGTTGTCACAGCTTGATCCTAACCTAAATTGTTGGCCTTTATATTAGATATGCTGTTGCAGTGGTGGATAAAGTACCCCATTGTCATAATTGAGTAAAAGTAAAGATACCCTAATGGAAAATGACTTAAGTAAAAGTGAAAGTTACCCAGTAAAATACTACTTGAGTAAAAGTCTAAAAGCATCGGGTTTTAATTGTACTTAAGTACAGTGGTGGAAAAAGTACTAAATTGTCATACTTGAGTAAAAGCACACAGTTAAAGTAAATGATATACATCAAATTCCTGATATTAATCAGTCCACAATGTTCTTGTTTTTTACATTTACGGTCAGCCAGGGGCACACTCCAACAATCAGACATCATTTTCAAACACCAGTATTTATGTTTAATGAATCCGCCACATCAGATACAGTAGGGATGACAACCTGTTATGTTGATAGGTGCATGAATTGGACCATATTGCTGTTCTGCCTGGGCATTTTAAATGTAACGAGTACTTTTGGGTGTCAGGGAAAATGTATGGAGTAAAAAGTACAGTATTTTCTTTAGGAATGCAGTGGAGTAGAAGTAAAAGTTGTCAAAAATATAAATAGTAAAGTACAGATACCCCAATAAAACTACTTAAGTAGTACTTTCAAGTATTTTTACTTAAGTACTTTAAACCACTGTGCTGTTGTTACCGCACTGTAGGCATCGCTCAATGCAATTTCACTACTATATTAATCAAACCTAGGTTTATTATCTATTTATATAAATGATGTACTGTATAATTGATGCACTACTATACTTATTCTCTCATTCTGTCTTTCCTCTCTTCTCCTTTCTTTGAAAGTCCCCCTGTTTAAAATCTTTTCTACCTTCTGGGTGTGAATTAACCCCATTTTTCTGTGCCAACATGTTTCACAGTGTACTACTGCAACAGGGCTATACAGTCAGCAGTGTTTTACAGTGTACTACTACAACAGGGCTATGCAGTCAGCAGTGTTTTACAGTGTACTACTACAACAGGGCTATGCAGTCAGCAGTGTTTTACAGTGTACTACTGCAACAGGGCTATGCAGTCAGCAGTGTTTTACAGTGTACTACTACAACAGGGCTATGCAGTCAGCAGTGTTTTACAGTGTACTACTGCAACAGGGCTATACAGTCAGCAGTGTTTCACAGTGTACTACTGCAACAGGGCTATGCAGTCAGCAGTGTTTCACAGTGTACTACTGCAACAGGGCTATGCAGTCAGCAGTGTTTTACAGTGTACTACTACAACAGTCAGAGCTATACAGTCAGCAGTGTTTCACAGTGTACTACTACAACAGGGCTATGCAGTCAGCAGTGTTTTACAGAGTACTACTGCAACAGGGCTATGCAGTCAGCAGTGTTTTACAGTGTACTACTACAACAGGGCTATGCAGTCAGCAGTGTTTTACAGTGTACTACTGCAACAGGGCTATGCAGTCAGCAGTGTTTTACAGTGTACTACTGCAACAGGGCTATGCAGTCAGCAGTGTTTTACAGTGTACTACTACAACAGGGCTATGCAGTCAGCAGTGTTTTACAGTGTACTACTGCAACAGGGCTATGCAGTCAGCAGTGTTTTACAGTGTACTACTACAACAGGGCTCTGCAGTCAGCAGTGTTTTACAGTGTACTACTGCAACAGGGCTATACAGTCAGCAGTGTTTCACAGTGTACTACTGCAACAGGGCTATGCAGTCAGCAGTGTTTTACAGTGTACTACTACAACAGGGCTATACAGTCAGCAGTGTTTTACAGTGTACTACTGCAACAGGGCTATACAATCAGCAGTGTTTTACAGTGTACTACTACAACAGTCAGGGCTATGCAGTCAGCAGTGTTTTACAGTGTACTACTACAACAGGGCTATGCAGTCAGCAGTGTTTTACAGTGTACTACTACAACAGGGCTATGCAGTCAGCAGTGTTTCACAGTGTAGTACTACAACACGGCTATGCAGTCAGCAGTGTTTTACAGTGTACTACTGCAACAGGGCTATGCAGTCAGCAGTGTTTTACAGTGTACTACTACAACAGTCAGAGCTATGCAGTCAGCAGTGTTTCACAGTGTACTACTGCAACAGTCAGAGCTATGCAGTCAGCAGTGTTTCACAGTGTACTACTACAACAGTCAGGGCTATGCAGTCAGCAGTGTTTTACAGTGTACTACTGCAACAGGGCTATGCAGTCAGCAGTGTTTAACACTGTACTACTGCAACAGGGCTATGCAGTCAGCAGTGTTTTACAGTGTACTACTGCAACAGGGCTATACAGTCAGCAGTGTTTTACAGTGTACTACTGCAACAGGGCTATGCAGTCAGCAGTGTTTCACAGTGTACTATTGCAACAGTCAGGGCTATGCAGTCAGCAGTGTTTAACAGTGTACTACTACAACAGGGCTATGCAGTCAGCAGTGTTTCACAGTGTACTACTGCAACAGAGCTATGCAGTCAGCAGTGTTTCACAGTGTACTACTACAACAGGGCTATGCAGTCAGCAGTGTTTTACAGTGTACTACTACAACAGTCAGAGCTATACAGTCAGCAGTGTTTTACAGTGTACTACTGCAACAGAGCTATGCAGTCAGCAGTGTTTTACAGTGTACTACTACAACAGGGCTATACAGTCAGCAGTGTTTTACAGTGTACTACTACAACAGAGCTATGCAGTCAGCAGTGTTTCACAGTGTACTACTGCAACAGAGCTATGTAGTCAGCAGTGTTTCACAGTGTACTACTACAACAGAGCTATGCAGTCAGCAGTGTTTTACAGTGTACTACTACAACAGGGCTATGCAGTCAGCAGTGTTTTACAGTGTACTACTACAACAGGGCTATGCAGTCAGCAGTGTTTTACAGTGTACTACTACAACAGGGCTATGCAGTCAGCAGTGTTTTACAGTGTACTACTACAACAGTCAGGGCTATGCAGTCAGCAGTGTTTTACAGTGTACTACTACAACAGGGCTATGCAGTCAGCAGTGTTTTACAGTGTACTACTGCAACAGGGCTATGCAGTCAGCAGTGTTTTACAGTGTACTACTACAACAGTCAGAGCTATGCAGTCAGCAGTGTTTCACAGTGTACTACTGCAACAGTCAGTGCTATGCAGTCAGCACAACAACCAAGTGTCTTCCACACACTCATGGTCACGCTGTGTGCTCAGTTCGCCCATACCTTTCAAATGGCCGTGCATGTTTGACTGAAAAATCCTTCAACACTATTCTGGAAGCCATAATGAATTATTCGTGCTACCTAGTTAACTCAAAATCCTTCAACACTATTCTGGAAGCCATAATGAATTATTTGTGCTACCTAGCTAACTCAAAATACTTCAACACTATTCTGGAAGCCATAATGAAATCTTCGTGCTACCTAGTTAACTCAAAATCCTTCAACACTATTCTGGAAGCCATAATGAATTATTCGTGCTACCTAGCTAATTCAAAATACTTCAACACTATTCTGGAAGCCATAATGAATTCTTCGTGCTACCTAGCTAGGTCAGAATCCTTCAACACTATTCTGGAAGCCATAATGAATTATTCGTGCTACCTAGCTAGGTCAGAATCTTTCAACACTATTCTGGAAGCCATAATGAATTATTTATGCTACCTAGCTAACTCAGAATACTTCAACACTATTCTGGAAGCCATAATGAATTCTTCGTGCTACCTAGCTAGGTCAGAATCCTTCAACACTATTCTGGAAGCCATAATGAATTATTTGTGCTACCTAGCTAGGTCAGAATCCTTCAACACTATTCTGGAAGCAATAATGAATTATTCGTGCTACCTAGCGAGGTCAGAATCCTTCAACACAATTCTGGAAGCCATAATGAATTATTCGTGCTACCTAGCTAGGTCAGAATCCTTCAACACTATTCTGGAAGCCATAATGAATTATTTATGCTACCTAGCTAGCTCAGAATCCAGTTTGGTCAGATCCAGTACAACAGTAACATGAGCTACATACTCATCAGGAGACGCCACGTAACGCTTCAGCAGTTTGTGTTGCTCAGCAGCACGCCTCTGTTATGTCCGCTCATGTCTGAGTAATAGCTATCCCAGGGGGTTGTCTTGACCAGCTGGGGCTTTAAGGTCAGTGTGTCCAAAATCTAACAGCTAGCTGACTCTGTCCTGGCTCTGTCTGACATTCACAGCTTCACAGATTTTGTTTCACGCGCACACACACACACACACACACACACACACACACACACACACACACACACACACACACACACACACACACACACACACACACACACACACACACACACACACACACACACACACACACACACACACACACACGACCCCAACTCATGTCATCTTGGCATAATGTAATTGTGGCATAATGAGTAAGCATTAGTGTAGAGTTAATGGATAAGAACAAAGGGCTTCAAAATGATTAAAATGCATGAAGAGGTACCGCTATCCAATAGACTAATTTACACAGATATATATATATATTTTTTTAAACTGTTAATCTGTGTTTTGTTTCAAAGTGTATTGTGTTTGGTTTGGCCTCTACTGTATTTCAGTTGGATTGTTTCCTTTCAATATGGCTTTCTCTGAGCTGAGAGGAGGAAGAGATGGAACAGTATTATTCTCTCTCTCTCTCTCTCTCTCTCTCTCTCTCTCTCTCTCTCTCTCTCTCTCTCTCTCTCTCTCTCTCTCTCTCTCTCTCTCTCTCTCTCTCTCTCTCTCTCTCTCTGCCCCTGAAACTGCCCCTGAACAAGGCAGTTAACCCACTGTTCCCCTGAACAAGGCAGTTAACCCACTGTTCCTAGGCCGTCATTGAAAATAAGAATTTGTTCTTAACTGACTTGCCTGGTTAAATAAAGGTTAAAAAAAATAAAAAATGAATGAATGAATCTGTATAGTCCACAGAGATCCCCATTTTAAGATGGGAACGCAGTAGGAGTTTTTTAATATGGTGGTATTTAACCGACTTCGGCGATGACTCGAATAATAACCGCACTGTGCATAATATAAATAGAAACTACAATATACTTCCTGTTTGGTCAGGTAGTGACTAGTGTACAGTAGATGTGATCAGTGGGCTGTTTCCTAACTACAGTGTCTATAAGCAACATCATTTAGAATGGGCTATGAGCCGAAGGCAGCAGGTGTTGACCTGTATCAACTGTATAGAGTACACTGACAGATGGATGGATGCTGATGGTCAAGCACATGGCTAATAACATTTTGCCATGCATCTAATGGCCAGACCGGAGCAGACCTGACCAGACCACACTAGACTAGATCAGACTAGACTAGATCAGACTAGACTAGAGGAGACCTGACCAGACCTGACCTGACCAGACTAGACCAGACTAGACTAGAGGAGACCTGACCAGGCCAGACCAGACTAGACTAGATCAGACTAGACTAGACTAGAGGAGACCTGACCAGACCAGACTAGACTAGAGGAGACCTGACCAGACCAGACTAGACTAGATCAGACTAAACTAGAGGAGACCAGACCAGACTAGACTAGAGGAGACCTGACCAGACCAGACCTGACCAGACTAGACTAGACTAGATCAGACCAAACTAGAGGAGACCTGACCAGACCAGACTAGACTAGATCAGACTAAACTAGAGGAGACCTGACCAGACCAGACCAGACTAGATCAGACTAGACTAGAGGAGACCTGACCAGACCTGACCAGACCTGACCAGACTAGACTAGATCAGACTATACTAGAGGATACCTGACCAGACTAGACCAGACTAGACTAGATCAGACCAGACCAGACTAGACTAGATCAGACTAGACTACAGGAGACCTGACCAGACCAGACCAGACTAGACTAGATCAGACTAGACTAGAGGAGACCTGACCAGACCAGACTAGACTAGACTAGACTAGATCAGACAAAACTAGAGGAGACCTGACCAGACCTGACCAGACCAGACTAGACTAGAATAGATCAGACTAGACTAGAGGAGACCTGACCAGACCTGACCAGACCAGACCAGACTAGACTAGATCAGACTAGACTAGAGGAGACCTGACCAGACCAGACCAGACTAGATTAGATCAGACTAGACTAGACCAGACCTGACCAGACCAGACCAGACTAGACTAGATCAGACTAGACTATAGGAGACCTGACCAGACCAGACCAGACTAGACTAGATCAGACTAGACTAGAGGAGACCTGACCAGACCAGACCAGACTAGACTAGAGTAGAGGAGACCTGACCAGACCTGACCAGACCAGACCAGACTAGAGTAGATCAGACTAGACTAGAGGAGACCTGACCAGACCAGACTAGATCAGACTAGACTAGAGGAGACCTGACCAGACCAGACTAGATCAGACTAGACTAGAGGAGACCTGACCTGACCTGACCTGACCAGACCAGACCAGACTAGAGTAGATCAGACTAGACTAGAGGAGACCTGACCAGACCAGACTAGATCAGACTAGACTAAAGGAGACCTGACCAGACCAGACCAGACTAGACTAGACTAGATCAGACTAGACTAGAGGAGACCTGACCAGACCAGACTAGACTAGAGGAGACCTGACCAGACTAGACTAGACTAGATCAGACTAAACTAGAGGAGACCAGACCAGACTAGACTAGAGGAGACCTGAACAGACCAGACCTAACCAGACTAGACTAGACTAGATCAGACCAAACTAGAGGAGACCTGACCAGACCAGACTAGACTAGATCAGACTAGACTAGAGGAGACCTGACCAGACCAGACTAGACCAGACTAGACTAGATCAGACTAGACTAGAGGAGACCTGACCTGACCTGACCAGACCAGACAGGACTAGACCAGACTAGACTAGAGGAGACCTGACCAGACCAGACCAGACTAGATCAGACTAGACTAGAGGAGACCTGAGCTGACCAGACCAGACCAGACTAGACTAGATCAGACTAGACTAGAGGAGACCTGACCTGACCAGACCAGACCAGACTAGACCAGACTAGACTAGAGGAGACCTGACCAGACCAGACCAGACTAGATCAGACTAGACTAGAGGAGACCTGACCTGACCTGACCAGACCAGACTAGACTAGATCAGACTAGACTAGAGGAGACCTGACCTGACCTGACCAGACCAGACTAGACTAGATCAGACTAAACTAGAGGAGACCTGACCTGACCAGACCAGACCAGACTAGACTAGAGGAGACCTGACCTGACCAGACCAGACTAGACTAGATCAGACTAGACTAGAGGAGACCTGACCTGACCTGACCAGACTAGACTAGAGCAGACTAGACTAGAGGAGACCTGACCAGACCAGACTAGACTAGATCAGACTAGGCTAGAGGAGACCTGACCTGACCTGACCAGACCAGACTAGAGCAGACTAGACTAGAGGAGACCTGACCTGACCAGACCAGACTAGACTAGACTAGATCAGACTAGACTAGAGGAGACCTGACCTGACCTGACCAGACCAGACTAGATCAGACTAGACTAGAGGAGACCTGACCTGACCTGACCAGACCAGACCAGACTAGATCAGACTAGACTAGAGGAGACCTGACCTGACCAGACCAGACTAGACCAGACTAGACTAGAGGAGACCTGACCAGACCAGACTAGACTAGATCAGACTAGACTAGAGGAGACCTGACCTGACCTGACCAGACCAGACCAGACTAGATCAGACTAGACTAGAGGAGACCTGACCAGACCAGACCAGACTAGACTAGACCAGACTAGACTAGAGGAGACCTGACCAGACCAGACCAGACCAGACTAGACTAGATCAGACTAGACTAGAGGAGACCTGACCTGACCTGACCAGACCAGACCAGACTAGAGCAGACTAGACTAGAGGAGACCTGACCTGACCTGACCAGACCAGACTAGACTAGATCAGACTAGACTAGAGGAGACCTGACCTGACCTGACCAGACCAGACTAGACTAGACTAGATCAGACTAGACTAGAGGAGACCTGACCTGACCAGACCAGACTAGACTAGACTAGATCAGACTAGACTAGAGGAGACCTGACCAGACCAGACCAGACTAGAGTAGATCAGACTAGACTAGAGGAGACCTGACCAGACCTGACCAGACCAGACTAGACTAGAGCAGACTAGACTAGAGGAGACCTGACCTGACCTGACCAGACCAGACTAGACTAGATCAGACTAGACTAGAGGAGACCTGACCTGACCTGACCTGACCAGACCAGACCAAACTAGACTAGACCAGACTAGACTAGAGGAGACCTGACCTGAACAGACTAGACCAGACTAGACTAGAGGAGACCTGACCAGACCAGACTAGACCAGACTAGACTAGAGGAGACCTGACCAGACCAGACCAGACCAGACTAGACTAGATCAGACTAGACTAGAGGAGACCTGACCTGACCTGACCAGACCAGACTAGACTAGACTAGATCAGACTAGACTAGAGGAGACCTGACCAGACCAGACCAGACTAGACTAGACCAGACTAGACTAGAGGAGACCTGACCTGACCTGACCTGACCAGACCAGTCCAGACTAGAGCAGACTTGTTTGCCAACATGATGCACAATTTGTTCCGTTCTCCACCACTGATCTCCATATGTAGCAGACAGTCAATGTGGGGCTGTGACAGTGTGTGTGTGTGTACATTTGTGCGTGTTTCACACATTGATTAAAATGATAGTAGTCACATCATAAATATGAAAAGATTGTCACAGCCATATAATTATTTTTCTATTCTGGCCGGTTGCAGGTCTGTTGATTCACCACATTAAGCTGTTTTACTAGGTTGTGTAACTGAGTGGGTAATCTTGAGCATCTCTGTTTTGCTTGTGCACACTTCAACAGCCCCCTCTCCTCTTCTCTCTCCTCTCCTGACCATGCTGTGTGTATTAGCAGCAACTCTCATGTACGTGGCAGGTGACCTGCACTGCCCTCCATGCTTGAGGCTCTCTTTTTGCTTTGTGATAGAAGCCATTGGCTATGTAGGAGAGGTAGAGGAGGTGATGTAGAGGAGGAGGAGAGGTAGAGGAGGAGAGGTAGAGGAGGTGAGGTAGAGGAGGAGAAGTAGAGGAGGAGAGGTAGAGGAGGAGAGGTAGAGGAGATGATGTAGAGGAGGAGAGGTAGAGGAGGTGAGGTAGAGGAGGAGAAGTAGAGGAGGAGAGGTAGAGCAGGTGAGGTAGAGGAGGAGAAGTAGAGGAGGGGAGGTAGATCAGGTGAGGTAGAGGAGGAGAGGTAGAGGAGGGGAGGTAGAGGAGGAGAGGAGAAGTAGAGGAGGAGAGGTAGAGCAGGTGAGGTAGAGCAGGTGAGGTAGAGGAGGAGAAGTAGAGGAGGAGAGGTAGAGGAGGTGAGGTAGAGGAGGAGAAGTAGAGGAGGAGAAGTAGAGGAGGATAGGTAGAGGAGGTGAGGTAGAGGAGGAGAAGTAGAGGAGGAGAAGTAGAGGAGGAGGAGAGGTAGAGGAGGAGAAGTAGAGGAGGAGAGGTAGAGGAGGTGAGGTAGAGGAGGAGAGGTAGAGGAGGAGAGGTAGAGGAGGTGAGGTAGAGGAGGTGAGGTAGAGGAGGAGAGATAGAGGAGGAGAGGTAGAGGAGGTGAGGTAGAGGAGGTGAGGTAGAGGAGGAGAGATAGATGAGGAGAGGTAGATGAGGAGAGGTGGAGGAGGAGGTTAGTCATGCTTTTGAGGTTTACTGCGGGTCTCACCGGGTGTTTGGTGCTGTGAATGCAGTGAGATGGCTCTGTGTGGGGGCGTGTATAATAACTTATCCCTACGATAACAGTAAAAAAATACAGTACCAGTCAAAGTTTGGACACACCTACTTTTTCTTTATTTTACTATTTTCTACCATGTATAATAATAATGAAGACATCAAAACTATGAAATAACACATATGGAATGCAAACAAGGCAATCATAACACAAGACAATGTCTCCTAGAAAGTATGTGTGTGTGTGTGAGAGAGAAAGAGAAGAGAAGAGAGAGTGAGAGAGAGAGAGAAAAAGAGAGAGAGAGAGAGATAAGAGGAGAGCGGGAGAGAGAGAAGAGAGAAAGAGAGAGAGAGAGAGAAGAGAAGAGAAGTGAAGAGAAGAAAAGAGAAGAGAAGAGAAGAGAAGAGAGAGATAGAGAGGGAACTGATTAAGCCTCATTCAGTGTCACCAATGACCCCTGTTAGAGGTCAAAGCTCCCTCTTCACCCTCTCTGCTCTCTAGTTGAACTGAGACCGTCAGATGACAGATGACCTAAATAAAGTAAAGAGACGTTGGCTACTCTATTGAAACAAATGTGCTATTTATAATGTTTGCTCTGTATTGATCTGCAATGTGAGCCATAATATTATGATAAATCTAAGTCCCTGAGGCCTGGAAGGTTTTGATTGTTGCGTATCTCAGCAGACCTCAGAAAAATATTTTAGATCTCCGGCTTTACTGGCTCTTTCTGCATCCCAAATGGCACCCTATTCCCTACATAGTGCATTCTCTTGGGCCCTGGTAAAAAGTAGTGCACTGCATAGGGCATATGCATTTACTAGCCATTTACTAACAGTAGCTGTCACCACAACAGCTGTTTTCTCTGGGCCTAGTTAACCATACCCTTGGTTCTTCTCGTTCCATCACCACAACAGCTGTTTTCTCTGGGCCTAGTTAACCATACCCTCGGTTCTTCTCGTTCCATCACCACAACAGCTGTTTTCTCTGGGCCTAGTTAACCATACCCTCAGTTCTTCTCGTTCCATCACCACAACAGCTGTTTTCTCTGGGCCTAGTTAACCATACCCTCGGTTCTTCTCGTTCCATCACCACAACAGCTGTTTTCTCTGGGCCTAGTTAACCATACCCTCAGTTCTTCTCGTTCCATCACCACAACAGCTGTTTTCTCTGGGCCTAGTTAACCATACCCTCAGTTCTTCTCGTTCCATCACCACAACAGCTGTTTTCTCTGGGCCTAGTTAACCATACCCTCAGTTCTTCTCGTTCCATCACCACAACAGCTGTTTTCTCTGGGCCTAGTTAATCATACCCTCGGTTTCGCTCTTTCCATTTGAACCAATGGGAGATTTCCAATTGATTAACTACATTCACATCCTAACTGATTTGACCCCGAACCATGCCTTCACCACATGCTCTCATGTCTTTTAGCTGACATCACTGCTACTGTAGGTGGGGTCAACTCCCAGTGAGACTCAGTTTTTGAGTTTAGTATTTAGTATTTTATTAGGATTCCCAATTAGCTGTTGCCAAGGCAGTGGCTACTCTTCCTGGGTTCCAAACAGGAAACAAAACACAACAAATAAAATACATCAAATATATAATATACATAACACTACGTAATACAATACATAATATAAAAAATATAAACAATTAACTAGGCAAGTCAGTTAAGAACAAATTCGTATAAACAATGACGGCCTATGATACACTACATACTACAATACATAATATATACAAATGTGTGTCCCCGTCGTGTCGTAAAGGTTCTTTTATCTGCTTTTTGAATCTGGTTTTATTACTAACTTGAGTTACCTGGGGTGGCTGAGAGTTCCATGTAGTCATGAATCTGGTTTTATTGCTAGCTTGAGTTACCTGGGGCGGCTGAGTGTTCCATGTAGTCATGAATCTGGTTTTATTACTAGCTTGAGTTACCTGGGGTGGCTGAGAGTTCCATGTAGTCATGAATCTGGTTTTATTACTAGCTTGAGTTACCTGGGGTGGCTGAGAGTTCCATGTAGTCATGGATCTGGTTTTATTGCTAGCTTGAGTTACCTGGGGCGGCTGAGTGTTCCATGTAGTCATGGATCTGGTTTTATTACTAACTTGAGTTACCTGGGGCGGCTGAGTGTTCCATGTAGTCATGGATCTGGTTTTATTACTAGCTTGAGTTACCTGGGGTGGCTGAGAGTTCCATGTAGTCATGAATCTGGTTTTATTACTAGCTTGAGTTACCTGGGGTGGCTGAGAGTACCATGTAGTCATGAATCTGATTTTATTACTAGCTTGAGTTACCTGGGGTGGCTGAGTGTTCCATGTAGTCATGAATCTGGTTTTATTGCTAGCTTGAGTTACCTGGGGTGGCTGAGAGTTCCATGTAGTCATGGATCTGGTTTTATTGCTAGCTTGAGTTACCTGGGGTGGCTGAGAGTTCCATGTAGTCATGGATCTGGTTTTATTACTAACTCGAGTTACCTGGGGTGGCTGAGAGTTCCATGTAGTCATGGCTTTTTGATTTGAGATTTTTATTAATTAGGATCCCCATTAGCCGACGCCAATGGCGACAGCTAGTTTTACTGAGGTTCGACACATATTGAAAAATACATTACAGACAAAATACTTTACAGTTTACATACACTTAAAAACATGAACATGTAGTGTGTGTGTGTGTGCATTGATCAGTTATGGCTCTATTTAATACTGTGAGTTTCCCAGTCTCTGTTCTGGACCTGGGGACTGTGAAGAGACCTCTGGTTGAATGTCTTATGTGATACCGATGGGTGTTCAAACTGTGTGCCAACTGCTTGAACAGACAGTTTGTAACCTTCAACACATCGACACCTCGCACACAGACCAATAGTGATGCATTCAATCTCTCCTCAACTTTGAGCCAGGAGAGACTGACATGCATGTCATTGAGCCAGGAGAGACTGACATGCATGTCATTGAAATTCGCCCTCCGTGTACATCTAAGTTTAAAACGTGCTGCTCTGTTCTGGACCAACTGTCCTTCTTTGCGCACATGACTTCACAACTGGGCAGTAGTCCAGTTGTGACAAATCTAGGGCCTGTAGGACCTGCCTGGTTGCAGAGCAATGCCTTATCATGGACAGATCTCTTCCCATTTTAGCAACCATTGAGTCTATATGTTTTGACCAATGACAGCTTGCTATCTAGGGTCAAAAGTTCTCCACTATAGAGGGAATAAGGTGCCCTTTCGGACGCAGTCGCTGTCATTCAGAGTTCCTTTGGTCCTCCGTCAGATACTTGCTGGTCCCTGGCAGTGGTCTTTGACCTCCTACCGTCTCTCCTCCCTTTCCTTCCCTTTCATGGCTTCCCCAAAGGGAGAAAGCTCTTCAGTGGATCTGTGGAGACATGCTGGATTGGCTGAAGCTCTGTCTGATAAATTGTGAGGAGAAGTCATGGGCATATTTCCCCATGTTTCATCATGCAACACCCAGAGTTAATATAATGATATTTGCCATTTAGCAGAATATTTTATAAACAGAGACTTACTGTACAGTGAGGTCATACCCTGGAGTTGTTGGCACAACGCTCTTACCAAATGAGCTGTCCAGGACCAGGCCTAGTTAGTAAACCTCCTCTCTTTATGGGTTAACATGGCAGCGGTGACGGTTAATCCACTTGTGCTCCCATTAAGATTCAGGAAAAAAATGTTGACTCCATTAATTCTGCTAGCTAATGTTGATAATTCGTTTTACTTGAGACAGGAGACCAAGTGGAGACATAGGACGAGGTGGATAATTTTATAATAAGGCAGGTTTATTCAAGTGTAAAGATATTAGGCAAAGCCGTGCACGGCCCCTTTCTGTCAGATTCTTATGAAATCGTCGGAGAAGAGACCCCCTCTAAGCAGTACATACAGATTATATAGACAACAAGCAAAGTAGGTTGATCTTGTCGTCTGGCCTTCCGATTGGTCGATCTGGGTCGTAGGTAGTCCTGTTCGGCCTGATGTCGACATTCCATTGGCTTTTCACACAGTTCTTTGTCCTATTCACATCCAAAGGCATCCTGCATGTGCGTTTGTTTTCACAGGCCCTATTCATGGGGGAGGGGATGTGTGTGTGGGTCTGACAAAGTAGAGGGGATGGGTGCATGTTGTGCCAAGAATAGCTTATGTTGAGAAGTGGTTAAAACAAGTTACCAGTATCTTATACAATTTCTTACACTAACCACACTGCTAACGCTAATGGCTAAAGCTAACCTTAACCACACTGCTAACCCTAAAGCTAACCTTTACCACACTGCTAACCCTAAAGCTAACCTTTACCACACTGCTAACCCTAAAGCTAACCTTTACCACACTGCTAACCCTAAAGCTAACCTTAACCACACTGCAAACGCTAAAGCTAACCTTAGCCACACTGCTAACCCTAAAGCTAACCTTAACCACACTGTTAACCCTAAAGCTAACCTTAACCACACTGCTAACCCTAAAGCTAACCTTAACCACACTGCTAACCCTAAAGCTAACCTTAACCACACTGCTAACCCTAAAGCTAACCTTAACCACACTGCTAACCCTAAAGCTAACCTTAACCACACTGCCAACCATCAAGCTAACCTTAAATTAAGACCAAAAACAAAGAAACAAAGAAAATCATATTCAATAACAATATAGCCAATTTTTACTTTGCAACTGGCCTATCTAAGGGAAAGGGATAGATAAATAAGATACCTAGTCAGTCGCACAACTGGATGCATTGAACCGAAATGTGTCTTCCACATTTAAACCCTCAATCGCTTAGTTCTGCTTCCAGGACAAGACTCATGACAATAAATGTCAACTTGCGCATATTTCAAGTGTAGGAGACGCTTAAGCCTTGAGACACTGACAGAAAAATACACATTGTTGTATCGTATTGTTCCCATGATTTGTATTGTACTTGTTGAATAAAAAGGGAAGGTTTCAAATTCGTACATTATCCCCAGTATGGTGTCCTCTAGCCTTCACAGGAAGTTTACATTTCTGTAAAACCTTAGGTACTGTACATAATTCTGCCATAACTAAAGCTACAAATATATATGATAACGTTACAGTTTCCGAGAGAGACGACACTATAGATTTATAGCATGTAAACCCAATCTCCCTTTATGAAATGATGTATTTTTCCATTTTGGCCCCGGCCAGGCGGCAGCTTGCAGATGACATTGGGGAGCTCTCTGCCGCTCCCACCTAGGATCTGATAGCATGTTCATGTCACAAATTGATAAATCTCCAAAGAGTGGACCCAATGGGCAAAAACGGGTTAAATCAACATTGTTTCCACGTAATTTCACCCCAAAAAATGTATGTGATGACGTTGAATCAACTGATTGGATTTGCTAAAAATCATAAACTTCATGGAATTTTGTCTTTTTTTCGCCCAACTTTGAACCTAAATCCAATAACATGGTGAAATGTTTTGTTGATTTCACATTGAATTCGCCTTAGTTGACAACTCAACCAAATGTAAATCAAAACTAGATGTTGAACTGTGCCCAGTGGGCAGCTTGGCTCTTTATGGCTTCTCACAAGGATCAGTGGCTGTTATATCACTTTTAGAGACTTAAGCTCCCGATGCCTGACTAAAGCTACGGGACAGAACATGATTATTCATGAAGGACTTGGAAGCGAGCCGGGCAAGATATGGAGAACCTTTTCCCTAAACACTCTGAGAATGATTTCCCTCCTGTCCACAGGGCTTGGGAAAGTAAACTGAAGTAAGGTAAAGTGGTGTGGGAGAGTTTTGCTAGAGGGACGTTTGGGAGCTTGGAAGCAGGACAGAGGCTGGATAATGCTGATGAGGGAATTCTTAGTGGATGTCAGTAATAAATGGAACATTGCCGCTGGATCCACCCCATCTATCAGTGTCTCTCCATGTCTCTCTTCAGTTAAAAGGATATTTAGTGTCTCTCCATGTCTCTCTTCAGTTAAAAGGATATTTAGTGTCTCTCCATGTCTCTCTTCAGTTAAAATGATATTTAGTGTCTCTCCATGTCTCTCTTCAGTTAAAAGGATATTTAGTGTCTCTCCATGTCTCTCTTCAGTTAAAAGGATATTTAGTGTCTCTCCATGTCTTTCTTCAGTTAAAAGGATATTTAGTGTCTCTCCATGTCTCTCTTTAGCTAAAGGGATATTTAGTGTCCCACAGAAGTCTCTCTTTAGCTAAAGGGATATTTAGTGTCCCACAGAAGTCTCTCTTCATCTAAAGGGATATTTAATGTCCCACAGAAGTCTCTCTTCATCTAAAGGGATATTTTGTGTCCCACAGAAGTCTCTCTTTAGCTAAAGGGATATTTAGTGTCCCATAGAAGTCTCTCTTCATCTAAAGGGATATTTAGTGTCCCACAGAAGTCTCTCTTCATCTAAAGGGATATTTAGTGTCCCACAGAAGTCTCTCTTCAGCTAAAGGGATATTTAGTGTCCCACAGAAGTCTCTCTTCAGCTAAAGGGATATTTAGTGTCCCACAGAAGTCTCTCTTCAGCTAAAGGGATATTTAGTGTCCCACAGAAGTCTCTCTTCAGCTAAAGGGATATTTAGTGTCCCACAGAAGTCTCTCTTTAGCTAAAGGGATATTTAGTGTCCCATAGAAGTCTCTCTTCACCTAAAGGGATATTTAGTGTCCCACAGAAGTCTCTCTTCATCTAAAGGGATATTTAGTGTCCCACAGAAGTCTCTCTTTAGCTAAAGGGATATTTAGTGTCCCACAGAAGTCTCTCTTCAGCTAAAGGGATATTTAGTGTCCCACAGAAGTCTCTCTTTAGCTAAAGGGATATTTAGTGTCCCACAGAAGTCTCTCTTTAGCTAAAGGGATATTTAGTGTCCCACAGAAGTCTCTCTTCAGCTAAAGGGATATTTAGTGTCCCACAGAAGTCTCTCTTTAGCTAAAGGGATATTTAGTGTCCCACAGAAGTCTCTCTTCAGCTAAAGGGATAGTTAGTGTCCCACAGAAGTCTCATAATTAGGGTAGGGGAACATAGGGTAGTGGAACATAATTATGGTAGGGGAACATAGGGTAGTGGAACATAATTGTCACGTTCCTGACCTTTTTTCCTTTATTTTGTCTTTGTTTAGTATGGTCAGGACGTGAGCTGGGTGGGCATTCTATGTTATGTGTTTCTATGTTGGGTTCTTTTCAATTAGCCTGATATGGTTCTCAATCAGGGGCAGGTGTTTTACGTTTCCTCTGATTGAGAACCATATTAAGGTAGGCTGTTCACACTGTTTGTTTGTGGGTGATTGTTCTTGTGTCAGTGTTTGTGCCACACGGGACTGTTTTGTTTGTTAGTTTGTTCCTGTTCGTGCGTTCTTCGTTGTCTGTAAGTTCTCATGTTCAGGTCTGTTTACGTCGTTTGTTGTTTTGTAATTCATCAAGTGTGCTTCGTGTTCGTCTTTCTTTAATTAAATCATTATGGATTCAACCTACACTGCATATTGGTCCGATCCATGCTCCTCCTCAGATGAGGAGAACGAACGTTACAATAATTATGGTAGGGGAACATATTTCAAGTCTTTGATGCGTTTCAGATCGGCACTGTGATTTCTTGAACAACGAGGTATCAGTTTGTTTAACTTCCAAAAAACCTTGAAGCTTTGATAGCTGGAGGCATATTTAAGAGACGGAGCTACAGTGTATAGGAATTAGAGGTCGACCGATTAATCGGAATGGCTGATTTAATTAGGACCGATGTCATGAAAACTTGAAAATCGGCATTTTTGGACACCGATCATGGGAGTGCAGCAAGGAGCCAAGGTAAGGTGCTAGCTAGCATTAAATGTATCTTATAAAAAAACAATCAATCTTAACATAATCACTAGTTAACTACACATGGTTGATGATATTACTAGTTTATCTAGCTTGTCCTGCGTTGCATATAATCGATGCGGTGCCTGTTAATTTATCATTGAATCACAGCCTACTTCGCCAAACGGGTGATGATTTAACAAGCGCATTTGCGAAAAAAGCACCGTCGTTGCACCAATGTACCTAACCATAAACATCAACGGCTTTCTTAAAATCAATACACAAGTATATATTTTTAAACCTACATATTTAGTTAATATTGCCTGCTAACATGAATTTATTTTAACTAGGGAAATTGTGTCACTTCTCTTGCGTTCTGTGCAACAGAGTCAGGGTATATGCAGCAGTTTGGGCCGCCTGACTCGTTGCAAACTATGTGAAGACTAATTGTTCCTAACAAAGACAGACAACTTCGCCAAACGGGGGATAATTTAACAAAAGCGCATTTGCGAAAAAAGCACAATCGTTGCACGAATGTACCTAACCATAAACATCAATGCCTTTCTTAAAATCAATACACAGAAGTATATATTTTTAAACCTGCATATTTAGTTAAAAGAAATCCAGGTTAGCAGGCAATATTAAACTAGGGAAATTGTCACTTGTCTTGCGTTCATTGCATGCAGAGTCAGGGTATATGCAACAGTTTGGGCCGCCTGGCTCGTTGCGAACTAATTTGCCAGAATTTTACGTAATTATGACATAACATTGAAGGTTGTGCAATATAACAGGAATATTTAGACTTATGGATGCTACCCGTTAGATAAAATACGTAATGGTTCTGTATTTCACTGAAATAATAAATGTTTTGTTTTCGAAATGATAGTTTCCGGATTTGACCATATTAATGACCTAAGGCTCGTATTTCTTTGTGTTATTATGTTATAATTAAGTATATGATTTGATTTTTGATAGAGCAGTCTGATTGAGCGGTGGTAGGCAGCAGCAGGCTCGTAAGCATTCATTCAAGCAGCACTTTCATGCGTTTGCCAGCAGCTCTTCGCTGTGCTTCAAGCATTGAGCTGTTTATGAATTCAAGCCTATCAACTCCCGAGATTAGGCTGGTGTAACCGATGTGAAATGGCTAGCTAGCGGGGTGCGCGGTAATAGCGCTTCAATCGGTGACATCACTTGCTCTGAGACCTTGAAGTAGTTGTTCCCCTTGCTCTGCAAGAGCCACGGCTTTTGTGGAGCCATGAGTAACGATGCTTCGAGGTTGGCTGTTTCGATGTGTTCTTGGTTCGACCACAGGTAGGAGCGAGGAGACTGTTACACTGGCAATACTACAGTGCCTATAAGAACATCCAATAGCCAAAGGTATATGAAATACAAATGGTATAGAGAGAAATAGTCCTATAATTCCTATAATAACTACAACCAAAAATTTTTTTACCTGGGAATATTGAAGACTCATGTTAAAAGGAACCACCAGCTTTCATATGTTCTCATGTTCTGAGCAAGGAACTTAAACATTAGCTTTTTTACATGGCACATATTGCACTTTTACTTTCTTCTTATTCATTATTTAAACCAAATTGAACATATTTCATTATTTACTTGAGGCTAAATTGATTTTATTGATGTATTATATTAAGTTAAAATAAAAGTGTTCATTCAGTATTGTTGTAATTGTCATTATTATAAATAAATAAAAAATCGGCCGATGAATTGGTATCGGCTTTTTTTGGTCCTCCAATAATCGGTATCGGCGTTGAAAAATCCTAATCGGTCGACCTCTAATAGGTATAGGTACTCTCTGTCTCTTTCTCTCTGTCTCTTTCTCTCTGTCTCTTTCTCTCTGTCTCTTTCTCTCTGTCTCTTTCTCTCTCTCTGAGGGCTTCTGGAAAGGACAACATTGTGCTTTACTCCATGAGCGCATCAAAGATTGGAGTGAGCGTGTGTGTCTGTACGTACAGTAAATAGTAAGAGCAATTTTCCATTGAGTGGAGTAGAAGTTTTTAATGACATGAAAAGCATTTAGATAAATATTACATTATTTTTGCATTAAATGCTGTGTGATGTGCTGTTTTGTAAATTTAGCTTTGAATGAATGCATTGGTTGTATTATTAAAAAGCATGCACAACCTCTAGAAAACTGTCGAGGGTAGCTGGCTACCTAAGGTTGTCATCCTCAGTCTAAAACTGTCTCACAGTGATAAACGTTCCAAGATATATGGGAGCTTTGTCTCCAGTATGACCCTTGACATTCCTCCACCTCAACATGACTAACTCTAAATAGGAGGGCAACAAGAGCCCTTTACGTCCCTGAGCACGATTTAACATTCAATCATTTATATTTTATCTCTCTATATATCTTTGGAGGATCTCTCTCTGTCTCCCTCTTTTTTTTCTGTGTCTCTGTGTGTCACTCTCTGCATCTCTGTGTCTTTGTGTGTCTCTCTCTGTATCTCTCTGTGTGTTTGTGTCTGTGTGTCTCTCTCTGTGTGTCTGTGTCTCTCTCTGTGTGTCTCTGTGTCGCTGTGTGTCTCTCACTGCATCTATCTGTGTCTGTGTCTCTCTCTCTGTGTCTGTGTCTCTGTGTGTCACTGTGTCTCTGTCTGCATCTATCTATGTGTCAGGGTGTCTCTCTCTGCATCTGTCTGTGTCTATATTTCTCAGTATTTCTCTCTCTCTCTATATATATATATATATCCCTCTTTATGTTACATACATATGGATAGGCATATGCTTCCATTCTGTTAAATGCAGATAAAACAAAATAAACATTTTTAAAAACTGATGGCAGAGGGAAAACATGGCTGGTATCTACATCTCCCCGCCCACTGATGACGTACATAACAAGTGCTCGGTGCGAAATTAGAGTTTCTCCATATCCGTGTAGCCACACACACACACACCTGGGTTTCTGTTAGCTGCTAATAGCTGGCTTTGGACCGATAAAAAAATTGTCGGCGGTCAATTGTCCAAGAGAAGAAGAAACAATCCCAATGCTTTATAGCCTCTTCATTGGTGGAAATACCAGTTGATGGAAATACATTTGACTGGTCATGCTTATAGGTACATTTGCATAATTTAATGGAATCAAATTGGCCCGTGTGTACAGTATATTCGTTATTTATCACACGCACACATCATACAGATAAAGAGGCTTTGAGCTGGAAATCTGTCAGACACAGCATCTCAAACAGCAAACGCATCGACAACAGAAGGCAGGCTTCATCAACGTATCACACAGCGTAGACAACAGAAGGCAGGCTTCATCAGCGTATCACACAGCATAGACAACAGAAGGCAGGCTTCATCAGCGTATCACACAGCATAGACAACAGAAGGCAGGCTTCATCAGCGTATCACACAGCATAGACAACAGAAGGCAGGCTTCATCAGCGTATCACACAGCATAGACAACAGAAGGCAGGCTTCATCAGCGTATCACACAGCGTAGACAACAGAAGGCAGGCTTCATCAGCGTATCACACAGCGTAGACAACAGATGGCAGGCTTCATCAGCGTATCACACAGCGTAGACAACAGAAGGCAGGCTTCATCAGCGTATCACACAGCATAGACAACAGAAGGTAGGCTTCATCAGCGTATCACACAGCATAGACAACAGAAGACAGGCTTCATCAGCGTATCACACAGCATAGACAACAGAAGGCAGGCTTCATCAGCGTATCACACAGCATAGACAACAGAAGGCAGGCTTCATCAGCGTATCACACAGCATAGACAACAGAAGGCAGGCTTCATCAGCGTATCACACAGCATAGACAACAGAAGACAGGCTTCATCAACGTATCACACAGCATAGACAACAGAAGACAGGCTACATCAGCGTATCACACAGCGTAGACAACAGAAGACAGGCTTCATCAGCGTATCACACAGCGTAGACAACAGAAGACAGGCTTCATCAGCGTATCACACAGCATAGACAACAGAAGACATGCTTCATCAGCGTATCACACAGCATAGACAACAGAAGGCAGGCTTCATCAGCGTATCACACAGCATAGACAACAGAAGGCAGGCTTCATCAGAGTATCACACACCACTTTGCAATGAGCTGGAGACAGTATGCATTTTAAAAACATATACTTACCTTGCTTCAAAGTAGCCTAGCCAAAATCAGAGCATATCTGTAGAGGCAATTATTTGATATCAACTTTCATGTATTGTCCAGTAGCTAAAGGAACAAGTGCAGTCATTAACAACCCATGTAGTTGCTGCATATTACTTCTCCCCTTTTTCAATTTGTTTACGGAAATGTTCATCTCTGTCAGGTGAAACTACTCACATGTGTAGTGTGCTTTTGACAATGGTGTTTTCCCGCTAATTGCATTATGGGACGAACAATCCTGAGAAACCTACTGCCTTGTGCACATTGCTGTGCTTATAAATTGAATAAATAATATTTTACCAACATTTTAAGCTAAATGTTCTGATCTATTCCATCAGACTTAACGTCCTGTTTCTTTCAGACTTTTTAATATCCCAAAGTCTGTTTCTGTCAGACTTTTTAACGTCCCAGAGTCTGTTTCTGTCAGACTTTGAGGCCACGGGTGCCGCTAGCGGCACTCCTCCCACATTCCATTGAAAAGGCAGAGCGGCAAATTCAAAATTTTTTTTTGAAATATTTAACTTTCACACATTAACAAGTCCAATACAGCATTTGAAAGATAAACATCTTGTCAATCCAGCCAACATGTCCGATTTTTTAAATGTTTTACAGAGAAAACACCACATATATTTATGTTAGGTCACCACCAAATAAAAAAAGACAGACAGACATTTTTCACAGCACAAGTAGGCTGCAGGTAGCATGCACAAGCCAACCTAACTAACCTAGAACCAACCTAAATAACCTAGAAAAAACTACCTCAGATGACAGTCCTATAACATGTTACACAATAAATCTATGTTTTGTTAAAAAAAAATGCATATTTTAGCTATAAATCAGTTTTACATTACTGCTACCATCATAGCTACAGTCAGAAATCGCACGGGAGTAGCCAGAGTAAATACAGACACCAACTACCTAATTACACATCATAAAATATTTCAGACAAATATATGGTGGATAGCTAATGAAAGACAAATATCTTGTGAATACAGACAATATTTCCGATTGTTGAAGTGTTTTACAGCGAAAACACCACATATATTTATGTTAGTTCACCACCAAATACAAAAGACAGACAGACTTTTCACAGCAACGGTAGCATGCAAGTAGCTAACCTAACTAACCTAGAACCAACCTAGAACCAACCTAAATAACCTAGAAAAAACTCCCTCAGATGACAGTCCTATAACATGTTACACAATAAATCTATGTTTTGTTCGAAAAATGTGCATATTTTAGCTATAAATCAGTTTTACATTACTGCTACCATCATAGCCACCATCACAGCTACAGTCAGAAATCGCACGGCAGTAGCCAGAGAAAATACAGACACCAACGTCAACTACTAATTACACATCATAAAACATTTCAGAACAATATATGGTGGATAGCTAATGAAAGAATAAGATCTTGTGAACAGAGCCAATATTTCCGATTTTTGAAGTGTTTTACAGCGAAAACACAATATATCGTTATATTAGCTTACTACAATAGCTAGCACACAGCAGCATTGCTTCTAGTCAAACGGTAGCATAGCACAGTTCGACAGATATATATGAAAAAGCATCCCAAATTGGGTCCTTATCTTTGTGGATCTTCCATCAGAATGTTCTCCAAGGGGTCCTTTGTTCAGAACCGACTTTATTTGGATCCATAACGAACGATTTCCCTCAGATTTAGCAAGCACCATTAGCTAGCATTGCTAGCCTCTCGTTCTTGAACCAATTCTTGCGTCGCATCACGTCTAAAGTCCAGAATAAATTTCAATAATATAATTAAACTATATTGAAAAAACATACTTTAAGATGATATTGTGACATGTATCAAAGAAAATCGAAGCCAGAGATCATATTCACCTTTAAAAAGGTTCTTCAATGAGCCGAGTACAGGTCAGACTTCGCGCCCAAGAAATAAATAAAAGTGCGCACGTCTCAGTCCAAGACGTTGTGTTCAGTCCCTGGTCGAGATAATCAACTGATTTTTTCTCTCACTTCCGCATTACACACAGGCGAAGGCGTATGACGTGTTTCTACAGTCATAAGTGACATGCCCTTTTATAGACAAGCTCCTGAAGAGAGAGTTCGCTTTTGGAAATCTCACTTCCGGTTAGGAAATGGTCTGTAAAAGGAGTTCTGTTTCACTTAGAGAAATAATTCAAACGTGTTTAGAAACTAGAGACTGTTTTCTATCCAATAGTAATAATAATATGCATATTGTACGAGCAAGAATTGAGTACGAGGCCGTTTAAAAATCATACGATTTTCTCCAAAAGTGAAAACAGCACCCCCTTGTCTTCAACAGGCTAAAGGAACAAGTGCAGTCATATTAACAACCCATGTAGTTGCTGCATATTACTTCTCCCCTTTTTCAATTTGTTTACGGAAATGTTCATCTCTGTCAGGTGAAACTACTCACATGTGTAGTGTGCTTTTGACAATGGTGTTTTCCCGCTAATTGCATTATGGGACGAACAATCCTGAGAAACCTACTGCCTTGTGCACATTGCTGTGCTTATAAATTGAATAAATAATATTTTACCAACATTTTAAGCTAAATGTTCTGATCTATTCCATCAGACTTAACGTCCTGTTTCTTTCAGACTTTTTAATATCCCAAAGTCTGTTTCTGTCAGACTTTTTAACGTCCCAGAGTCTGTTTCTGTCAGACTTTTTAACGTCCCAGAGTCTGTTTGGAATAGTCTGTTTCTTTCTCGACAAGCTGACCAATAGAATAGGTACACTTTTATACTATGGGGATATTGAATTGTCATAGGCTAGTGATTTTTTTCCATTTGTTACTTGTCTTGTGGGCTGAGGAAAGGTAAATGTGGACAGTTATTCTAACGTCTTCAAAGTGCACATCAGAATTAGGTAAGAAGGACTGCACATCGTTGCATCCTCAACTTACATGTTCTGTTCATATGAATTACTATATTCTGCATGTGATTTCTGTCACTCTGAGCACCTTGGGTGGACACCCTAATCATTTCATGATTAATCCCCAATAGGTTATTCACTGACCACTGGTCTCTATCTACTAGAACCATCTCCTACTAGAACCATCTCCTTCCCTTATGATTTTTATTACACATATTCTAATGCAGACAGAGACACACAGTGACACACAGAGACACACAGACACAGAGAGAGAGACACACAGACACAGATAGATGTACCCAATGATTAGGGGTCCGGTACATTTCTCAGGTGTCCAGTAAATTAAAATGCTGCTTGTCAAATGTCCAGCGACACATTTTCCTTACGGAAAACACTGATCCAGGCAGGGAAGAACTGTGTGAACAAGAGAAAATAAAGAATCTGTCAATAATCCCTCTGCTCATCAGCTCAAAGACAAAACAAAACAGATCAGCAACAGCATCTTCATGAGATCAAACAGTTGGTGGCTAATTACGGAACACGCTAAAGTGACTAACACAACACAGCTATGTCCTTCTCTCTCTCGCTCTCTCTCTCGCTCTCTCTCTCTCTCTCTCTCTGTCTGTCTACCTCTCCAAAAAACACCCAACACATAACAAACCCATTATAACCCAAACAACATGCAGCAACTCTCTCTTTAAACGATGCCAGCGTCTCTCCTGACTCATACACATACATTTAGAGTACTCTCTCATCATTGGAGTAACACAGAAGGTCTTGTCCACTGTGGCCTCTTTTAGAAATAGGGTACATTTTCAATTAAAACCAACCACTCTGAGCATCGGTCGTTAAAAGTGACATTGCCTGCATCTCCTTTAAACCTCTCCAGCGTTCAGACCAGGCCAAATACTCCACTCCACTTTTATATTTTAATAAACCTCTTGGGTGAACCTTCATTTTTTTCTCTCTTTTATTTTGCTGTATCACCTCAATATGTTAAGTTATAGATTAGTCTACGTCCCAAATGGCACCCTATTCCCTATATAGTGCACTACTTTCGACCAGAGCCCTATGGGCCCTTATCAAAAGTAGTGCACTATATAGGGAAAATACCATTTGGGCGCACATACATGATGTCCTGCCGGTAATAAAAACTCCCTCTGCTTAAGTTGTAGTGGTTACCATGGCGTTAGCTCTTGATTGGTGCTCTCTGGCGCATAATCAGGGGTTCGGTATTCAGTGGAACAAATGATTAATTATGCTGTTAAACCACTTCAGGATTGGATTTGGATTGGGGATGGAGACTAGGGTCAACGGGAGGACATGGAGCCGTTGATGAATCCCCAATAGGTTATTCACTGACCACTGGTCTCTATCTACTCAGAACCATCTCCTTACCTTATGATTTTTTATTACACATATTCTAGTATAAACGATGTCCATTGCTGATGTGGTTATTGAAAAATCGGTTGGTAGTGGTTTTAATATTGTTAAACGTTAAGAGGCTATTCTTCTTATAGATATATCTTTTTTGTGTTGCTTTTCATTAAAACATTCCGTGGTAGGGCGGCTACTGACCATGAACTCTTGTTTCCCGGAGGAAGCAAGCATCTGTCTTTCTCTGTCCGTTGCCCTTGCTGAAAACAACATGTGGACTGAATGCTATCAACATCAGTGAGACATAAAAACATAATGTCACACTAAGTCGCTATCTGGTCACGCTGATTTCCCTCCGGTGTCTTTTTAATGTAGACTGCTCTAGTACGGCATGAGCAGAACATGACCGATTCTCTGTCTATGTGGACGAGTGTTGTATTGCTGTACTAAAGTATGTCGTTCGTATGGGCTCGCTAGCTCGGTAGTGTCCTGTGCCAATATGAATGGCTGAACAGGACTTAACTGGGCATATACAGTACAGTATTCTACAGTGTGTGGGCGATGGGTTAGTGTATTGTGCTGACTGTTTTCCATGCCTTGAGGGTGGCTACAAGTAAACAGGAATCTACATCCAACTCTTTCAACCTTCCAGGATGTTAATCTGTTGGGCACCTCAGCTCCACATCTTGAAAGCTCATATTTATTTTTTTAAAACACATTCAATGGGATTTTTCCATCTTCCAAAAGGCATTACTTCCAGTACATTTAATGTAAATTGTCATGTTTAGACTAGACATTGCTGTGTTGAAGCTTTGGGCTATCTGATATTTCTGGAGAGATGGAGCTGTTACGCCAACTATTACTGGATGATCACTAAGTCTTTATTCACTTGAAAATGTTTGTTTTTGTTGCGTATTCCAACTCTCCCTGTGACACCCTGAGAGAGTGGGGTCATGACCAGGTCCTGCCATTATCAACTGTGATCCTGGAGCAATTTGGGTTAAGGCCATGCTCAACATGGCCTGGTCAACTTAGGGATTCAAACTAGCAACGTTTCTAATACTGGCCAAACGCTCTAACCGCTAGGCTACCTCTAACCGCTAGGCTACCTCTAACCGCTAGGCTACCTCTAACCGCTAAGCTACCTGCCACCCAACTAGGCTAACTCTCACCACTAGGCTACCTCTTACCGCTAGGCTACCTCTAACCGTTAGGCTACCTGCCACCCCACTAGGCTACCTCTAACCGCTAGGCTACCTCTAACCGCTAGGCTACCTCTAACCGTTAGGCTACCTCTAACCGCTAGGCTACCTCTAACCGCTAGGCTACCTCTAACCGTTAGACTACCTGCTGCCCTCTAAACCATTGGATCATCTGCTAAAATGCATGGAAAAAGTCCTTTAGCTTCCCCTTGTCCAGTACTGTAGCCATCTCCAGACAGCATAGAACTATAGCTTGTCTCCACAGAAGGTCCCAAATCGTAGATTCATTTAAGTTATAAGTACTTTGTTGGACTATCGTTTTACATCATCTGAGATGCCTATGCAGTAATGAGGGTTCCTGAAGGGACATTGAGAAATAAATCCTCACCTCAAGAGTTGCTGTCATGACAAATGTTGTTGTTAATCCTCCCCACACACTGCAGCCCCAAATGGTACTCTGTTCCCTACATAGCACACTACTTTACACCAGAGCCCTATGAGCCCTGATCAAAAGTAGTGTACTACATAGGGAATAGGGTGCCATTTAGGACGTAGTGTGTGTTCTGATCAAATCATTTATAAAATTGTGAGGGGGATTCACGTCAAAAGGTGGAGTACGGACGAAACACAGAAAGTGCTTACGTACAAAACTATATTGTGATTTATAACACAGAAATAAAAAATAAATGGTCCGACATAAAAGTGGAGGCCAAAAGGCGCACAGCCTTACACAGACAAAGTGTTTGTGCCACGGGCAGGGGAAAGGGGACACCGGAGCTCAAGCCCCTTGCCGGTATTATAGGGGAATCCCTCCTGAGTGGATTAGTGACGGAGGTGGAGGGGGACACGGACATGCAAGACGCACCGGATGATCCAGGTATGTAACTAGTATTCTCTCTTCTTGAAAAGAGTAAACCAAAGGAAGTTGTGTTTAAACGTTTATTTACACAAACAATTGTGACTTTTTTTTTATTGTTAGTAGTCGCTGCGTGGTCCAGCGGGGTCGGTGGTGCTGAGCAGGAGCTGCGTGGTCCAGCGGGGTCGGTGGTGCTGAGCAGGAGCTGCGTGGTCCAGCGGGGTCGGTGGTGCTGAGCAGGAGCTGCGTGGTCCAGCGGGGTCGGTGGTGCTGAGCAGGAGCTGAGTGGTCCAGATGGTGTCTCCACTGCACCTCGTGCGTCACAACCCTCCAGCGGCCGTGTCCTCACAGATGCAGTTCTGCAAACGCAAAGAGATCGACGCTATTAACAAGGTTGCCAAGGAGTTGAAGTGGGACAAGCACAGCTTGGTTTCTGCGGGTGCTTCTCTGTAAAGCTGGGCCCACTATACAGCACAGAGATCCAAGAGAACAGCTCCTGGTAATCAGAACCGGCTCATAAGCCACTTATTATCATTGGCCAGTAAATCTGGCTGGTCTCTGAAAATTCGATCTCTCCGAATTCTTCCATTCGCCAAATCTTCCAACAGTGCCAAAGCAGCCATAGTGCGTCATTACTCATTGTAAATGCATGCCTTTTTATACCCACCCATTTGATTGTCAAATCCACCCAGTTGCGTAACGCCTTCAGGTGTGGTAATTACCCTGATTCTGATTGTAACTGACAATGACAGGGCCATTATCACATTGACAGTTCTGCACAACGAACATGTGATAACAATATATGAAACTGTGCACTCGTATCTGCCCGACTGAGGCATCAAATGTCCTCAGTTTAAACATAATTTGTCCTACTGTTCACCTTATTATTTATGGGAATACATTTCATAATAATTACAGATCCATTTAAATATGATTCCTGATTAAACTGTACAACATATTTGAGGGGTTCTTTTGCAAAAACAGATATCTCCGTTTGTATTTATAATCCGAAATCATGTTTTTTGTGTTTTTTTGTGTGCATTCCAGGGAACTCTTCATATATAATATGTGAGATGTAATATTTCAATTTATTTCACACAATGTTATTAATTTTCAAAGCTTTTCTCGAGTTTCATCCTTCTGCCGTTCTCATTTCTCCAGTTTATGTGCGTACGTATGGGTCGAAGTGTCCGTGGAGGACCGCACATTCTCCCGTCAAGTTTTTAAAAATAAAAATACATCTCAAAGTTTGCTTAGAAAGTGTCGTATGCCTTCTTTTGTGCCTACGCAACGTTTATAAATGAGGCCCCCAGGTCTCCTGTTTATGGGTGTCAAAGGAGCTCTCCTCTGCTCCAGCTTTGATCATACACTGTCAGAGTTCATCCATCAGAGAACTAATTCTCAACATTTATTTTCCATCTTCGTTCCCCCCCCCGCCAAGCTGAGTCTTTGTGCACCTGCATTAAACAGGCTACATATAAATGAGCTATTCCAGAGTTTCAGCCACCAGGGGAAGGTTAAATCTGATATTCAGTGACGGGCAACTAGCCAAACTAATTAGTTTACCATCCAGTGTGGCACACTGCCCAAACTACAAAATAAAAGCTTTCTCTGTGGCAAGGCATTGTAAATACCACCACTACAACTGATAGCAACAGTAATTATATTAGAGAAGAATTCATCCCTCAAACATATGCCATGTATTTCCGTAATAAATAAATACCCCCACAAAAGGTGTTTATAGATTAACAAAACCCAGAAGGTCTATAAGGCTGTAAACTGTCCTTTTGAAGACATTGGCCCTGGTGTGTCAGATGCCAAAGTCCTGGCTGAAGGTAATTTTTGCAGGAAATGATCTGCTAAGGATTTAACAGATCAGACAAAGAGAGCCCATGTTCGTGTGTATGTGGACTGTGTCTGCATCCCAAAGGGCACCCTATTCCCTATACATTGCACTACCTTTGACCAGGGCCTGTAGGGTAGTGCACTACAGATACGCCATCTTAATTTGACGCTGTTCTCGCAGCAGGAAAATAATCCTGCAGCAAGAGGAAATTTGAATTATTATGTGGATTATATTTAATGGAAATGTTGACACATTTTTTCATTAGGACAAATCCAGTCAGACGTTTTGAAGTGTAAATTCTAAACTTGAATACTAAATACAATTAGCATTTCCTGCTGTGCCGGAACGTTCTCTGTGACAACAGAGTGATCAAATTAAGATAGCAGATCTGTATATGGAGAATAGGGGTTGGGACATGGCTGTGCTCTCGTCAGCTGTGACTAGTGTATAGAGTCACAGTTTACAAAGATAGGAATCACAACATCAACCTCACTTACAGAAATGCTAATGATAATGATGTTTCAACTCGTACATGTTGTTACTTCCCTTTTGACAATTATGCTACCGGCAACTATCTCCAGCAATGACCCATCAATAGCAACACTTTTTTGATGCACTGTATTTGAGCACCATCCGTATTGGTAGTAGATGGGTATCTGTATGCTCTATGCCCTCAGCATAGAGCATGTGTGTGTGTGTGTGTGTGTGTGTGTGTGTGTGTGTGTGTGTGTGTGTGTGTGTGTGTGTGTTCTTGCTAGCAGGAGTTCAGTGTTGTCAGGGTCTTCCAGCTCTCCACCTCTCTACATGCACTGGATGCGACGGGGAGGGGGGGGGGGGGGGCTGGGGCATTAGATTAATGAGACAAGATGAGGGTAAGTAGGGAAGACAATACTTTATGACCTGGGAGTGAGAGAAGGAAGGTCAATCCTAGATTACAAGAGGAAGCGGCCATTTTGAGACATTGGTGTGCAGTTGTCCTTGACTCCATCTTCTGCCAACAGAGAAATGTGCTGCTGATTTCCTGGTGTTTTTACAGTATTTTATGTCCAACAATTGGGGAACCATACCCTATATAGTGCACTTCATTTCACCCATTGGGATCTGGTCAAAAATGACCAAAAATGACTTACTAATAGTGTGCTATATACGGGCTAGGCTGCCGTTTGGGATGCACCCTGAAGTGGCGAGGTTGGAGTCAGAGTCGGACAGACAGACGGACAGACAGACGGGCAGACGGGTGGGCAGACAGACAGGTTCTGTCTGCAGTATTAACATCATCCAGGTAGCAGTGCGGAGGCTGTGCTATATAAGTGGTGACAAATGGTGTTGCTGCTTTCTCTCCCTTTCTCTCTTTCTCCATTTCTCTTTCTCCCTCTCTCTTCATTTCTCTACCTCTCTCTTCATTTCTCTCCCTCTCTCTCCCTCTCTCTCCATTTCTGTCTCTCCCTCTCCATTACTCTATCTCCCTCTCTCTTAATTTCTCTCTCTCCCTCTCTCTCCATTTCTCTCTCTCCCTCTCTCTTAATTTCTCTCTCTCCCTCTCTCTCTCTCCATCCTTTTGCTCATGGAATCATTAGGCGATGGGTAGACACAATGTTTGTTTCTCTTTCTCCTGTCGTTCCACGCTCCATTTTCTCCTCAGACTTCTGGGGCTTCTGACAGGCAGGCAGGTATGCAGGCAGACAGGCAGGGAGGGAGGCAGGCAGAAAGACAGACAAACAGACAAACATACAGGGAGGCAGTGATGCAGGCTGGAAGGGAGTTGGACAGACAGACACAGACAGACAGACAGACAGACAGACAGACAGACAGACATGGTGGCAGGGAGGGAGGGAGGGAGGCAGGTAGGGAGACAGACAAGGATGCAGGCAGACAGACAGACAGAC
>NC_092111.1:35495630-35768130 GCF_045679555.1 Salvelinus alpinus | reverse complement strand
GCTTTTCTAGAATTTCTTTAAAACCATATGACCTGTTTAGAACATACTGAATTTGCAGGTAGCCTACTGGTTAGAGCGTTGGGCCAGTAACCGAAAGGTTGCTGGATTGAATCCCCAAGCTGACAAGGTAAAAATCTGTCGTTCTGCTCCTGAGCAACGCAGTGTTCACCCGGCGTCGAAGACGTGGATGTTGATTACGGCAGCCCCCGCACCTCTCTGATTCAGAAGGGTTGGGTTAAATACGGAAGACACATTTCAGTTGATGGCATTCAGTTGTATAACTGACTAGGTTCCCCCCTTTTCTTACCTAGGCCGCAGGCAGCCTATTGGTTAAGAGCATTGGGCCATTAACTGAAAGGTCAATGTCTCAAATCCCTGAGCTGACTAGGTGAACAATATGATGATGTGCCCTTAAGCAAGGCACTTAACCCCAATTTCTCTGGATTAGAGCGTCTGCTAAATGACTAAAATAAAAATGTGGTCCCACTCCCATCATTGCCCATATAAATATTTGTTAACAACTACTAATGAATCACTGTCAGACCTTATAGGTTCCTGATTTATACCTGGTTAGGTTACCAGATTAGGAAAGGCAAGCAACACTGAAGCATGCACGAGAGCACCAGCTGTTCTGGATGACTGTGTGATAACGCTCTCGGTAGCCGATGTGAGCAAGACCTTTTAACAGGTCAACATTCACAAAGCCGCGGGGCTAGATGGATTACCAGGACGTGTACTCAAGGCATGTGCGGACCAACTGGCAAGTGACTTCACTGACATTTTCAAACTCTCCCTGACCAAGTCTAAACCTACATGCTGATTCTCAACACTGGGGCCCCTCAGGGGTGTGTACTTAGTCCTCTCCTGTACTCCCTGTTCACCCATGACTGCGTGGCCAAACACGACTCCAAGACCATCATTAAGTTTCCTGACGACACAACAGTGGTAGGCCTGATCACCGACAATGATGAGACAGCCTATAGGGAGGAGGTCAGAGACCTGGCAGTGTGGTGCCAGGACAACAACCTCTCCCTCAATGTGAGCAAGACAAAGGAGCTGATCGTGGACTACAGGCTGTAGTGGAGCGGGTCGAGAGTTTCAAGTTCCTTGGTGTCCACATCACCAACAAACTATCATGGTCCAAACACACCAAGACAGTCGTGAAGAGGGCACGACAACACCTTTTCCCCCCAGGAGACTAAAAAGATTTGGCATGAGTCCCCAGATCCTCAAAAAGTTATACAGCTGCACCATCGAGAGCATCCTGACCGGTTCCATCACCGCCTGGTATAGCAACTGCTCGGCATCTGACCATAACGCATGACAGAGGGTAGTGCGTACGGCCCAGTACATCACTGGGTCCAAGCTTCCTGCCATCCAGGACCATATAACAGGCAGTGTCGGAGGACAGCCCATAAAATTGTCAGAGACTCCAGTCACCCAAGTCACAGACTGTTTTCTCTGCTACCTCACGGCAAGTGGTACCGGAGCGCCAAGTCTAGGACCAAAAGGCTCCTTAACAGGTTCTACCCCCAAGCCATAAGACTGCTGAACGATTAATCAAATGGCCACCAGACTATTTACATTGACACTATTTACATTCAATATTTTCTTAACTCTTCTTGAACTGCACTGTTGGTTAAGGGCTTGTAAGTAAGCATTTCACGGTAAGGTCTACACCTGTTGTATTCGGCGCATGTGACAAATAAAGTTTGATTTGATTTAATTTATTACTTGGGACTTGACTCGAGACTCGAAGGTTAAAACTTCAGACTTGCAAAATTGTGACTTTGTCCCATCTCTGCTGCTAGCCTACCAATAGTGCTCCTATCTGGTCTGTAGACGGTGAGGAGAGATGGGCCTGCTAGCCTACCACTAGTGCTCCTATCTGGTCTGTAGACGGTGAGGAGAGATGGGCCTCCTAGCCTACCACTAGTGCCCTTATCTGGTCTGTAGACGGTGAGGAGAGATGGGCCTGCTAGCCTACCACTAGTGCTCCTATCTGGTCTGTAGCCAGTGGGGAGAGATGGGCCTGCTAGCCTACCACTAGTCCCCTTATCTGGTCTGTAGACGGTGAGGAGAGATGGGCCTGCTAGCCTACCACTAGTGCTCCTATCTGGTCTGTAGCCAGTGGGGAGAGATGGGCCTGCTAGCCTACCACTGGTGCTGCTATCTGGTCTGTAGCCAGTGGGGAGAGATGGGCCTGCTAGCCTACCACTAGTGCTCCTATCTGGTCTGTAGCCAGTGGGGAGAGATGGGCCTGCTAGCCTACCACTAGTGCTCCTATCTGGTCTGTAGCCAGTGGGGAGAGATGGGCCTGCTAGCCTACCACTAGTGCTCCTATCTGGTCTGTAGCCAGTGGGGAGAGATGGGTCTGCTAGCCTACCACTGGTGCTGCTATCTGGTCTGTAGCCAGTGGGGAGAGATGGGCCTGCTAGCCTACCACTAGTGCTCCTATCTGGTCTGTAGCCAGTGAGGAGTGATGGGCCAGCTAGTCTACCACTAGTGCTCCTATCTGGTCTGTAGCCAGTGGGGAGAGATGGGCCTGCTAGCCTACCACTGGTGCTGCTATCTGGTCTGTAGCCAGTGGTGAGCGATGGGCCTGCTAGCCTACCACTAGTGCTCCTATCTGGTCTGTAGCCAGTGGGGAGAGATGGGCCTGCTAGCTTACCACTGGTGCTGCTATCTGGTCTGTAGCCAGTGGGGAGAGATGGGCCTGCTAGCCTACCACTAGTGCTGCTATCTGGTCTGTAGCCAGTGGGGAGAGATGGGTCTGCTAGCCTACCACTAGTGCTGCTATCTGGTCTGTATACAGTGGGGAGAGATGGGCCTGCTAGCCTACCACTGGTGCTGCTATCTGGTCTGTAGCCAGTGGTGAGCGATGGGCCTGCTAGCCTACCACTAGTGCTCCTATCTGGTCTGTAGCCAGTGGGGAGAGATGGGCCTGCTAGCTTACCACTGGTGCTGCTATCTGGTCTGTAGCCAGTGGGGAGAGATGGGCCTGCTAGCCTACCACTAGTGCTGCTATCTGGTCTGTAGCCAGTGGGGAGAGATGGGCCTGCTAGCCTACCACTAGTGCTCCTATCTGGTCTGTAGCCAGTGGGGAGAGATGGGCCTGCTAGCTTACCACTGGTGCTGCTATCTGGTCTGTAGCCAGTGGGGAGAGATGGGCCTGCTAGCCTACCACTAGTGCTCCTATCTGGTCTGTAGCCAGTGGGGAGAGATGGGCCTGCTAGCCTAGAAGTATCCATAATACACTGGGCAAGATAACCAGTTTTATCTCAGTAAAGATTAAACTAACATGGTAGTGTCCTGTTTCCTTAGCAATACATCTTCGTTGTATGAACACTTCAGCTGTAATACAGTATTATGGGATGGATATGAGACAATTGTACCTGTGGAGATAAAAATATAACAGTGATGTGACAGTGGTTCTCCTTGACCTCTAAACTGGGTGATGGAACAACTTAGATAAACACTGTAAAACCCTCATGAAACAATAGATTATGTAACTCCGAAGCACTCAGACTGTAATGATTTTTCAGTCCAGAATTCATTTTTTAATTGTGCCTTTTTCCCCTAATGGAATTTTAATCAATATGTTCATAACCTAGACACTCAGAGATCTTGTATTTCAAATAGAAAATAACCAGGCCTTGAACATGGTCCAAATGCTAAGAATACAACACTATTGTATACAGATTGAAAAGGAGTCCTCCTCCTGAATCCTCCTCCACCTCCCTGCTCCTCCTCCACCCTGCTCCTCCTCCTCCACCTTGCTCCTCCTCCTCCATCTCCTCTTCCTCCTCCTCCTCCTACTCCACCTGCTCCTCCTCCTCCACCTTGCTCCTCCTCCTCCATCTCCTCTTCCTCCTCCTCCTCCTACTCCACCTGCTCCTCCTCCTCCTCCCTGCTCCTCCACCTTGCTCCTCCTCCTCCCTCTTCTCTCCTCCTCCTCCTCCCTCTCCACTTCCTCCCTCTCCTCCTCCTCCACCTCCTCCCTCCTCTTCCTCTACCTCCCTGCTCCTCCTTTCTCCCTCTCCTCATCCTCCTCCCTCCTGCTTCTCCCCCTTCCTGCTCCCCCTCCTCCTCCCCCACCTCCTCCTCATCATCTTTCTCCAGAGGACAGGGCAGACAGGGTACAGCTGAAGGTCTTGTCAGGTGACAGGACAAGGGAGAGGTTTGTGGTGAAGATGTTGGGAAGATAACAGAACAGACGAGGGGAGCGGTGGAAGGAAAGGGTAACAAAACAGAGGTGTGGAGGGTCAAGAGGGGGACAGACACGTCGAAGGGAAATAAATCTGGTGTTAAAGTGAGGGTGGCTGCCTCCAGGGCTGAAGGGAAAGATGAGAGGGCGAGGTTACATGATGAGCATAGAAACTAAAAGGAGAGACAGAGAGAGGGAGATAGAGGGGGAGAGAGAGAGGGGAGAGAGTATATATACTGTATATTATCTGAATACTGTATATAGACATAATATGACATATGACATTTGAAATGCCTATTCTTTTGGAACTTCTGTGAGTGTAATATTTACTGTTAATTTTTATTGTTTATTTCACTGTTGATTATTATCTATTTCACTTGCTTTGGCAATGTTAACATATGTTTCCCATGCCAATAAAGCACTTGCATTGAATTGAATTGAGGGAGGGAGGGAGGGAGGGAGGGAGG
Source organism: Salvelinus alpinus (assembly GCF_045679555.1). Classification (NCBI taxonomy): domain Eukaryota; kingdom Metazoa; phylum Chordata; class Actinopteri; order Salmoniformes; family Salmonidae; genus Salvelinus; species Salvelinus alpinus. The sequence continues at coordinate 35,763,456 of NC_092111.1, read as the reverse complement.
GAGGGAGGGAAAGAGAAGGAGATAGAGAGGGAGGAAGAGGGTTGCTATGGTGAACAATGAAGTCACTGAGTGGGAGAGGGCTTAATTGTGTTCCCTTCCCCTGTTCTCAACGTGACTTAAAACGTGACTTCCCTTGTTCTCCAAGTGACTTATAACGTGACTTAGGGCTGATCCCTTTCTTCCACGGTGTGACAGGGTTGATCCCTTCCTTCCACGGTGTGACAGGGTTGATCCCTTCCTTCCACGGTGTGACAGGGTTGATCCCTTCCTTCCACGCTGTGACAGGGTTGATCTCTTCCTTCCACGGTGTGACAGGGTTGATCCCTTCCTTCCACGGTGTGACAGGGTTGATCCCTTCCTTCCACGGTGTGACAGGGTTGATCCCTTCCTTCCACGGTGTGACAGGGTTGATCCCTTCCTTCCACGGTGTGACAGGGTTGATCCCTTCCTTCCACGGTGTGACAGGGTTGATCCCTTCCTTCCACGGTGTGACAGGGCCGATCCCTTCCTTCCACGGTGTGACAGGGTTGATCCCTTCCTTCCACGGTGTGACAGGGTTGATCAGGATAGATTGAGAGGGCGTTAGGAAGGATATGAGAGTGAGTGAGAAGCCAGTGTAGCCTACAGCCGGAGGGGCTCAGTAGGGTTGTTAGTGGGGCTGAAAAGGGCTAAGTATCGATCACTCCCACCAGCACCAGCTGATGTACAACCAGTTCCCCTTTAATGAATTCTCAACACAGCATGACACTGGCAGCATTGGGAATGGAAGGCATTTCCGCTGTGGGCATACGATGGACACGCAAACAATAGCGCACACACATACACATACACACAAGTGTACACCCACATACACATGTACAAACACATGCACACACACACACCATTGCATCTGATTTATCCTGAGAGAGACAATGTCACTAAAAAAAACTAACAACAACAGCTTGTTGCGAATTGTTATTGTGTGGTGTGTTGGTTGTGTAAATGGTATGTATACCCAGGTGTGGTGTGTTGGTTGTGTAAATGGTATGTACCAAGGTGTGGTGTGTTGGTTGTGTAAATGGTATGTACCCAGGTGTGGTGTGTTGGTTGTGTAAATGGTATGTACCAAGGTGTGGTGTGTTGGTTGTGTAAATGGTATGTATACCCAGGTGTGGTGTGTTGGTTGTGTAAATGGTATGTATACCCAGGTGTGGTGTGTTGGTTGTGTAAATGGTATGTACCCAGGTGTCATTTGTTGGTTGTGTAAATGGTATGTACCAAGGTGTAGTGTGTTGGTTGTGTAAATGGTATGTACCCAGGTGTCATTTGTTGGTTGTGTAAATGGTATGTATACCCAGGTGTGGTGTGTTGGTTGTGTAAATGGTATGTACCCAGGTGTCATTTGTTGGTTGTGTAAATGGTATGTACCAAGGTGTAGTGTGTTGGTTGTGTAAATGGTATGTACCAAGGTGTAGTGTGTTGGTTGTGTAAATGGTATGTACCCAGGTGTGGTGTATTGGTTGTGTAAATGGTATGTATACCCAGGTGTAGTGTGTTGGTTGTGTAAATGGTATGTACCCAGGTGTGGTGTGTTGGTTGTGTAAATGGTATGTACCCAGGTGTCGTGTATTGGTTGTGTAAATGGTATGTATACCCAGGTGTGGTGTGTTGGTTGTGTAAATGGTATGTATACCCAGGTGTGGTGTGTTGGTTGTGTAAATGGTATGTACCCAGGTGTGGTGTGTTGGTTGTGTAAATGGTATGTACCCAGGTGTCGTGTATTGGTTGTGTAAATGGTATGTATACCCAGGTGTGGTGTGTTGGTTGTGTAAATGGTATGTATACCCAGGTGTGGTGTGTTGGTTGTGTAAATGGTATGTATACCCAGGTGTGGTTTGTTGGTTGTGTAAATGGTATGTACCCAGGTGTGGTGTGTTGGTTGTGTAAATGGTATGTATACCCAGGTGTGGTGTGTTGGTTGTGTAAATGGTATGTATACCCAGGTGTCGTGTATTGGTTGTGTAAATGGTATGTACGAAGGTGTGGTGTGTTGGTTGTGTAAATGGTATGTACCCAGGTGTGGTGTGTTGGTTGTGTAAATGGTATGTACCCAGGTGTCGTGTATTGGTTGTGTAAATGGTATGTATACCCAGGTGTGGTGTGTTGGTTGTGTAAATGGTATGTATACCCAGGTGTGGTGTGTTGGTTGTGTAAATGGTATGTACCCAGGTGTCGTGTATTGGTTGTGTAAATGGTATGTACCCAGGTGTCGTGTATTGGTTGTGTAAATGGTATGTACCAAGGTGTGGTGTGTTGGTTGTGTAAATGGTATGTACCAAGGTGTGGTGTGTTGGTTGTGTAAATGGTATGTACCAAGGTGTGGTGTGTTGGTTGTGTAAATGGTATGTACCAAGGTGTGGTGTGTTGGTTGTGTAAATGGTATGTACCAGGGTGTGGTGTGTTGGTTGTGTAAATGGTATGTATACTCAGGTGTGGTTCCATACTCATCACAAGCCTCTCTATCCTACAGTATGTTTTTTCATGTGGTCCCCTCAGGCCAAAGGAAATATGACAGCCATCACAGCGTTGGTTCTGCTATAATCCATCACTTCCTCCTGTGTGTAGGCGTGTGTGCGTGTTTAGGCTTGGCGGAATCCTCCAGCCTTAAGTGACAGCTTGATAGTTGTGCCCGTCTCCTCTTCTCACCGCCCGTTCTTTCCTCATGTAAACAACTTCCTCTCACAGGTATTCCACTCCTGCCTTTGTCACTCCTCTTCCCTCTGTGCTTTCTCTTCAGACCCGCTCTCTCTCTTTCTGTCTCAATCTCTCCACATTATCTCTCTCTTTCTGTCTAAAATATCTTCACATTATCTCTCTCTTTTTGTTTTAAATATCCCCACATTATCTCTCTCTTTCTGTCTTAATCTCTCCATATTCTCTCATTATTTCTGTCTTAATCTCTCCATATTATCTCTTTCAGTCTTAATCTCTCCATATTCTCTCTCTCTTTTTGTTTTTATCTCTTCATATTCTCTTCTCTTTCTGTCTTAATCTCTCCACATTATCTCTCTCCTTCTGTCTAAAATATCTCCACATTATCTCTCTCTTTCTGTGTAATATACAGTGGGGAGAACAAGTATTTGATACACTGCCGATTTTGCAGGTTTTCCTACTTACAAAGCATGTAGAGGTCTGTCATTTTTATCATAGGTACACTTCAACTGTGAGATGGAATCTAAAACAAAAATCCAGAAAATCACATTGTATGATTTTTAAGTAATTAATTTGCATTTTATTGCATGACATAAGTATTTGATACATCAGAAAAGCAGAACTTAATATTTGGTACAGAAACCTTTGTTTGCAATTACAGAGATCATACGTTTCCTGTAGTTCTTGACCAGGTTTGCACACACTGCAGCAGGGATTTTGGCCCACTCCTCCATACAGACCTTCTCCAGATCCTTCAAGTTTCGGGGCTGTCGCTGGGCAGTACGGACTTTCAGCTCCCTTCAAAGATTTTCTATTGGGTTCAGGTCTGGAGACTGGCTAGGCCACTCCAGGACCTTGAGATGCTTCTTACGGAGCCACTGCTTAGTTGCCCTGGCTGTGTGTTTTGGGTTGTTGTCATGCTGGAAGACCCAGCCACGACCCATCTTCAATGCTCTTACTGAAGGAAGGAGGTTGTTGGCCAAGATCTCGCGATACATGGCCCCATCCATCCTCCCCTCAATACGGTGCAGTCGTCCTGTCCCATTTGCAGAAAAGCATCCCCAAAGAATGATGTTTCCACCTCCATGCTTCACGGTTGGGATGGTGTTCTTGGGGTTGTACTCATCCTTCTTCTTCCTCCAAACACGGCGAGTGGAGTTTAGACCAAAAAGCTCTATTTTTGTCTCATCAGACCACATGACCTTCTCCCATTCCTCCTCTGGATCATCCAGATGGTCATTGGCAAACTTCAGACAGGCCTGGACATGCGCTGGCTTGAGCAGGGGGACCTTGTGTGCGCTGCAGGATTTTAATCCATGACGGCGTAGTGTGTTACTAATGGTTTTCTTTGAGACTGTGGTCCCAGCTCTCTTCAGGTCATTGACCAGGTCCTGCCGTGTAGTTCTGGGCTGATCCCTCACCTTCCTCATGATCATTGATGCCCCACGAGGTGACATCTTGCATGGAGCCCCAGACCGAGGGTGATTGTCCGTCATCTTGAACTTCTTCCATTTTCTAATAATTGCGCCAACAGTTGTTGCCTTCTCACCAAGCTGCTTGCCTATTGTCCTGTAGCCCATCCCAGCCTTGTGCAGGTCTACAATTTTATCCCTGATGTCCTTACACAGCTCTCTGGTCTTGGCCATTGTGGAGAGGTTGGAGTCTGTTTGATTGAGTGTGTGGACAGGTGTCTTTTATACAGGTAACGAGTTCAAACAGGTGCAGTTAATACAGATAATGAGTGGAGAACAGGAGGGCTTCTTAAAGAAAAACTAACAGGTCTGTGAGAGCCGGAATTCTTACTGGTTGGTAGGTGATCAAATACTTATGTCATGCAATAAAATGAAAATGAATTACTTAAAAATCATACAATGTGATTTTCTGGATTTTTGTTTTAGATTCCACCTCTCACAGTTGAAGTGTACCTATGATAAAAATTACAGACCTCTACATGCTTTGTAAGTAGGAAAACCTGCAAAATCGGCAGTGTATCAAATACTTGTTCTCCCCACTGTATATTCACATGATCTCTCTTTCTGTCTTAATCTCTCCATATTATCTCTTTCGATCTTAATCTCTCCATATTCTCTCTCTCTTTCGGTCTTAATCTCTCCATATTCTCTCTCTCTTTCTGTCTTAATCTCTCCATATTATCTCTATTTCTGTCTTAATCTCTCCATATTATCTCTTTCGGTCTTAATCTCTCCATATTATCTCTATTTCTGTCTTAATCTCTCCATATTATCTCTATTTCTGTCTTAATCTCTCCATATTATCTCTATTTATTTCTTAATCTCTCTATATTCTCTATTTCTGTCTTAATCTCTCCATATTCTCTATCTTTCTCTTCCCCCTTTCTTTCTATTTTGTGTTCAGACCTGCTCTGTTGACTTTTCCCTGCCCTGGCTCTGGCTCTGTCTGTGACACTGTTTGTGTGTGTGTGTGTGTGTGTGTGTGTGTGTGTGTGTGTGTGTGTGTGTGTGTGTGTGTGTGTGTGTGTGTGTGTGTGTGTGTGTGTGTGTGTGTGTGTGTGTGTGTGTGTGTGTGTGTGTGTGTGTGTGTGTGTGTGTGATCAGCATTAAAAACTTTGTGGATGAGGCCTCCCGAGTGGCACAGCAGTCTAAGACACTGGTTTGATACCCATGCTGGCCGCCACAGGGAGACCCATGAGGCGGCTTTTTGGTTTCTCTCCCTCTAAAAACAGAAATAAATCATTCTTAATATCAAACTGGCTTTATTTACAAATGAGTGAAAATGTCTCACTCCATGTTCAAGAAAGGCCTTTTTTTCTCGCTCACTCTGGGATAAATGAAAACCAAGTAATCTCCAAAATATAGTTATTTTTTAAACAAAGCGATTACTATTATTATTATTATTAAGTCCTTTCGAATTATATAAAAGCCCCTTAGATATTCTCAAAGATCACATTTGCCCTAACGAAAAATGCCTCTTAGATATTAATTTAGAATCCTCCAACCCTCTAAATCTAATTATTGCCGGAGTGTCACGTCATTGAAAAATACATTTTTCGATATACTGTAGGCCTACAGTAGGCGACATGAGTCTTACTAGTGCTGTTAATAGTGGTGTAGGTCTTATTTATTTAAAATGCAGGTAGTACTGCTCTTAGTAGTGTAGTCTACTCCCGACCATCACGTTGTACAGCTCCATATTTTCAGTTCCATCCTAACAGAAACCCTGAGGGTTTCGTTTTTCTTGGAATAGAAACCCCATAATATTAATCAAATGAATTAAGCAACATTTCTTAAAATCAATCCCATATACTATGTTCTTACAAAAAAAGGTTTTAAATTCTCTAATACTGCCAATATTGAAGGCTATCAAATGCACCTCAAAGATGCCCTCTGGTGGTCAAACTAGCACTAACTAGCATTAATAGTAACAATGGCTGACAATTAAATAACGTGCCATAGAATTCTGTGGCATTCCGCAAGGTGTGCTGCAGTATGACACAACTTTTAAAGGAGGAGCCACTGTACACTCAGTGCTGCCTGTGTCATGCTGCATTGGGGATTCATTAAAGTGAAACTGTTTTAAACAGTCATTTGGTGACATGTACATAGTTTTGTATAGTTTTATCTAAAAAGAATAATTCACTATTTTTATTTTTATGAAATTCACTGAGTAGGATTGGCAACCCCTTCGTCCTCACAAATGTATGAAGTTCAATTCAGACTGTTGAGGCAGAATTGGGGTGAGCAGTTGTCACTTCTCAAGGGTTATGTTATTGTTCTGTGTTGGACAGTGATGTTATGCCTTTCATAGACTCCTGGTATGTCTGCACCCTAACACAAGGCCATTGTGTTCTGGAACTGTTTCTTGTATAAATAATTGTTGTGTAAACTATATGATTGTATTATAATCGCTCACTATATAAGGGAGATAGAACCATTTACTCTGGGCGCTCCTTCCCTGACTGAGATCAGAGACAGAACACCTATGTGAGAATGCTATTCATTGACTACAGCTCAGCGTTCAACTCCAGTGTGCCCTCAAAGCTCATTACTAAGGTAAGGACCCTGGGACTAAACAACTCCCTCCGCAACTGGATCCTGGACTTCCTGACGGGCCTCCCCCAGGTGGTAAGGGTAGGTAACAACACATCAGCCACGCTGATCCTCAACACGGGGGTCCCTCAGGGGTGCGTGCTCAGTCCTCTCATGTACTCCCTGTTCACTCATGACTGCATGGCCAGGCACGACTCCAACACCATCATTAAGTTTGCTGATGACCCAACAGTGGTAGGCCTGATCACTGACAACGATGAGACAGCCTATAGGGAGGAGGTCAGAGACCTGGTAGTGTGGTGCCAGGACAACAACCTCTCCGTCAATGAGATCAAGACAAAGGAGCTGATTGTGGACTACAGGAAAAGGAGGACCGAGCACGCCCCCATTCTCATCGACGGGGCTGTAGTGGAGCAGGTTGAGAGCTTCAAGTTCCTTGGTGTGCACATCACCAACAAACTATCATGGTCCAAGCACACCAAGACAGTCATGAAGAGGGCACAACAAAACCTATTGGCATGGGTCTTCAGATCTTCAAAAGGTTCAACAGCTGCACCATCGAGCGCATCCTGATTGGTTGCGTCACTGCCTGGTATGGCAACTGCTTGGCCTCCGATCGCAAGACACTACAGAGGGTAGTGCGTACGGCCCAGTACATTACCAGGGCCAATCTTCTTGCCATCCAGGACCTCTATACCAGGCGGTGTCAGAGGAAGGACCTACAAATTGTCAAAGACTTCAACCACCCTAGTCATTGACTGTTCTCTCTGCTACCGCACAGAAAGCGGTATGGGAGCGCCAAGCCTAGGTCCAAAAGGCTTCTCAACAGCTTCTACCCCCATGCCATACGACTCCTGAACAGCTAATCAAATTGCTACCCAGACTATTTGCATTGCCCCCCCCTCTTTTACGCTGCTGCTATTCTCTGTTTATTATTTATGCATAGTCACTTTAACTCTACCTACATGTACAGTTGAAGTCGGAAGTTTACATACAACTTAGGCAAATACATTTAAACTCAGTTTTTCACAATTCCTGACATTTAATCCTTGGGAAAAATTATCCTTGTATTATTATCGCTCACTATATAAGAGCATGGAACCATTTACTCTGGGAGATCCTTCCCTGACTGAGATCAGAGACGGATTTACCTCCCTATATAAGGGACATGGACTCATTTACTCTGGGAGATCCTTCCCTGACTGAGATCAGAGACGGATCTACCTTGCAGATGCTCGTATGCATTAAAATATTCACTATTATAATTATAAATTTGTCTCTTCCTAATCTTTGGATGGAGTTTTCCACAATAGGACGTTAACCATAGAAACTTATTGGAAAAGCATTTAGTAGATGAGGAAGGCCCTATTTTTGACACGGACCCATACAAATTAATAACAGATACAGTAACACTGGCCCACGGTGATGCTGTAATACTGGCCTATGGTGATGCTGCAACACTGGCCCACGGTTATGCTGTAATACTGGCACACGGTGATGCTGTAATACTGGCCCACGGTGATGCTGCAACACTGGCCCACGGTGATGCTGTAATACTGGCCCACGGTGATGCTGTAATACTGGCCCACGGCGATGCTGCAACACTGGCCCACGGTGATGCTGTAACACTGACCCACGGTGATGCTGTAACACTGGCCCACGGTGATGCTGTAATACTGGCCCACGGTGATGCTGTAACACTGGCCCACGGTGATGCTGTAACACTGGCCCACGGTGATGCTGTAATACTGGCCCACGGTGATGATGTAATACTGACCCACGGTGATGCTGTAACACTGGCCCACGGTGATGCTGTAACACTGGCCCACGGTGATGCTGTAACACTGGCCCACGGTGATGCTGTAACACTGGCCCACGGTGATGCTGTAACACTGGCCCACGGTGATGCTGTAACACTGGCCCACGGTGATGCTGTAACACTGGCCCACGGTGATGCTGTAATACTGGCCCACGGTGATGCTGTAACACCGGCCCACGGTGATGCTGTAACACTGGCCCACGGTGATGCTGTAATACTGGCCCACGGTGATGCTGTAATACTGGCCCACGGTGATGCTGTAACACTGGCCCACGGTGATGCTGTAACACTGGCCCACGGTGATGCTGTAATACTGGCCCACGGTGATGCTGTAATACTGGCCCACGGTGATGCTGTAATACTGGCCCACGGTGATGCTGTAACACTGGCCCACGGTGATGCTGTAACACTGGCCCACGGTGATGCTGTAATACTGGCCCACGGTGATGCTATTAAAGGAAGTGCTGTCCTCAAGTCAGCAAACGTAATCATTTTTTAGACATGCTGTTTATATGAATAATGAAATGTAACATGCATTTTACTGTTGAGGCATTTTATAAGTGTATCTAGGTCAGTGTCAGTTCGGCAATATGAAGAGCACAGACATGTCCAGAAATCCAGGTAGTCACACCAGTGTATTTTCTACATGGTAGAAGTTGACATGCAGACTTGTTCTCAAAGCGTCCTTGCTAGGCAGACAAGCCCATAAGGGAAAACATAGTGTCTATTTCGCATGTTTACCACTGCTGAGCTGATCCAGCTCTACCTACAGTACTAGGCACTGGGACACTGCACTCCCCACTGTCCCCATCCATGTACAGTCTAAAGAAATCAGCCAAGACCTCCACAAGTCTGGTTCATCCTTGGGAGTAATTTCCAAACGCCTGAAAGGTACTACGTTCATCTGTACAAACAATAGAAGGTATTGGAGTGGCCATCACAAAGCCCTGACCTCAATCCTATTGAAAATGTGTGGGCAGAACTGAAAAAGAACGTGCGAGCAAGGAGGCCTACAAACCTGAGTTACACCAGCTCTGTCAGGAGGAATGGGCCAAAATTCACCCAACTTATTGTGGGAAGCTTGTGGAAGGCTACCCAAAATGTTTGACCCAAGTTAAACAATTTAAAGGCAATTCTACCACATACTAATTGAGTGTATGTAAACTTCTGACCCACTGGGAATGTGATGAAATAAATAAAAGCTGAAATAAATCATTCTCTCTACTATTATTCTCACATTTCACATTCTTAAAATAAAGTGGTGATCCAGACTGAACTAAAACAGGGAATTTTTACAAGGATTAAATGTGAGGAATTGTGAAAAACTGAGATTAAATGTATTTGGTTACGGTGTATGTAAACTTCAGACTTCAACTGTATATTCCTCTCCTCTCCACCCTACAAGGGTAGGTAGCAGCAGTCAGTCAGTCAGTCCCCAAGGCTCAGCTAGATCCAGGGTGACACAGTCAGAAATGCTCTCTCTGTTTCTCTCTCTCTCTCCTCTCTCTCTCTCTCTCTCTCTTGCTTTTGCTCTTGCTTTCACTCTCCTCTCCCTCTCCCTCTCCCTCTCGCTCGCACTCTCATTCTCCTCTCCCTCCTCTCTCCTCTCTCGCTCCTCTCCTCTCTCTCTCACTCTTTCAAGTACTTAAAAAAAAATCTAAAACTACTTAGAATTCAGCTTCTGTCTGGTTTGAATAATATATAGCGATATAAATCAGAGGGATTTTCTACATCTATCCAAATAACTAGCCTTGATTTGATGTGGTAATGAATGCTCTCTCTGGCTACATCTCAAATGCCTGGGCCCTGGTCAAAGGTAGTGCACTATATAGGGAATAGGGTGGCATTAGGGATATAACCGCTAACGTCTTGTTCCCACTGTATTGGCAACACAATACACTGGAACCAATTGGGAGGTTCCCCCTTTGGCCTCAATCTCTCAAGCTATGGATGGCTATTGCTCATTACCCTCGCTTCATTTTTCCCAAATTAAAACCTGCCTCATGCCAGGAATATTCCAGATATGTGTTAGCTAGCTAGCTAGTAGCTATCTCTATCTCCTGCTGTGTCTAATTGTTACCTTGCTCTTGGGTTGCGTCCCAATTTGCACCCTGTTCCTTATCTGTTATACTACTTATGACCAGAGCCCTATCAGCCCTGGTCAAAAGTATTAACCTATAAAGGGAATAGGGTGCCATTTTGGACTCAGACCTGGTGTTTAGGGGACGAGGGTGAGGGAAGGAGGAAGGGAACAGTTGTATTGTCGATATCATAGACACTTTACGGTTTAACAGTGAACATACATCTAGCTCACGCAGCCCATAGTTAAGCAGTTGGAGAAATTAGAATTTTAATGGTAATTGCAATACATCCACATAGCGATGATATCCACATAGCGATGATATCCACATAGCGATGATATCCACATAGCGATGATGAGGGTTATATTAAATGTCTGCAGAGTAATCTAAAGTGATCCCCATTCCTCCCATGTCCATTATGGAGTATCAATCTAACAATGTGCACAGGGTCCTGATATTACAGTTGTCCAGGTTTGAGAGGAAAGAAAAATAAATATGCTTTTAAAGTCAAGGGGATTTTCTTGTCCTCATACACACAACAGTGGTGCTCTAGTCTCTAGGGAATGCTGAGTAATTCAAGAATTCATTAAAGGTGGAGTCCGTTTGCTTTTAGAAATCGTATTTCTCTTTAGAGTGGAGCCTTACTCCCTCTGAGACGTACATGGAGGTGATTGAGCCCCAGTATTAAGCCTTGACAGACAGGTCTAGCCTGGCCTAGCAGCCAATCTGTATTTCACATGGATCCCGAATGGCACCCTATTCATTATAGTGTGCACAAATTTTGACCAGGGCCCATAGGGATCCTTTCAAAAGTAGTGCACTATGTAGGGAATAGGGAGCCATCTGGATATGTTCCCATGGAAAATATGATTCTATCTTTTAATCTTTTAATTAATAATGGGATGTTTGTGTGCGACAGATATCAAAATGATGTAGTCACCTCCATAATTGAAATGTTACATGACTGTGTTTGTCTGCTGTGATACAGACTTGTCAATGCGAATTTTCCATGCCGTCAAATTGACGTAAGTGGCCCTACCCAGAAGAGCTAGCGTTTTTACTCTGCTGTATCAGGAAAGTGCCTAGAGTTAGATTTGTATCTTGGAGGGATGCTTTAGTGCGAAAAGCTGAAAATCAATTTGAAACATTGTCACTCATAGTCCGTTCTAAGTGCATCTGGGGTGTGTGTGTCTCGGAAAACCCACTCCCAAGCGAAGGTGTGATTTTAGTGAGGCTACCCTTACAAAAAAAACACCCCAGAAACTTCACGTGAAAAAACAATGATCATTTTTTGTTGTTGTAATATTCACCAGTTAGACACACGTTTTTCAGACGTGTGAAGTTTTCCCTCATTAATTATTATTTTTTTTTTTTTCACATCCTTCTTTCCCCAACACTTTCAGCAACATTTGGTCTCCCATTCAGGAACCAACCAGAGCCAAACCTGCTTAGCTTCAGAGACAAACCAGCAGCAGAATGCAGGGTGCTATGTTGCTGGAATGAATGTGGGAAAACTTGAAAATGGAAAAAGGCAGCGAAAGGCCAGGGTAACATAACCAAAGTGTGTGACATGGTAGAACCCAGGAACAGAACATAGAACCAGATGAGGAACCAGTGGTTTAGGGAAAAACGTAAATAATTTACTAGAAAATATTTAACAGAAGGTACAAAGTAAAACTGGGGAAAAAATAAACAGTAAGACTCGAACTCACTCAGAGACAACGCACACAACAAACAAATCAAGCTTTTGCAAAGGATAACAGAAAACACCTCTCTTAAAAGAAATCATAATTAGTAACAGAAAACACCTAAAGGTCATTATAGTTTCTAGGGCGGTCTCTGCCGCCCTCTGGTGACAGGCGTTACCATGACAGGTGCGGCTCCATCCACGGAGCCAGGGCGACCACCACGTGGTCCCGAACAAGTCCCTGGTCCAGGATGTCCGGGCAGGCACCCACGCCTGCCCCTTGGGGCCATAGCCCTCCCAGTTTCCTACATCGTAGTTTCATTCCGCTGGCGAGAACCGCTTGAAGAGAAATGCAAATGGGTGCAGTTTCTTGTCTCACATGTTCCGCTGTGAATGGACCACCCCATCTCCTGTCAGCCTTGGGGTCCAGCAAAAAAACGGTCTGGGATTTGCGGGTTAGGGCCAAAGTTGTGTATATAACGTCTGTAAAAATTGGCAAACCTGATGAACCGCTGGACTTGTTTGGGTTTGGCGGGACGGGGCCAGTCGGTGACCATCTTAGCCTTTACTGGGTCCATTTGGATGCCGGCGGTAGAGATAATGGGGCCCAGGAAGGAGACTTGGGATACGTGGAACTAGCACTTCTCTATCTTGATGTATAGCTGACTCTGCAAGAGGTGTCTCAGGACTTGGCAGATGTGCAGGATGTGTTCAGGAAGGGTCTTGAGAAGATCAGGATGTAGTTGAGATGAGCAAAGACAAACCGATTCAACATGTCCCTAAGAGTGTCATTGACCAATGCTTGGAAGACTGTTGGTGCGTGCGATAATAAATATTCCTAGTGGCCACTAGGGGTGTTAAAGGTAGTTGTCAACAGATTGTAAGCGTTACGGAGGTCCAGTTTGGTGAAGAATCGGGCCCTTTGAGTCTCTGAGTGGTTCACCCCGACCTGCAGTTGAATCGGCTTGGTCTGATATTCCACCTGGCCGGAGCCGATGGGGCGTCCATCAAGTGCTTGAATATGCAGAGGGGTTAGTAGTTCTCTGGCGAGGTCCTGATAGATGAAATTATCCGCGGCCCCGGAGTCCAAAAAGACTTGGATTTGATGCTGACGGTTACCCCTTGGCGGAGCTGGAATAGCCGGATCGATGCTTCTCATCCGCCGACTGGGTGGTCAAAAACTCATTGCAACTCGGAAGTGAAGGCTGATATGGAGCTGCGGGTGCTGGCTGCTGTTCCCACACAGCCGTTGGGTTTATGTTCTGCTTTTCAAAATCATTATTTTTGTTTGCAGTACTAAGAATTTTCTTCTCGACTTCAGAGGTTTTGCTTGATATTAATGGAATAAAAGTAACTCACTCACTAGGGAATTGCACTATAGTAAAAAGGTGTTTAAAGTTGTAATCCTTAATTGAAACATTAACAAATTGCCATCCCAGCAACAGTTTCGGATAAAAGCTGAGGAATGGGGCTGAAGAAACACAAATACTCTGAAATCCACACTACGCTATGGATGCAAGGACTGACCATCCATTATATCAAAATTATAGTTGTAACCATGTTTTTAGGCTACACAGTGTATGTTTACATTTACTTTGTTTACAAACATTGGAGTTAAACCAACCTATATTTTTGGTTCTGACAGGGTACAACAGTTGAACGAAGCTCATGAGGCATTTATACTTTATATTCTTCAAGAATCAATGGGTACTATTGATGGGCGGGTTGACTCATAACTCGCAGTTCCCAGGGTTATATCCGCACGGCGACGCGTTAAGGGTAATTAAATATTATGTGTGATTTACGGTTGGGTGGTTTGCAGGCAGGTTGAATAAAGAGAAACAATAACTGTAAAAATCCATGAATGTATAATACTTGTGTCATTTATATAGGCTACATTTGAGGTTTTTCGTTCATTATTTTAGGCTATCTGGTATTAGTGCATACGCCTAAACTTTAGGGTTTAACTGTACGCGCCAAATAGCCTACGCTATTTGGCGTAGGGCTATTTGTCAATCCACGGAGGCAAAAAGGACATTGTTGAAGTTTAATTCAATAAAACAGACTCTGCGAAAAGGAGAATTGAAAATAAAGAGAAGGGAGGGCCAGAAAAGTCATGTTTGGAAGATATTTGGTGAAGTGGTGAAAGAGGATGATATCAGTGCTGGTTATGTTATGTGTGATGATTGTGAGGCGCTATACAAATTCACCAGTCACAAGACGGGACTTCATAAAGGCCTATGGCACGTCAAGGGAACTGGAGCCTACTGTTTAGATGGAAACTGTTTAAATTAAAACTGAAATCTGGACACTGACTATAGGTCTATAACCTCTCACATCGCCTTCATTTTAACATTTAACATTAAAATTTCTGGCAGTAAAATGATACACTAAATGTAGGCTAAATTTGGACTTGGGAACAGGAGTGGAGAAATATGATTTTCTTTCTGCATCTTGAGAGAACATAACGCTCAGTAAGATACCATCTGTGGAGGTGCTGTCGTCATCACAAAAGATGATAGTATTTCAACCACATAAAATATGCATTAGAGCCGAACTGAAATCTTATCGGAAGCATATTGGGTCGTTTTCACAGCTTTCTTTTTTTCATACAACCAGTCAAACTGATGTCATTTGGACATTTTGCACAAAAATCTTTCCCCCTTTTTTTTTTGCGTTATTGAATTTTCTCCCCAGTCCCTAAACGTCTTTGCTAATTCTATCGGTCTATTAGATTATTCTGGTGAGCAATGGTTTATTTAGTCTTCTAGGGCAACATAAATGACAGAAGAGAAGATGCATTTATCTAATTAAAGACAAGTTGATATATAAGCAGAAACATATCTAAATCAGGCTTCAACAGAAAATCCTGCTCCCACTGTAACATGCTGTCGTTTTGACTGTAGCCTATAGAGCATTTTCTATATTAGCAGGTTAGGGTTGGGTGTGGGCCTCAGATGCTCAATTTATCACATATAGTCGGCCGGTTATGGATGGTTTGTTAGCCATTGCGTACGGGGGCGGGTGAACAAACAGATGACCCGCGCACCACTAATGGGTACATAGCATTATTTTATAAACCAAAAAATGGATGTAGCAACAAATGTCACTATTTGAACGTGATCCATTAACCTGTTCACTGATCCGTGAATGTCATGTAAAATGGTTCACTTGTCCCGCATTTGAGCTTTTTAGATGTGGTCACCCTTATCCCAAATGTGGAAACATTGTTGCTCCTGCAACATCTTAACACCATCTTTTCACCTGAGGAGAATAACACTATTTCAACCCAACATGGGAATCTGCAGTTCCACATTTGAAGGTGAGATTTTTCTGACATGTGAACCTGCAAATGTGATTTTCACATGTGACTGATTTTCAGATTTGACCGATTTTCACATGTTAACTTGTGAAAGTTAGATTTTATTTTACATGTGAAAATGCAATTGTGTATTATTCTCCTCACGTGAAAGGTGGTGTTAACATATGAACTCTGAATATAATATATGTGAAATATGGTTTCACATGTGAAATTTAAGCTCAACATGTAAGAATAGCTCTAAGAGAGCACACTTATTCACAGTGATTGATAATCCACTGATGAGACAAGGTCATAGGTTAAGGGTAAGGTTCTCTCCGCCTTCTCCATTAATCACTACCTAGGTGTTAAGTAGGGAGGGGGTTAGGGTCACCCCATGTTGTCTTGTCTCGCTTGTGGTTAATTAAAACGGTCACTCTGAGCACCTGTCAGCTGACTGATGGGATTTAAAACGCCCTGGTTCTCACCAGTGATGACAAATGATAGGAAATCTCTCTCTCTCTCTCTCTCTCTCTCTCTCTCTCTCTCTCTCTCTCTCTCTCTCTCTCTCAATGTTGAATCAACATTGTTTCTACATCATTTCAACCAAACAATGTGATGACCATGAATCAACATGGAAAACTGATTGGTGTTGCAAAAAGTAATCAATGTAAGGGAATTTCATATTTTGTTTAACCTAAATCCAATGACACGGTAAACGTTTTTGTTGATTTCAGTTGAATTTACATTAGTTGACAACTTGACCAATCAAAACTAGCCATTGAAAGGATGTCTATGCCCAGTGGGAGAGCACATTATTGAAGGGATGCAGTAAAATATAGATCCAACATAATCTCCCCGTTTATAACCAGTACTAGTAAACACACACGCAGAGTTAGAGTGAGGGAAATAGAGAAAGAGAGAGAGAATCTCCAATAGAAGCAGTGCCTAAAAGGCTTTACATAGTCAATCCGACGTCTGAAGTGGCCAGATGTCGGATTGAGAGGTGCAAGGCGATGCGGTCCAGAGCTTGATTTTGGCCTCTGCATGCTTCTGGAGGCTCCGCAATTGCATCACACCCTCCATACGAAGCCCCCTACCACATTTTTAGATCAAGCATAAATTGTCTTTTAGAGTAGAGGGTCGCATCCTGCTGATCCAACAGAGATCACTGTGGTGCAGTCGGCATTTTTCATGCTGCGGGCGGTCAGACAGACAACTTTGGGTTGAGAAAATGTTTTTGTCACGCAGATTATTTGTCAACGGTCGTCTTTCTGGTTTGTGTGCGTTTGCCTACCTATTGTATCAAAATCACATATTTGTCACATTATTCACACACTCAGAATTCGCTGCTTCAAATTCAGTAGCCTACCTCTCCTTTCCGAGTTGGGCGAGATCAAGAGTAGACTGCCAAGAGTATATACCACAGGAGGTTGGTGGCACCTTAATTGGGGAGGACAGGCTCATGGTAATAACTGGAGCGGATTCAGTGGAATGGTATCAAATACATCAAACACATGGTTTCCAGGTTTTTGATGCCATTCCATTCGCTCAGTTCCAGCCATTATTATGAGCCGTTCTCCTCTCAGCAGCCTCCACTGGTATATATGCATGGGTGCACAATCAAATAGCAGTTATCTTTCCAAGAAAATGTACTTAAATATGAATAGACCATAGTTTACTACAGTGTCTGTAAATATTGATAATGGAAAGAAGTGGAAGATGCTCAACCAACGTGAGTCAAGGTCCAAAAACGTGATAATAATTGAAAAGGAAAAGGCGCAAGGCGCGCATAGGCTACCATGGTGAGCGAACTTTGCACCTTTTTATTTTCAATAAATATTGATTAACCATTTATTTGTCTTTGCTTGCAAATCGTCCTCCTAAAAGATAGGCTATATCTTATATTCAAAACGTAGCTCAAGAGAAAGTGCAGTTATCAAGGGGCAGTTATCTTTCCAATGAAATGAACTTCCTAAATATGATTAGGCTATAGTTTACTACATTGCCTAGAAATACATATTGATCACCCATATTTATCTCCATCTGACAATCGTCCCAGTCCTAAAAGGTAGGCTATAAAACGTAGCTCAAGAGAAAGTGCAGGTCTCTCTAAATCTGCTCTCGTCAAGCTACTTCTATTCTACTCGCTGATGTAGCCCAGCAATACCAATAGCCTAATATAATGGGCAACGTGAGAATCTCTAGTAATTTAACCTATTTCTTAGGTTATTTTTGCACATTTTGATATTGCTTATAGGGCACACAATTGCTGGGACCATGGCTAGCAAGTCACATATGCTTAATATAATATTCCAGGACAGTGGTTGGGTTTGGTGACCAGTTCTTGTGGTACCAGGTTTGAGTCGGATAGAAAGCCAGCGGTAGCAGCAGTGAGGTATGAAAAGCTGCGGGTGCGGACGGGGAGCCGGATGAAGAAATCAGTTGTGCAGACCTCTACCTTAGAGCTTCTGTCGTACCCTTCAGCGTTAGCCATGGAGGTTGAGAGTGGACAGTAGATGACCAACATGTTCAAACGGCCCATGTGAGTGCATTGAGGCTTGGATAATGCGTACATACAGTACAGCATCACTGTCACTAATTGCTGGCAAGCCACTGGGTTTAGTTAATGACACTAAACGTTGACAAATATGGCGTTTGGTAATTAGGTCTATGGAAACACCAGATTTGATGGTTAGGACTGTGAAATGCGTGTTCTAGAATCATGTGAAGTCACAGATGCGTTATGTCACCCTTTAAAGGGGCAATCTGCAGTTGCTACATACATTTTTTGACTTATAAATGAATAAGATGTACCCATTGATTCTTGAAGAATATAACTTATATAAATGACTCATGAGCTTAGTTCAACTGTTGTACCCTGTCAGAACCCAATATATAAGATTGTGGTACTCCAATGCTTGTAAACAAAGTAAATTTAAACAAACACTGTATAGCCTCAAAACATGGTTAAAACTATACATTTTATACAATGGATGCATCAATAGCCCTGTCTATGAATTTCAGAGTGGTTACTTTTCTCCAGCCCCATCTCTCAGCTTTTTACTGAAACAGGGGCTTGGAGGGCCCTTTGTTATTATTTCAACTGCTGATTGCTTCTTTAAAGCTTTATATTTAGCTTTAAAAATAAATGTGTTTTGTTATTACTATGTAGGATGTAGGATGGGTCCTTGGCTAAGTGTATACAGCTGCACTATTCAAACTAATCGTGGCTCTTCCTCCATCTTCCTCAGATAGCTTTGTGGAACTGTTTGTGTTCAGTCATTCTGTAGGACTATACACCACCAACGCCCAACGCAGTGCTCCTCACTTTTAAGCGGCTTCCATCCCATGCCAGCCTTCAGTCTGTGTTCCAAATGGCACCCTATTCCCTATATAGTGCACTACTTTCGACCAGAGAGCCTAAAGTAGTGTGTCATTTGGGACGCGGTCACTCTCGGCTCGCTCCGTTGAGCCTCTGAGGTGGTTTTAAAATGCTCCCTCTAGACGTAGGTGGATTCCGCATTGCACTCCTTAATTGAAAACTGTGTATTGGTAAATGAGATGGAAAAGAGACTGCGGGAAGATAGGGATGTTTCCACTAAACCGCTTCATCGTCTTATATCCAGAAAAAACATCTAAAAATCTCCCTCCTACAAAAAAATCTAACTGGCGTCCATGACCATGATGATTCATCATTCATACCTCGGGCTCACATAGGGTCTAGATAGCTCCACAGCGTCCACACAGTCGGTGTAAAAGCCCTCCTTTCACCACCCTTACATTAATTAACCCTTAAGGGGAGTGGTGGAGAGGATAAATAGTACATCTCTCTCTCCCCTCTCTCTCTCTCTCCCCCTCTTTGCAGTATATTATTTTCAAGAATCACTATGTGTCACGTTTGGTATGAATGATTCGGGAGACAGGCGCAGGAATGCGTAATAGTTTTTTTTATTGCACCCAAATTACGGAGTGCCGTGTAAAGGCACGGGGACGAAGACCAAACAAACACTATACAAAACAAAGGGTAGAAACCCAAACAAAAGAGCGAGGAGTACCACGAATAAATAACACAAGCCGCATAATGATTAACACACGGGACGAGACCCGTAATCATCTTGGCAAACCACAATGGCACGAAAGCCAATACACACAGCACAGGTACTCACACGAACCAACGGACATTGTAACAATAATAGACAGGACAATGGTAAACCAAGGGCACACTTATACAAGTACTAATCACTGGGAATAGGGGACAGGTGTGCGTAATGAAAGTTCCGGGGGATCCGTGACACTATGCCTGTACTACTGTAAAGTTAAATGCTCTTGCTAATTTTAAGCAGACTGTTGTCTGGACTGTTGTCATATTTCATCCAGTTTTCTATTGTGACATCCTCTCAGCAATGGCAGCTTTTCACCTTCTCAGGCTAGCTAACGATTCCAATAACAAAACATGTCAACAAACGCTCGCTCCCCCAATGTTTGAGTCCCAGGCAATCCTCAACGACTTTACCCCCCACATACTCCTCTGTCCGTTCGGGCGTTGATTGCGTCCAGACCTATTAACACTCAACAGTTGCTACTGGATGTCTGTGGCTGTGTGGCTGTGCCCCAAATGGCACCGTATTCCCTATATAATACACTGCTTTTGACCCAAGCCCTATGGGCCCTGGTCTAAAGTAGTGCACTAAATAGGGAACAGGGTGCCATTTGGTACGCACCCTGTGACTTCATATGCTCATCTGTCATGCCCCATCCCTCCCGTGGCAGTACAGTATGTGGTGCAATTAGAGCTGTGAGCCACATTGGCCCTTCACAGCGAATCACGGACAAGACCAGGAAAAACCAGGGAGAGCAGGAAGCAGACAGTTAGCCATGCGTGCATGCCGTGTACCACAGGAGGCTGCTGAGGGGAGGACAGCTCATAGTAAATGCTGAAATGGAGTGCATGGAATGGTATCAAACACATGGAAACCATGTGTTTGATGAGTTTGATACCATGTCATTTATTCTGCTCCGGCCATTATCATGAGCCTGTCCTCCCCAATTAAGGTTCCACCAACCTTCTGTGCCACGTACCATACTAAAAGCATGTCTGAGCATGTCTGAGCACGCCTGGGCATGTCAAGGCATGTCTGATCACGTCTGGGCCTGTCTGAGCATGTCTGATAACACAGCAGACCGTTTCTCCTACCGGTCTCTGTATGATCCCATCATAGAGATCCTATTCAATTATTCCTATTCTAATTCCTGATTCTATGGATCCCTATGGATTATATGGATACTAGCACACAAGCACGGAGATCATGCTATACACTACACAGTGTTAACCATATGGAACTACCAGATGCACTGGTAGGCTACTGTATGTTCACAACCAGTAACACAGATCTAATGTGTAGATTGGATGTGTGTGTGTGTGCGTGTGCGTGCGTGCGTGCGTGCGTGCGTGCGTGCGTGCGTGCGTGCGTGCGTGATCTCATTGGTAGCAGAAGGAGACATGCAGAGAAAGACAGTGTTGTCAGCAGCTATCTCTCCAGATGGCTCCCTGATCTATTCCTCTCACGGTGTGGATAATACGTGATCACTTGAGTGTATTACTTCCCCAATGCCAAGAGAAACCGATGCCCTGCAAGGCTACCACTACTACTGTGTGATACTATGTGCAACCTTTAGCAGATCACAAACATACTTCACCTCCAGCAAAATGTATGTTCCCCTGGAATTAACTTGGACAGGGTTCAAATTGATTCTGTCCTTTCGTATTTCGGGGGAGCATAATCTTCAGCAGCGATTTATATGAATTTAATATCTTCACCCAGCCAATGGGGATATCTGTGTGTACTGGACAGTAGGTCTAGAATTTAGTACCATTAATTATCTAGAATATAATACCATTAATAATCTAAAATATAATACCATTAATAGATATACAATATAATACCATTAATAGACATACAATATAATACCATTAATAGATATACAATATAATACCATTAATAGATATACAATATAATACCATTAATAGATATACAATATAATACCATTAATAGATATACAATATAATACCATTAATAGATATACAATATAATACCATTAATAGATATACAATATAATACCATTAATAGATATACAATATAATACCATTAATAGATATACAATATAATACCATTAATAGATATACAATATAATACCATTAATAGATATACAATATAATACCATTAATAGATATACAATATAATACCATTAATAATCTAAAATATAATACCATTAATAGACATACAATATAATACCATTAATAATCTAAAATATAATACCATTAATAGACATACAATATAATACCATTAATAATCTAAAATATAATACCATTAATAGACATACAATATAATACCATTAATAATCTAGAATATAATACCATTAATAATCTAAAATATAATACCATTAATAGACATTAGACATACAATATAATACCATTAATAGACATACAGTGCCTTGCAAAAGTATTCATCCTCCTTGGCATTTTTCCTATTTTGTTGCATTACAACCTGTAATTTAAATAGATTTTTATTTGGATTTCATGTAATGGACAGACACAAAATAGTCCAAATTGGTGAAGTGAAAAAAATGACCTGTTTCAAAAAATTCTAAAACATAAAAAAAGGAAAAGTGGTATGTGCATATGTATTCACCCCCTTTGCTATGAAGCCTTTAAATAAAATGTGGTGTAACCAATTACCTTCAGAAGTCACATAATTAGTTAAATAAAGTCCACCTGTGTGCAATTTAAGTGTCACATGATCTGTCACATGATCTCAGTATATATACACCTGTTCTGAAAGGCCCAGAGTCTGCAACACCACTAAGCTAAGGGCACCACCAAGCAATCGACACCATGAAGACCAAGGAGCTCTCAAAACAGGTCAGGGACAAAGTTGTGGAGAAGTACAGATCAGGGTTGGGTGATAAAAAAATATCAGAAACTTTGAACATCCCACGGAGCACCATTAAATCCATTATTAAAAAATGAAACGAATATGGCACAATAACAAACCTGCCAAGAGAGGGCCGCCCACCAAAACTCACAGACCAGACAATGAGGGCATTTATCAGAGAGGCAACAAAGAGAACAAAGATAACCTTGAAGGAGCTGCAAAGCTCCTAAGCGGAGAATGGAGTATCTGTCCATAGGACCACTTTAAGCCGTACACTCCACAGAGCTGGGCTTTACAGAAGAGTGGCCAGAAAAAAAGCCATTACTTAAAGTGTTTGCCAAAAGGCATGTGGGAGACTCCCCAAACATATGGAAGAAGGTACTCTGGTCAGATGAGGCTAAAATTGAGCTTTTTAGCCATCAGGATAAACACTATGTCTGGCGCAAACCCAACACCTCTCATCACCCTGAGAACACAGTGAAGCATGGTGGTGGCAGCATCATGCTTTGAGGATGTTTTTCATCGGCAGGGACTGGGAAACTGGTCAGAATTGAAGGAATGTTGGATGGTGCTAAATACAGGGAAATTCTTGAGGGAAACCTGTTTGTCTTCCAGAGATTTGAGACTGGGACAGAGGTTCACCTTCCAGCAGGACAATGGTCCTAAGCATACTGCTAAAGCAACACTTGAGTGGTTTATGGGGTAACATTTAATGTCTTGGAATGGCCTAGTCAAAGCCCAGACCTCAATCCAATTGAGAATCTATGGTATGATTTAAAGATTGCTGTACACCAGCGGAACCCATCCAACTTGAAGGAGCTGGAGAAGTTTTGCCTTGAAGAATGGGCAAAAATCCCAGTTGCTAGATGTGCCAAGCTTATAGAGACATACCCCAAGAAACTTGCAGCTGTAATTGCTGGAAAAGGTGTCTCTACAAAGTATTGACTTTGGGGGGGTGAATAGTTATGCACTCACACATTTTTTTTTTTCTTCATATTTCTTGCTGGTTTCACAATAAAAAATATTGTGCATCTTCAAAGTGGTAGGCATGTTGTGTAAATGAAATGATACAACCCCCCCCAAAATGTATTTTATTTCCAGGATGTAAGGCAACAAATAGGAAAAATGCCAAGGGGAGTGAATACATTCGACAAGCCACTGTAGAATATAATAGCATTAATAAATGTTGAAAATAATACCATTAATAAACCTAGAATATAATACCATTAATTAACCTAGAATATAATACCATTAATTAACCTAGAATATAATACCAAATTCCCATTAATAAACCTAGCATAAAATACCATTAATGAACCTAGAATATAACACCATTAATAAACCTAGAATAAAACACCGTTAATGAACCTAGAAAATAATACCATTAATAAACCTAGAATATAATACCATTAATAAACCTAGAATAAAACACCATTAATGAACCTAGAATATAATACCATTAATAAACCTAGAATATAATACCAAATTCCCATTAATAAACCTAGAATATAACACCAAATTCCCATTAATAAACCTAGAATATAATACCAAATTCCCATTAATAAACCTAGAGTATAATACCAAATTCTCATTAATAAACCTAGAATATAACACCAAATTCCCATTAATAAACCTAGAGTATAATACCAAATTCCCATTAATAAACCTAGAATATAACACCAAATTCCCATTAATAAACCTAGAGTATAATACCAAATTCCCATTAATAAACCTAGAATATAACACCAAATTCCCATTAATAAACCTAGAATATAACACCAAATTCCCATTAATAAACCTAGAGTATAATACCAAATTCCCATTAATAAACCTAGAATATAACACCAAATTCCCATTAATAAACCTAGAATATAACACCAAATTCCCATTAATAAACCTAGAATATAATACCAAATTCCCATTAATAAACCGACATCGGTCACTGTTTTGATTGAGAATAACTCATATTAAACATTTCAATGCGAGCCTTTGCTTGGAGTATTTTCCATTGAACTCCATTGAAAGACAATGTGAATGGGAGGCTTTTGCTGACATCGGAGCCGAAAGAAAACCAGGGTTCATCCAGGACATGGAGGCCTGGAGTCTGCATAGACCATCTGGAGGTCAACCATTCTGGAGCCATTATACCACGACGGCCACAGGGCTGGCAAAAGTGCTTCTGCCATTAGGCATTCTTCTGATCCAGGGTTATTCTGACCCAGGGTTATTCTGACCCAGGACTCTTCTGATCCAGGGTTATTCTGACCCAGGGTTACTCTGAACCAGGACTCTTCTGATCCACAATTATTCTGACCCAAGGTTATTCTGATCCAGGACTCTTCTGATCCTGGGTTATTCTGAATCAGGGTTATTCTGACCCATGGTTATTCTGACCCATGGTTATTCTGATCCATGGTTATGCTGTGATCCAGGGTTACAGTCTCCAAGATCTGTAATATTGAATCATGAGTGTGTTTTACTTCAAGCCCAGAGGAACCATGCCTTCTGGACCATGAGAAAGTGTTTAGGCAATGCAGCAGTGCAGCAGTGGTGTTGTCGAAGTTCTCTGTGTGTAAATAGCAGAGCAGGTCTTCCTCCCAAAGTAAAGCACAGCACACAGCATGGCATTGGACATGCATCTAGCTGAGACTCATATTCTAGGGACGGCGTGCTGGGCGTGATTGTGGCGGCCTGCTGGCTCTCCCCATGCAGAACATGGTGTCTGTGTGTCTGTGACACTGTATGCAGCAAGAGCACACTGCTAGACTCCCGATCAGGCACCTGCTACATATATAGCAGTACAGTAGGGTTTCTGGAAAGAGTTGCACTATATTTTATCTGTATCTTTATCAATATACTTTTAGATCAGACATCTGCCATACAGTATTATTTCTAAAAGGTTGTATGTACTGTAATGTAAACTGGGTGCTGATTGGCTGACAGCCGTGGTATATTTAAGCAATACAGCCTGAGGGGGTTTGGTATATAGCCAATATACCACGGCCAAGGGCTGTTCCCCTGGCACGACGCAACGCGTGTTGTGAAAGGATGAAATAGTCTGAATAAATTCATCACAATAATGTTTTTTGTGTGAAAATATGCTAATCATCATTTGAATATGTTGGTAAACCATTGTATTAAAGTGATAATGCCCTCGAAGCCGGTGTTTAGAGGATATATTGTCAAGGTTAACAACACCCGTGCCAATATATCCTCCAAACACTGGCTTTGAGGACATTATCACTTCAGTAATATATGCCACTTAGCAGCCGCGTTCATCCGAAGTGGCTTACAGTCAGTTGTGCATAAATGTTGTATGTATGATTGGTCCCCCGAGAATCGAAGAGAGGCATGCTCTACCAACTGAGCTACAGAGGAACACTGCCTCTGAGTTTAGATTATCCACATATACGTTTTTGTGTGGTAAAGTTTTTGTTATTTTTTACTCTGCTTTTTTTGTCAAATCTCTTTTTTTCCCCGCATAATGGTGACAATTATACCGCAGTGATTACATCGGTGTGTTGCTTGTTATGTGCACAATGAGTCAATTATATCTATATCTATATATATATATCTATATATGCCTCCCAAATAATGCTCATCTGTTATCTCCTCTCTCCTCTCCAGGTTTCATATATACGTGTGGTGGGATGCTAAAAGGTCGGAATGGCACCATTGAAAGCCCAGGTTTTCCGTATGGGTACCCCAATGGGGCTAACTGTACATGGGTTATTGTAGCAGAGGAGGGGAACCGAATTCAAATTGTCTTTCAGTCCTTCGCTGTGGAGGAAGAGTATGACTTTTTATCGCTTTATGATGGACATCCTCATCCGGTGAACTTCAGGACGAGGTGGGTGCCATTTTAATACAATGTTCATTTCTTATTTCTATATATCTCCTTGCCTTAATTCTTGAATCCCTGTCTGATAAAATCCTGCTTGTTCTTTTCTTCTAGTAGCTGAATATAGGCTTTACGGCTTTACGGTTGACATTTTAAAAGATAGACGAGTATGCTACTTACACTGTTCATTTCACGCAAGACTTTCGTCAGGAGCGGACTTTGAGAGCGATATGGTCTTGCATAACCTGATTAGCCCATTCTAATCTAAAATGGAAGCTCAGCAGCTTCTTCTATCGGAGCAGGCAGAACTCTCTCACTCATTTCCGAACACGTTTGATCACTGGGAAAGAGATCAGTCCAAATCATTCCATTGTAATTTGTTGCTTACATGGATACCAGATCGCTCCGGCAGTTTGACCGAATTAAAGCCGCCACTGAGAAATCACACCAGGTGATTAAGGCAGAGAAAATGGAACAGCTCTGTCCAATTAGCTGGTTATTGTAATTACTCCGGGTCCCATTAACCTGTGCTAATACACAGCAGATACTTTCCTTTCAAAACATCGCTGTTTGATTGGAATGTTGTCCGTGCCCTCGGAACCCTCATTAGCTTTGAACATTCTAGTCATTCATTAGGGGGACTGTGGTAACTGGCGAAGCGGCTTAAAGCCCCGGTTTTGTCATGCCTATCATAGCTATCTTTATATTTAACTCTGCATTGTTGGAAAAGGACCCGTAATTAAGCATTTCACTGTTAGTCTACACCTGTTGTTTACGAAACATGAGACAAATACATTTACATTTGATTTGACACACACACGTCACCTCCTCTAATAGCACTACCCTCCATGTGGAACATGTTCAATTGAATAAGAAAACGCCAAACAATATAAATAGGATGTAGAGATAAACGATTACACATCCCGGAGATAAGGAGAATATACACCTCAGAGGGAAGGAGGTGACTATACACCTCAGAGGGAAGGAGTTGACTATACACCTCAGAGGGAAGGAGGTGACTAGACACCCCAGAGGGAAGGAGGAGACTAGACACCTCAGAGGGAAGGAGATGACTATACACCTCAGAGGGAAGGAGGTGACTATACACCTCAGAGGGAAGGAGGTGACTATACACCTCAGAGGGAAGGAGGTGACTATACACCTCAGAGGGAAGGAGGTGACTATACACCTCAGAGGGAAGGAGGTGACTATACACCTCAGAGGGAAGGAGGTGACTATACACCTCAGAGGGAAGGAGGTGACTATACACCTCAGAGGGAAGGAGATGACTATACACCTCAGAGGGAAGGAGGTGACTATACACCTCAGAGGGAAGGAGGTGACTATACACCTCAGAGGGAAGGAGGTGACTATACACCTCAGAGGGAAGGAGGTGACTATACACCTCAGAGGGAAGGAGGTGACTATACACCTCAGAGGGAAGGAGGTGACTATACACCTCAGAGGGAAGGAGGTGACTATACACCTCAGAGGGAAGGAGGTGACTATACACCTCAGAGGGAAGGAGGTGACTATACACCTCAGAGGGAAGGAGGTGACTATACACCTCAGAGGGAAGGAGATGACTATACACCTCAGAGGGAAGGAGGTGACTATACACCTCAGAGGGAAGGAGGTGACTATACACCACTGGGGAAGGAGGTGACTATACACCTCAGAGGGAAGGAGGTGACTATACACCTCAGAGGGAAGGAGGAGACTAGACACCCCAGAGGGAAGGAGGTGACTATACACCTCAGAGGGAAGGAGGTGACTATACACCTCAGAGGGAAGGAGGTGACTATACACCTCAGAGGGAAGGAGGTGACTATACAACTCAGAGGGAAGGAGGAGACTAGACACCCCAGAGGGAAGGAGGTGACTATACACCTCAGAGGGAAGGAGGTGACTATACACCCCAGAGGGAAGGAGGTGACTATACACCCCAGAGGGAAGGAGGTGACTATACACCCCAGAGGGAAGGAGGTGACTATACACCTCAGAGGGAAGGAGGTGACTATACACCTCAGAGGGAAGGAATGAGACTTAAACAGTTAAAGGAGTAAATATACTGTAGCAGGCAGGGTTCTGAAGACAGATAGACACAAACACACACACACACGCAATGCAGGCATTTCTCCCTGTGGGTAACACTCTGAATCGACCGTGTTCCTCTCTGTAAGAGACAAATACTATGTTCATACTTTACCCCCTACTTTAAATCCTGTCTCTGCAATCAGAGGCAGTGTCACCAGCACCGCCCTCCCTCGCTCTCGCCCTCTCTCCCTCCTTCCCTCTCTCACTCCTTCCCTCTCTCCCTCCTTCCCTCTCTCCTTCCCTCCTTCCCTCCGCTGACTGATGGCTTTTGTTAGATAGTACCCCATATTATTATAATTATTAGTATTTGATGGCCACCTCCATATTTAGATCTGACATGGACAGGTAGAATGTAAACACCTTAACTATTAATAACAGTTTGGAATTTGATTTGGTATCTGATTTCATTAAGGAATGTTATGTTACCTCTGGTCTGGTCTCTCCCCTGTGAACGTAGAGAGTTTAATGTGGCGCCTAAGTGCAATTAGTGTGTGTGCGGTGTGTTGAGAGGGTGTGTATGAGGGTTTGTTGAGAGGGGATTGTGAGTGTATTAAGAGGGCCTTAGTTACAGTATTTTTCTTTGGCCTTGTCGAGGATGGAGACACACACACACACACTATGTTCCAGATCAGGGCTCTTGATCGATACTCTGTGACCTACTTTTGCATAAATTGTGAAGTGTCAGCCTCCTAATGAATGCTGCACAATAAATCAACTTCCATGGGCTTCATAAAAGGCTCTGCAGCAAACAACAGCTCCGGCAAATCACGTCGTCCGCCAACACACGAGTGCACACCTGCCGGAAAACACACACACACACACACACACACACACACACACACACACACACTCACACATAGACACCTCACTCATATGCACACACGCTAAAACACAGGTACACACACACACTCACAAACACACACACGCACACATTGGTGGAAAAAATACCCAATCGTCATAGTTGAGTAAAAGTATAGATACCTTAATAGAAAATGACTTAAGTAAAAGTGAAAGTCACCTAGTAAAATACACCTTGAGTAAAAGTCTAAAAGTATCTTTTTTTAATTGTACTTAAGTACAGTGGTGGAAAAAGTACTAAATTGTCATACTTGAGTAAAAGTTTAAGTAAAAGCAAATGCTATACATCAAATTCCTTCAATTAAGCAAACCAGGAAGCACAATTTGTTCTTTTTATTTTATTTACGGATAGCCAGGGGTACACTCCAACACTCAGACATACAAATAATTTACAAAACGCAGTAGTCCGCCGGTTAGAGACAGTAGGGATGACAATGCATTATATTTAAAAGGTGTTTGAATCAGACCATATTGCTGTCCTTCCTGAGCATTCTAAATGTCAGGGAACATTACAAGGAGAAAAAAGTTAGATTTTCTTGAGGAATGTAGTGAATTAAACATAAAAGGAAAATGTGTTCATATAATTAGTGACGTAATGTACAGATACCACAAAAAATGACTTAAGTAGTACATCAAAGTATTTTAACTTAAGTACTTTACACCACCGCACACACACACACAGCACCTTAACTTCTCACTCACATGCACGCACACTAACCACGCAAATCCGCACACTCGCGCGCACGCACACTCGCACACACACACACACACACACACACACACACTCACATACACACACACACACACACACACACACACACACACACACACACACACACACACACACACACACACACACACACACACACACACACACACACACACACACACACACACACACACACACACACACACACACACACACACACACACATACTGTAGCTCTTTCTCTCCTCACTCATATGCGGCCACTAACCTGACAGTGTCATCATACTGTCACATTATTCAGAGCAGGACATTTCTAAAGATATCAGTAACTCATTTGAGGTTTTGTTATAATATTAACGGTTCCTTCTGAATTATTCACAGACCAGTTGAAATATTAAAATATGTATCCCGATGAATGTGTCTATTTTATTTTATTTTTCTCTCTCTCTCTCTCTCTCTCTCTCTCTCTCTCTCTCTCTCTCTCTCTCTCTCTCTCTCTCTCTCTCTCTCTCTCTCTCTCTCTCTCTCTCTCTCTCTCTCTCTCTCTCTCTCTGTCTCAATTCAATGGGCTTTATTGGCATGGGAAACACACGTTTACATATTCAAAGCAAGTGAAATAGATAATAAACAAATGTGGAATAGAGACAAAGGAATAGACATTTCAATTGTCATATTATGTCTATATACAGTGTTTTAATGATGTGCAAATAAAAAAACATAAATATGGGTTGAATTTACAATTTACAATGTTTTACTGGTTGCCCTTGTGGCAAGAGATCACAAATAATGCTGTTAGCATACTGTGGTATTTCACCTAGTGGATATGGGAATTTATCAAAATTTGATTTATTTTTATAATTATTTGTGGATCTGTGTAATCTGAGGGAAATATGTGTCTCTAATATGGTCATACATCCTAGGGCTCTGTTTGTGTTTGTGAACAGAGCCCCAGGACCAGCTTGCTTAGGGTGCTCTTCTCCAGATTAATCTCTCTGTAGGTGATGTCTTTGTTATGGAAGGTTTGCGAATTGCTTCCTTTTAGTTTGTTGTAGAATTTAACGGCTCTGTTCTGGATTTTTATAATTAGTGGGTATCGGCCAAATTCTGCTCTGCATGTGTTATTTGGTGTTTTACGTTGTACACGGGGGATATTTTGGCAGAATTCTGCATGCAGAGTCTCGATTTGTTTTTTGTAAGTGGACCCCAGAGTTCACAATCACGAAGGGCAATGGGTTCTATAGGGAGGAGGTCAGAGAACTGGCAGTGTGGTGGCAGGATAACAACCTCTCCCTCAATGTGGGCAAGACAAAGGAGCTGATCGTGGCCTACAGGAAAAGGAGTGCCGAACAGGCCCCCATTAACATCAACGGGGCTGAAGTGGAGCGGGTCAAGAGTTTCAAGTTCCTTGGTGTCCACATCACCAACGAACTATCATGGTCCTAACACACAAAGACAGTCGTGAAGAGGGCAAGACAACACCTTTTCCCCCTCAGGAGACTGAAAAGATTTGGCATGGGTCCCCAGATCCTCAAAAAGTTATACAGCTGCACCATCGAGAGCATCCTGACTGGTTGCATCACTGCCTGGTATAGCAACTGCTCGGCATCTGATTGTGAGGCGCTACAGAGGGTAGTGCGTACGGCCCAGTACATCACTGGGGCCAAGCTTCCTGCCATCCAGGACCTATATAATAATTGTGTCAGAGGAAAGCCCATAAAATTGTCAGAGACTCCAGTCACCCAAGTCATATACTGTTTTCTCTGCTACCGCACAGCAAGCGGTACCGTAGTGCCAAGTCTTGGACCAAAAGGCTCCTTAACAGCTTCTACCCCCATGCCATAAGAATGCTGAACAATTAATCAAATGCCACCAAAATATTTACATTGACCCCCCTCCATTTTTTTTGTACACTGCTGCTACTCGCAGTTTATTATCAATGCATAGCCACTTCACCCCCACCTACATGTACAAATTACCTCAACTAACCTGTACCCCCGCACACTGACCCGCACACTGACCCCTGTATATAGCCTCGTTATTGTTATTTTATTGTGTTACTTTTATAATTTTTTACTTTAGTTTATTTGGTAAATATTTTCTTAACTCTTCTTGAACTGCATTGTTGGTTAAGGGCTTGTAAGTAAGCATTTCACGGTAAAGTCTACACTGATTCAAGTATTTTTAGCCAGATCCTAATTGGTATATCAAATTGTATGTTACTTTAATGGTGTAGAAGGCCTTTCTTGCCTATTCTCTGAGATCGTTCACAGCTTTGTGGAAGTCACCTGTAGCACTGATGTTTAGGCCGAGGTATGTATCATTTTTTTGTGTGCTCTCTCTCTCTTTCGCTCTCTTTCGCTCCACATCTCTCTCTCTCTTTTGCTCCATCTCTCTCTCTCTCTCTCTCTCTCTCTCTCTCTCTCTCTCTCTCTCTCTCTCTCTCTCTCTCTCTCTCTCTCTCTCTCTCTCTCTCTCTCTCTCTTTTGCTCCATCTCTCTCTCTCTCTTTTGCTCCATCTCTCTCTCTCTCTTTTGCTCCATCTCTCTCTCTCCTTTGCTCCATCTCTCTCTCTCTTTTGCTCCATCTCTCTCTCTTTTGCTCCATCTCTCTCTCTCTTTTGCTCCATCTCTCTCTCTCTTTTGCTCCATCTCTCTCACTCTCACTCTCACTCTCTCTCTCTCTCTCTCTCTCTCTCTCCCTCTCTCTCTCTCTCTCTCTCTCTCTCTCTCTCTCTCTCTCTCTCTCTCTCTCTCTCTCTCTCTCTCTCTCTCTCTCTCTCTCTCTCTCTCTCTCTCTCTCTCTCTCTCTCTCTCTCTCTCTCTCTCACTCTCTCTCTCTCTCTCTCATGCTCTCTCTCTCTCTCTCTCTGTCATGCTCTCTCTCTCTTTCTCTGTCATGCTCTCTAAGCGTCATCAATGAATGCTTCTTCTTAAAGGCTATGCAGTACTTATACAGCAGCGGTTTATGCAAGTTGGTCTTGTGCACATAGAATAACCAGAAACCACTACTAAATGTGGTCACAGAATACCAAGAAGGACTGTTTTTATTTGATCTGTGAATTCCAATTTTCTAGAGCACACTAATATCATCCAGTATTTTCTGTGTGAGAGAATTCCCATGGAACCTGCTACCAGTCAGTCTTGCAGAGGTCCCTGTGGAATGTCTGTATTATATACAGACACTAGTGCGTGTCTAACCAAGTAATTAACATATACACTTTTTAAGACGCGTTGACATGTGTCTGGTGTTACTGAGTGAGCTATTTGTGAATGTGATATATATATATATATATATTTTTTTTTTTACAGATTTTATCCACGATTTAGAAATGTTATTCTATTATATCTGAATTATTAGTAGTTAAAGATTAGATCTAGTCTTTGTATCCTTCCTGATCATTCTCTTTGTATTTCTTCATCTATACCATGTGATCATATATCCATATGGCATGCATATAATATATCCATCCATATACCCATAATGCTCGGTTTTCTTCTGGCTCTGTGGATTTACAATCTTCTCTGTGACAGATCGCTGGGTCTGAATGTGTAACGGGGGATGCCTTATGTTCTCATGCACGCTAACAGCAGAGAGAGAGAGAGAGAGAGGGAGATGGAGAGGGAGAGAGAAGGAGAGGGAGAGAGCGTGAGAGAGAGCACTGTAACAGACAGATGGCATTTTAGCTCCAACAGAACCATCCTGCATCACACAGGTCTCCATGATAGCTACAGCTGCAGCTTCCAGACGATGACACAAGGCTGTGCACAGGATTGTGTCTGCTCTCCTCCCCTCCATCTCCAGACCTCTGTTATCAAAGCTTGTCTGTAAGGGACAGTTTTTTACCTCCTGCGTGTATCATGTCAGCTGTCAAGAGTTGGTCTGTGAATACGGTCATACAGTGCTGCAAAAGGTACGGTAAGCACTGACTGCACTGTGAAAAAGGGAGGATCTCTCTCTCTCTCTCGCTCTCTCGCTCGCTCGCTCTCTCTCTCTCTCTCTCTCTCTCTCTCTCTCTCTCTCTCTCTCTCTCTCTCTCTCTCTCTCTCTCTCTCTCTCTCTCTCTCTCTCTCTCTCTCTCTCTCTCTCTCTCTCTCTCTCTCTCTCTCTCTCTCTCTCTCTCTCTCTCTCCAGCTACTGACATCCTGTGGTGAATATGTGTACTGCTTCAGATTCACAGAGTGGAACACTGTGTAGCATAGCACACCCATGTTTGGCAGGGTTGCAGTCGCCTGATGACTCATCCTGAATTGAATTCCATTTAATTCCCCTGCTCTATCGATCGCTCCATACCTACCATCCTAGAAGTTGTTTGTGCTGATGTCAAAATGACGTGATTCATGATTGGTGTACGTAAGCTCTAGTCCAACCCATCGGTTGCTGGGTCTAATCAGAATGGTCAGAATGCGTTCGCATTCTGGAGGTCATCGAGGAGGAAAGCAAATCCAGACTCATGGTGGAGAAGAGACGTTAGTTGGCATGGCGTTTGGCCGGAGCCATGAGGATGGGTAGCCCTGGCTAAAAGACCCGGTGGTCAGGCTGTTTTTAGCCATTATCAGCCTGTCTCTCTCTCTATAAGGGCTGACTTTCTCCAAGTTAGAGTTAAAAGTTCAGCTTATTGCCTTATTGATCGATCCAGTCATTGAACTGATGTGAATGTACACTGTACCATGGGGGAGGATGATGAGGATAATGATGAAGGGGAAATTTGCAAGGGGTCTTTCTGATGAATAGTTCCTAGACAAGCTTTTCTAGCTGTTGATATGTCTTATAATCATAATGTATCACTGGCTTGGTTGGTGTCTCCCAGTCCTCCCCAGTCTGACACTTTAAATAGCAACACTCTGCCATTGTGCTATTCGACGCACTTTGTACAGAGATTTAGTCACTTGATCGTTTTGCCTCAGCTGTTTGTGCCCGTGCCAGACTCTCCTTCTGACAGCGTGCCTTTAAGCATCCAGCAATTATCCCCGTTTGCTACGGAAATGCCTATTTAAGCTACTTTGTTAAGGCTTGACTTTCTTTCGGGGGGGTTATTTGTGCCGAACAGAATTTCTTTAAGTTAATATTGAGAGGGAGCAGGGAGAGAGGGAGTAGGGAGGGAGAGAGCAGGGGAGGGAGAGAGCAGGGGAGAGAGGGAGCAGGGGAGAGAGGGAGCAGGGGAGAGAGGGAGCAGGGGAGAGAGGGAGCAGGGGATGGAGGAAGCAGGGGAGAGAGGGAGCAGGGGAGAGAGGGAGCAGGGAGAGAGGGAGTAGGGAGGGAGGGAGCAGGGGAGAGAGGGAGCAGGGGAGAGAGGGAGCAGGGAGAGAGGGAGTAGGGAGGGAGGGAGCAGGGGAGAGAGGTAGCAGGGGAGAGAGGGAGCAGGGGAGAGAGGGAGCAGGGGATGGAGGAAGCAGGGGAGAGAGGGAGCAGGGGAGAGAGGGAGCAGGGAGAGAGGGAGTAGGGAGGGAGGGAGCAGGGGAGAGAGGTAGCAGGGGAAAGGGGGAGTAGGGAGGGAGAGAGCAGGGGAGAGAGGGAGCAGGGGAGAGAGGGAGCAGGGGATGGAGGAAGCAGGGGAGAGAGGGAGCAGGGGATGGAGGAAGCAGGGGATGGAGGAAGCATGGGAGAGAGGGAGCAGGGGAGAGAGGGAGCAGGGGAGAGAGGGAGCAGGGGATGGAGGAAGCAGGGGAGAGAGGGAGCAGGGGAGAGAGGGAGCAGGGAGAGAGGGAGTAGGGAGGGAGGGAGCAGGGGAGAGAGGTAGCAGGGGAAAGGGGGAGTAGGGAGGAAGAGAGCAGGGGAGAGAGGGAGTAGGGGAGAGAGGGAGCAGGGGAGAGAGGGAGCAGGGGATGGAGGAAGCAGGGGAGAGAGGGAGCAGGGGATGGAGGAAGCAGGGGATGGAGGAAGCATGGGAGAGAGGGAGCAGGGGATGGAGGAAGCAGGGGATGGAGGAAGCATGGGAGAGAGGGAGCAGGGGATGGAGGAAGCAGGGGAGAGAGGGAGCAGGGGAGAGAGGTAGCAGGGGAAAGGGGGAGTAGGGAGGGAGAGAGCAGGGGAGAGAGGGAGCAGGGGAGAGAGGTAGCATGGGAGAGAGGGAGCAGGGGATGGAGGAAGCAGGGGAGAGAGGGAGCAGGGGGTGGAGGAAGCAGGGGAGAGAGGGAGCAGGGGATGGAAAGAACTGAGGGAGAGAGGAAGTAGGGATGGAGAGAACAGAGGGAGAGAGGGAGAATGGAGGGACTGAGCAAGGGAGGGGGGGGAGCTGCTGGCTCTGAAACAGCTACAGTCTAGCTGCAGGGCTTACATGAAGTAACCTGGTGTAAATCAAGATGAAACGGTTTGGCACCCAGTCAACAGTTGGAACTAGCGCTTGAGCCATGGTGCCATTGTGATCATTCACTGTTGTTGCACTTGTTCCACTGCCCTTCCCCTTCCCCTGTTTCTACCCCATTACACTGGAATTGGCTTTGGTGGAGTCAGGGAGGCAGACACAAGGAACAAGCCCAGGGCTGATGGAGGCAAACACAAGCAACAGGCCCAGGGCTGATGGAGGCAACACAAGGAACAGGCCCAGGGCTGATGGAGGTAACAAACAAGGAACAGGCCCAGGGCTGATGGAGGCAACACAAGAAACAGGCCCAGGGCTGATGAAGGTAACACAAGGAACAGTCCCAGGGCTGATGGTGGCAACACAAGGAACAGGCCCAGGGCTGATGGAGGCAACACAAGGAACAGGCCCAGGGCTGATGGAGGTAACACAAGGAACAGGCCCAGGGCTGATGGAGGCAACACAAGGAACATACCCAGGGCTGATGGAGGCAACACAAGGAACAGGCCCAGGGCTGATGGAGGCAACACAAGGAACAGGCCCAGGGCTGATGGAGGCAACACAAGGAACAGGCCCAGGGCTGATGGAGGCAACACAAGGAACAGGCCCAGGGCTGATGGAGGCAACACAAGGAACAGGCCCAGGGCTGATGGAGGCAACACAAGGAACAGGCCCAGGGCTGATGGAGGCAACACAAGGAACAGGCCCAGGGCTGATACAAGGTGTAGGGTATTATATGATGCTGTAGTGGTCACGTCTAGGAAATGGAGTCATGGAGCTACTCATGACCTTTTACAGTAGACTAGTCAAGTTTAACTGCAATTTTAATAACACAAACTTGTTTACAGTTAAAATAATTATTCAAGTGTCAATTTGATTTTAGTAATATGGCCTGTGACAAACATCATCAGAAGGTTCCTGTAGGATAAAGTGTAAGTGGTATCAGGATCCACGGCAGACATCTTTGTTGCTGTAGGAAAAGGGTGTTACCCTGCTGCTCTCTGATGACCCAGATGAATCTCTTAAAGTGAAGTATTTCCACACCTTGGTGTAATCCATTTATCCCAATCTCCCCAATTAGACCTCAAAACCACTTGTCAGATTTTTTTCCATAATAATTTAGATATAAAAATCACCACGGAAACCCTTTGATGTTTGGTGGTTGCCGACACGTTGCTATGCTGCAGAGCTGAGGCCGGCTACAGTAGCTGCTGTGGAGATGTTTACCCCTCAGGAGTTAGCGGTTCATCTCTCTCCCTGCATTACATCCCACCCAGGGGGTGTTTGATGATAGTCGTGATAGGGAGACTAACGCTTCACAGGTAGAAAGGTGTATCATTGTGATGATCTACTGCCACAGCGTATACAGTGCCTTGCAAAAGTATTCAGACCCGTTGGATTTCTTCACATTTTATTGTGTTACAAAGTGCGATTCAAATGTAATTGTCATTTTTTTGGTCAACAATCTACACAAAATAAAAATTCATAAAAATTCTAGAACTGCCACTGAACAAAAATATAAACGCAACATTTAAAGTGTTGGTCCCATGTTTCATGAAATAAAAGATTGCAGAAATATTCCATACACACAAAAAGCATATTTCTCTTAAATTTTGTGCAAATTTGTTTAGTGACAATTTAGTGACAATTTCTCTGTTACCAAGACAATCCATCAACCTGACAGCTGTGGCATATCAAGAAGCTGATTAAACAGCATGATCATTACACAGGTGCACCTTGTGTCGGGGAAAATAAAAGGCCACTCTAAAATGTGCTGTTTTGTCACACAACACAATGCCACAGATGTCTCAAATTTGGAGGGAGTGTGCAACTGGCATGCTGACTGCAGGAATGTCCACCAGAGCTGTTGCCAGAGAATTTAATGTTAATTTCTCTACCATAAGCTGCCTCCAACATCATTTTAGAGAATTTGGCAGTACGTCTAACTGGCCTCACTACCACAGACCACGTGTAACCACGCCAGCCCAGGACCTCCACATCTGGCTTCTTCACCTGCGGGATCATCTGAGACCAGACACCCGGACAGCTAAAGAAACTGTGGGTTTGCACAACCAAATAATTTCTGCAGAAACTGTCAGAAACCATCTCAGGGAAGCTCATATTTCTGCTCGTCGTCCTCACCAGGGTCTTAAAGTGACTGCAGTTGGGCGTCGTAACCAACTTCAATGGGCAAATGCTCAACTTTGATGGCCACTGGCACACTGGAGAAGTGTGCTCTTCATGGATGAATCCCGATTTCAACTGTACTGGGCAGATGGCAGACAGTGTGTATGGTGTCGTGTGGGCGAGCGGTTTGCTGATGTCAACATTGTGAACAGGTGGTGGTGGGGTTATGGTATGGGGCAGGCGTAAGCTACGGACAACAAACACAATTGCATTTTATCGATGGCAATTTGAATGCACAGAGATACCGTGACGAGATCCTGTTGCCCATTGTCGTGCCATTCATCCGCCGTCATCACCTCATGTTTCAGCATGATAATGCATGGCCCCGTGTCACAAGGATCTGTTCACAATTCCTGGAAGCTGAAAATGTCCCAGTTCTTCCATGGCCTGCATACTCACCAGACATGTCACCTATTGAGCAAGTTTAGGATGTTCTGGATTGACGTGTACGACAGCGTGTTCCAGTTCCTGCCAATATCCAGCAACTTCGCACAGCCATGGAAGAGGAGTGGGACAACATTCCACAGGCCACAATCAACAGCCTGATCAACTCTATGCGAAGGAGATGTGTCGCGCTGCATGAGGCAACTGCTGGGCACACCAGATACTGACTGGTTTTCAGATCCACGCCCCTAATTGTTTTTAAATGTATTTGTGACCAACAGATGCGTACCTGTATTCCCAGTCATGATTACCTTGTAAACTGTAACTTAGTAAAATCTTTGACATTTTTGCATGTTGTGTTTATAGGTGTGTAGAATGAGTAGGTGTGTCCAATCTTTTGACTGGTGCTGTATCCAAAAGTATTTTGTGTAGATTGACAGAATGTTACAATTACATACATTTGAATCCCACTTTGTAACACAATGAAATGTGAATAAATACAATGGGTTTGAGTACTTTTGCAAGGCACTGTAGCTTCATGCCGTTTTATAGGCTACTGTATCTAAGGCTATAGTCTAGCTCATGATGACACTTTCCTCACTGAGCAAAAGAAAAGCTGTACTGCTATTCTTTTGATAAAAATTATATTAATACACTTACCAACATAAAATGATTTTCCCTTTTTTTCTGATGATTAATAGGCCTTCTGTGTTTGGATTGGCCCTTAGTGTCCTATGGTATGGTTTCACCATGTCACCGCGAGAATATCTACAGTATAAGGTGAAATAAAGCCGTTCGCTAGCTCAAGGATTAAGACAGTATCACAGAGAACAACTCCTCTTAAATTTAGTGAAGTCCAGTGGTTTACCACCTGTGGTGCTCAAATTAATGACTCGTGATTAGAGGGTCAAGCTCTTTCAAGCCCAAATTATACATCGACATGGGAACAAATACGTACTTTAACAGTGGTTATTTTGGGAACAATTTTGTACACTGCAAGGGAGAATAGAAAATGGAATAGAATAGAACTGTAATTAGCCTACAGTGTAAAATGACAGATTCTAACCAGGCATATATAGAGATGGTTACAAGTTGATGTGTCCTCTAGGTGTCAGGTCCTGTTTGCGTAGTCTATAGCTAAACTTCCCCTTCCTGTCCCTGTGATATGACGTCATGTCACCTCCGTTTTCTAACGGTGATCCGGTGAAACAGTGTGTAAGATGGAGACTTGGTCTTCCAGGTACAATCAAGGTCCTGTTTGCATAGCCTAAACCCTATTCATCCTGTCCCTGTGATTATATGGTGTCGTTCCTGTGATTATATGGTGTCACCCCTGTTTGTACAGTAGATCCCCTGGATGATGCGGTAGAACAGTGTATAATCCCCTCTGGTATCATTAGGCCTGGCAGGGCCACAACTTTCAGCCTAACCCCTAACCTCTAACCCCTATCCCTAACCGTCCCACCATCAGACTAACCCCTAACCTCTAACCCCTATCCCTAACCGTCCCACCATCAGACTAACCCCTAACCCCTAACCGTCCCACCATCAGACTAACCCCTAACCCCTAACCATCCCTCCATCAGACTAACCTCTAACCCCTAACCATCCCTCCATCAGACTAACCCCTAACCTCTAACCTTCCCTCCATCAGACTAACCCCTAACCTCTAACCTTCCCTCCATCAGACTAACCCCTAACCTTAACCATCCCTCCCTCCATCAGACTAACCCTAACCATCCCTCCATCAGACTAACCCCTAACCTTAACCATCCCTCCCTCCATCAGACTAACCCCTAACCGTCCCTCCATCAGACTAACCCCTAACCATCCATCCATCACACTAACCCCTAACCATCCCTCCATCAGACTAACCCTAACCATCCATCCATCAGACTAACCCCTAACCGTCCCTCCATCAGACTAACCCCTAACCATCCATCCATCAGACTAACCCCTAACCATCCATCCATCAGACTAACCCCTAACCTCTAACCATCCCTCCCTCCATCAGACTAACCCCTAACCTCTAACCATCCCTCCATCAGACTAACCTCTAACCATCCCTCCCTCCATCAGACTAACCCTAACCATCCCTCCATCAGTAAAAATCCCTAACCATCCCTCCATCAGACTAACCCCTAACCATCCCTCCATCAGATTAACCCTAACCCCTAACCATCCCTCCATCAGACTAACCCTAACCATTCCTCCATCAGACTAACCCCTAACCTCTAACCATCCCTCCATCAGACTAACCCCTAACCCCTAACCGTCCCTCCATCCGACTAATCCATAACCCCTAACCATCCCTCCATCAGACTAATTCATAACCCCTAACCATCCCTCCATCCGACTAATCCATAACCCCTAACCATCCCTCCATCAGACTAATTCATAACCCCTAACCATCCCTCCATCCGACTAATCCATAACCCCTAACCATCCCTCCATCAGACTAATTCATAACCCCTAACCATCCCTCCATCAGACTAACCCCTAACCATCCCTCCATCAGACTAACCCTAACCATTCCTCCATCAGACTAACCCCTAACCATCCCTCCATCAGACTAACCCTAACCATTCCTCCATCAGACTAACCCCTATCCCTAACCATCCCTCCATCAGACTAACCTCTAACCTCTAACCATCCCTCCATCAGCCAAACCCCTAACCCTCCCATCATCCCTGAAAGTGAATGATAACTGAAACAGACTCTTATCCCCAGGGACTAAGGAACAGGGACTAATGGACAGGAACTAAGGGACAGGGACGAAGGACCATGGACTAAGAATCAGGGACTAAGGGACATGGACTAAGGACCACTGACAAAGGGACAGGGACTAAGGACCAGGGGGACTCATTGACATGGACTAAGGACCAGGGATTAAGGGGCAGGGACTAAGGACCAGGAACTAAGGGAATGAGGACCAGGAACTAAAGACCAGAGATTCAGGGACTAAGGACCAGGGACTAAGAGGCTAAGGGAATGAGGACCAGGAACTAAAGACCAGAGATTCAGGGACTAAGGACCAGGGACTAAGGAACAGGGACTAAGGGACAGGGACTTAGCCTGCCCTGGGAGAGGAACTGGGTGGTCTGGCCCTCCATAGGCATCAGTGTGAGAATGTGAGTGTGTTTGTGTGTGAGCCTGCGCCTGTGCATGCAAGTGTGTGTTGTGAGGTGGTGGGGGTTAAATAGATAGATGATGGACAGAAATCCCAAGTGAAAACAGTAGGTGCCATGTTCTGAGCCTGTTATGACACTTTTATGACAGTTATAAAGCGAATATAGACAGATATACATTATATAGATATAGAATACTCAATAAGTTTTGACACTATATATACTATTTTCTACATAGTAGAATAATAGTGAAGACATCAACACTATGAAATAACACATGGAATCATGTAGTAACCAAAAAATTGTTAAACAAATCAAAATATATTTGAGATTCTTCTTTTGCCTTGATGACACATTTGCACACTCTTGGCATTCTCTCA
Source organism: Salvelinus alpinus (assembly GCF_045679555.1). NCBI lineage: Eukaryota > Metazoa > Chordata > Actinopteri > Salmoniformes > Salmonidae > Salvelinus > Salvelinus alpinus. Next base: position 35,721,036 of record NC_092111.1, on the reverse strand, counting down.
ACCAGCTTCATGAGGTGGTCACCTGGAATGCATTTCAATTAACAGGTGTGCCTTCTTAAAATTGATGCGTTTGAGACAATCAGTTGTGTTGTGACAAGATAGGGGTGGTATACAGAAGATAGCCCTATTTGGTAAAATACCTAGTCCATATTATGGCAAGAACAGCTCAAATAAGCAAAGAGAAACGACAGTCCATCATCTCTTTAAGACATGAAGGTCAGTCAATACGGAACATTTCAAGAACTTTTAAAGTTTATTCAAGTGCAGTCGCAAAAACCATCCAGCGCTATGAGGAAACTGGCTCTCGTGAGGACCACCACAGGAATGGAAGAACCAAATGTACCTCTGCTGCAGAGGATAAGATCATTAGAGTTACCAGCCTCAGAAATTGCAGCCCAAATAAATGCTTCACAGAGTTCAAGTCATAGACACATCTCAACATCAACTGTTCAGAGGAGACTGTGTGAATCAGTCCTTCGTGGTCAAATTGCTGCAAAGAAACCACTACTAAAGGACACCAAATAGAAGAAGGGCCAAGAAACACTATTTTAAGAAGCGCTATTTTAAGAATCTCAAATATAAAGTATATTTTGATTTGTTTAACACGTTTTTGGTTACTACATGATTCAATATGTGTCATTTAATAGTTTAGATGTCTTCACTATTATTTTACAATATAGAAAATAGTAAAAAAATAAAGAAAAACCCTTGAATGAGTTCAAGTTCTAAAACTTTTGACCAGTAGTGTACATTATGTAGAAATGATGTTGATGTTTGCTTTGCAGCCTTTTATAATACATTACACTGTATAGGCATCAGTCAATCAATCAGATTTTCATATTCTGGGATGTTACAAGAAACCACTCGTTTACCCACATATATTCTGTATGAACACAGAGCCGTACCTGTGCTACAGGTAATCTCACTGGATTAACGGACACTGCTGCCGCAGAACGAATTACCACAGTGTCGGCAACATTGTGTCCCCCAGAGTGAACCCCATGTCACTCTCTCCCCAGCGACATTATTCAACAAGCCCCGACTGTTATGTAGATGCAGTGAACCACTGGTTACTGTCTCCCCAGCGACATTATTCAATAAGCCCCGACTGTTATGTAGATGCAGTGAACCACTGGTTACTGTCTCCCCAGCGACATTATTCAATAAGCCCCGACTGTTATGTAGATGCAGTGAACCACTGGTTACTGTCTCCCCAGCGACATTATTCAATAAGCCCAGACTGTTATGTAGATGCAGTGAACCACTGGTTACTGTCTCCCCAGCGACATTATTCAATAAGCCCCGACTGTTATGTAGATGCAGTGAACCACTGGTTACTGTCTCCCCAGCGACATTATTCAATAAGCGCCGACTGTCATGTAGATGCAGTGAACCACTGGTTACTGTCTCCCCAGCGACATTATTCAATAAGCCCCGACTGTTATGTAGATGCAGTGAACCACTGGTTACTGTCTCCCCAGCGACATTATTCAATAAGCGCCGACTGTCATGTAGATGCAGTGAACCACTGGTTACTGTCTCCCCAGCGACATTACTCAACAAGCCCGACTGTTATGTAGATGCAGTGAACCACTGGTTACTGTCTCCCCAGTGACATTACTCAACAAGCCCCGACTGTTATGTAGATGCAGTGAACCACTGGTTACTGTCTCCCCAGCGACATTATTCAATAAGCCCCGACTGTTATGTAGATGCAGTGAACCACTGGTTACTGTCTCCCCAGCGACATTATTCAATAAGCCCCGACTGTTATGTAGATGCAGTGAACCACTGGTTACTGTCTCCCCAGCGACATTATTCAATAAGCCCCGACTGTTATGTAGATGCAGTGAACCACTGGTTACTGTCTCCCCAGCGACATTATTCAATAAGCCCCGACTGTTATGTAGATGCAGTGAACCACTGGTTACTGTCTCCCCAGCGACATTATTCAATAAGCCCCGACTGTCATGTAGATGCAGTGAACCACTGGTTACTGTCTCCCCAGCGACATTATTCAATAAGCCCCGACTGTTATGTAGATGCAGTGAACCACTGGTTACTGTCTCCCCAGCGACATTATTCAATAAGCGCCGACTGTCATGTAGATTCAGTGAACCACTGGTTACTGTCTCCCCAGCGACATTATTCAATAAGCCCCGACTGTCATGTAGATGCAGTGAACCACTGGTTACTGTCTCCCCAGCGACATTATTCAATAAGCCCCGACTGTTATGTAGATGCAGTGAACCACTGGTTACTGTCTCCCCAGCGACATTATTCAATAAGCGCCGACTGTCATGTAGATTCAGTGAACCACTGGTTACTGTCTCCCCAGCGACATTACTCAACAAGCCCGACTGTTATATAGATGCAGTTAACCACTGGTTACTGTCTCCCCAGTGACATTACTCAACAAGCCCCGACTGTTATGTAGATGCAGTGAACCACTGGTTACTGTCTCCCCAGCGACATTATTCAATAAGCCCCGACTGTTATGTAGATGCAGTGAACCACTGGTTACTGTCTCCCCAGCGACATTACTCAACAAGCCCCGACTGTTATGTAGATGCAGTGAACCACTGGTTACTGTCTCCCCAGCGACATTACTCAACAAGCCCCGACTGTTATGTAGATGCAGTGAACCACTGGTTACTGTCTCCCCAGCGACATTACTCAACAAGCCCCGACTGTCATGTAGATGCAGTGAACCACTGGTTACTGTCTCCCCAGCGACATTATTCAATAAGCGCCGACAGTTATGTAGATGCAGTGAACCACTGGTTACTGTCTCCCCAGCGACATTACTCAACAAGCCCCGACTGTTATGTAGATGCAGTGAACCACTGGTTACTGTCTCCCCAGTGACATTACTCAACAAGCCCCGACTGTTATGTAGATGCAGTGAACCACTGGTTACTGTCTCCCCAGCGACATTATTCAATAAGCCCCGACTGTTATGTAGATGCAGTGAACCACTGGTTACTGTCTCCCCAGCGACATTACTCAACAAGCCCCGACTGTCATGTAGATGCAGTGAACCACTGGTTACTGTCTCCCCAGCGACATTACTCAATAAACCCTGACTGTTATGTAGATGCAGTGAACCACTGGTTACTGTCTCCCCAGCGACATTATTCAATAAGCCCCGACTGTTATGTAGATGCAGTGAACCACTGGTTACTGTCTCCCCAGTGACATTATTCAATAAGCCCCGACTGTCATGTAGATGCAGTGAACCACTGGTTACTGTCTCCCCAGTGACATTATTCAATAAGCCCCGACTGTCATGTAGATGCAGTGAACCACTGGTTACTGTCTCCCCAGCGACATTATTCAATAAGCCCCGACTGTCATGTAGATGCAGTGAACCACTGGTTACTGTCTCCCCAGCGACATTATTCAACAAGCCCCGACTGTCATGTAGATGCAGTGAACCACTGGTTACTGTCTCCCCAGTGACATTATTCAATAAGCCCCGACTGTCATGTAGATGCAGTGAACCACTGGTTACTGTCTCCCCAGCGACATTATTCAATAAGCCCCGACTGTCATGTAGATGCAGTGAACCACTGGTTACTGTCTCCCCAGTGACATTACTCAACAAGCCCCGACTGTTATGTAGATGCAGTGAACCACTGGTTACTGTCTCCCCAGCGACATTATTCATTAAGCCCCGACTGTTATGTAGATGCAGTGAACCACTGGTTACTGTCTCCCCAGCGACATTACTCAACAAGCCCCGACTGTCATGTAGATGCAGTGAACCACTGGTTACTGTCTCCCCAGCGACATTACTCAATAAACCCTGACTGTTATGTAGATGCAGTGAACCACTGGTTACTGTCTCCCCAGCGACATTATTCAATAAGCCCCGACTGTTATGTAGATGCAGTGAACCACTGGTTACTGTCTCCCCAGCGACATTATTCAATAAGCCCCGACTGTCATGTAGATGCAGTGAACCACTGGTTACTGTCTCCCCAGTGACATTATTCAATAAGCCCCGACTGTCATGTAGATGCAGTGAACCACTGGTTACTGTCTCCCAAGCGACATTATTCTATAAGCCCCGACTGTCATGTAGATGCAGTGAACCACTGGTTACTGTCTCCCCAGTGACATTATTCAATAAGCCCCGACTGTCATGTAGATGCAGTGAACCACTGGTTACTGTCTCCCCAGCGACATTATTCAATAAGCCCCGACTGTCATGTAGATGCAGTGAACCACTGGTTACTGTCTCCCCAGCGACATTACTCAATAAACCCTGACTGTTATGTAGATGCAGTGAACCACTGGTTACTGTCTCCCCAGCGACATTATTCAATAAGCCCCGACTGTTATGTAGATGCAGTGAACCATTGGTTACTATCTCCCCAGCGACATTATTCAATAAGCCCCGACTGTCATGTAGATGCAGTGAACCACTGGTTACTGTCTCCCCAGCGACATTATTCAATAAGCCCCGACTGTCATGTAGATGCAGTGAACCACTGGTTACTGTCTCCCCAGCGACATTATTCAACAAGCCCCGACTGTCATGTAGATGCAGTGAACCACTGGTTACTGTCTCCCCAGTGACATTATTCAATAAGCCCCGACTGTCATGTAGATGCAGTGAACCACTGGTTACTGTCTCCCCAGCGACATTATTCAATAAGCCCCGACTGTCATGTAGATGCAGTGAACCACTGGTTACTGTCTCCCCAGCGACATTACTCAACAAGCCCCGACTGTTATGTAGATGCAGTGAACCACTGGTTACTGTCTCCCCAGTGACATTACTCAACAAGCCCCGACTGTTATGTAGATGCAGTGAACCACTGGTTACTGTCTCCCCAGCGACATTATTCAATAAGCCCCGACTGTTATGTAGATGCAGTGAACCACTGGTTACTGTCTCCCCAGCGACATTACTCAACAAGGCCCGATTGTTATGTTGATGCAGTGTTGTCTTAGTGTTAATGATCCAACCAGTGCAGAATTGGCCTGAGCTATACAGTTATACAGCCAGCTCTTTATTCTGCAACCATGGGGGCTAACTCAGATAACTACAATAATAACAGCACTGGGGCAATTTTATTAGCTATTTTTTGCTATTTTGTCATTTATTTCTGTGAAAGAACTTGCATTTTACAAATGGATTTGTTTAAAGGTCACAGTCATTACGAGGAGGCCACAGAAAGGTTAGCTGGCCCCATGCTCGTGGTGGCCCACTTGTACTTCCTCCTAAAAGCATTACTGTTTGCAGAATGTCATCTCTCTGGCGTGTGAAAGCCGTTGTCCCCTTTCTCCTTCACATCGCAGATCCAGAAGCGTTACATTTCCCATCAACATGGCTCCAGTGATGTCGCTGCATTATTCAAAAGCACGCCCCCGAATTAAAATCTTTTGTTTTGGTCCCGTGTTAATGAAATATTCATGCAGAGGGGGGCTACGTTGCTCTCACCTTTTAACTCCCTGAGACACTGGGACTGTTTGTACTGTCTGCCTGTAGAGAAGAGCAGCTCTGAGCTACTGAGCCCCTGGATGCATCATTAGAACACAAGCTCGGGGGCTACAAACCTACTTTACATGTTTGATTAACTTTTTAAACGAATTATCATCACAGGATGTCCCTATTGCTCCCCTTCAGAATGCCTATGAGATCATTGAGTAGCTTGTAGACACGGAGACATGGAGACATGCAGACATGTCTACAGTCACAGAATGCAAATGATCACACCGACTGTAACTCAGGCTTGTCTGGTCTGCGGGGGTGGGCGAGCGGCATGGGCTGGGTTGGAAATGGTTAACTTGTCTTTCTTCTGTATTTTTACACATTTACTATGTGTGCGGGTACATGAAAACAACCCAGTGGAACGTGATCATATGATATGGGACGTGGTGAATTGCTCTCGGAGGATACTCTTAGCATGGTAAAATGGTCCATTAGTGAGGTTTAGTGGTTGTGTCGTTTGGGCTGAACACCTTGGTTCTCTCCATACTCTAACAGATAGAGAGACTTGTGTCCTGGCTCCTGTGTGTGTGTGTGATCACTGATCAGAGCATCTACGGGAAGACAACCATGGTTTACTGTACATACAGTACCATAGAGCATGCTGTCAGATGTGTTACTGTTGTCTGACAGCTGGTATACATTAAACATGATCTGATTTAATAAATGTAGTATTTTTTAAGATCTGTTTAAAGAAATACTTCACAAAATATATATATTTGAGTATTTTGTTCGCTAGTCAGCAGGCAAGTGTACTTTCTAACAGTGGACTAATGAATGAAAGACTAAAATAGAGTTTTTCATAGTAATCCTTTAAAGAAAGGTGACTTTTTCATCATCATCATGAATGACATTGACTTTTGGTGTCCTCTTGACCACAAATGTCAAATAGTGGTCAGTAATGCCAGTCATACAGTCCCAGCACCAATGCTTCATGGAGCACCATTAGTTTGCCATTTCTATGATTCTAAGATAAAGGAAAATTAAGCTCAGAATCTTAAATAGAATAGCCTGTTCCTGTGGTCTTTCATTGTAGTAACACTCTGGGTTCAAAGACTGGAGCTACCAATGGAGGTTTATCTAAAAATAAAGCCCTGTGGTGTGTGTGTGTGTGTGTGTGTGTGTGTGTGTGTGTGTGTGTGTGTGTGTGTGTGTGTGTGTGTGTGTGTGTGTGTGTGTGTGTGTGTGTGTGTGTGTGTGTGTGTGTGTGTGTGTGTGTGTGTGTGTGTGTGTGTGTGTGTGTGTGTGTGTGTGTGTGTGTGTGTGTGTGTGTGTGTGTCTGTGTGTGTGTGTGTGCCTCCTTTCTGCAGACAGAGGTCTGGCACTGTAACACAGCCAGGGCCAAACAGCCTCCTTTCCCCAGACAGAGGTCTGGCACTGTAACACAGCCAGGGCCAAACAGCCTCCTTTCTGCAGACAAGAGGTCTGGCACTGTAACACAGCCAGGGCCAAACAGCCTCCTTTCCCCAGACAGAGGTCTGGTGCTGTTACACAGCCAGGGCCAAACAGCCTCCTTTCTACAGACAGAGGTCTGGCACTGTAACACAGCCAGGGCCAAACAGCCTCCTTTCCCCAGACAGAGGTCTGGTACTGTAACACAGCCAGGGCCAAACAGCCTCCTTTCCCCAGACAGAGGTCTGGCACTGTAACACAGCCAGGGCCAAACAGCCTCCTTTCTGCAGACAGAGGTCTGGTACTGTAACACAGCCAGGGCCAAACAGCCTCCTTTCTGCAGACAGAGGTCTGGTACTGTAACACAGCCAGGGCCAAACAGCCTCCTTTCTGCAGACAGAGGTCTGGTACTGTAACACAGCCAGGGCCAAACAGCCTCCTTTCTGCAGACAGAGGTCTGGCACTGTAACACAGCCAGGGCCAAACAGCCTCCTTTCTGCAGACAAGAGGCAACACATATTCATTCATTTATTCAAACGTTTCCAATATCGGCCAAAACATCCTTAGGCACATAACACACTAATCTGCTTTTTCAAAATTTCACAGAAGTTGAAAAAGACAAGCGTAGCAGGCATGCTAATACTTATAGCTACAAACATCCTGTCTCTCTGTGTTTTTTACTGCTACTAAAAAGGCTGCTTACGCATTGTGAAAACAACAACTTTAATCTGTAGCCAGGAGCTTCTGGTTAGTGTGGCAACAGAGGGTGATGGTTCAGTCAGCTGTAGCGATGGCCTTTTTCCTTCATCAAGCTTTAAGGGCCAAGCCGGGCAGTCATGTAATGGGTTTTAAGATCAAAATATTTTTTGTGTTTCATTTTAAATTATATTTTTGAGATTTTTGTGTCGGGCATATGCACAAAGATCAAACCAATGAAGAAGAATCGTATTAGAATCAAAATAATGAGCAGGACTTTGTAGATTTGCCCACCAAACCCCTCTTGTACTCATCGTCCCTTAAAGACTATCCAGTCTACATCCCATGTGACTGTCACTTTCAACACCAGGGTTGTGGGTTCGATTCCCAATGGGGACCAGTATGAAAATGTATGCAGTCTGGATAAGAGCGTCTGATAAATGTAATAAAATGTATTGTGAACATATTCTTTTAAGCTGTTCACATGTCCTTCCTGTTTTTCAGCTCACTGAATACTGAATGTGTAGTTGTCAAAAAACACTGTAAGGACAGTAGGGGATAGATTATTCATCTTTTAAAAAAAACAAATAGACCAGGGGAGTCTCTTCTCCGCATACAGATCATACCTTATAAAGACGTGTGTCTCAAGTCTCACTGTCTCCAGTCTTACTGTCTCAAGTCTCACTGTCTCCAGTCTCACTGTCTCCAGTCTCACTGTCTCAAGTCTCACTGTCTCAAGTCTCACTGTCTCAAGTCTCACTGTCTCAAGTCTCACTGTCTCAAGTCTCACTGTCTCAAGTCTCACTGTCTCAAGTCTCACTGTCTCAAGTCTCACTGTCTCAAGGGACACTTACTCAAGTCTCACTGTCTCAACTCTCACTTTCTCAAGTCTCACTGTCTTTAGTCTCACTTTCTCAAGTCTCACTGTCTTTAGTCTCACTGTCTCAAGTCTCACTGTCTCAAGTCTCACTGTCTCAAGTCTCACTGTCCAAACTCTCACTTTCTCAAGTCTCACTGTCTCAACTCTCACTTTCTCAAGTCTCACTGTCTTTAGTCTCACTTTCTCAAGTCTCACTGTCTTTAGTCTCACTGTCTCAAGTCTCACTGTCTCAACTCTCACTTTCTCAAGTCTCACTGTCTTTAGTCTCACTTTCTCAAGACTCACTGTCTTTAGTCTCACTTTCTCAAGTCTCACTGTTTCCAGTCTCACTTTCTCAAGTCTCACTGTCTCAAGTCTCACTGTCTCAACTCTCACTTTCTCAAGTCTCACTGTCTCAAGTCTCACTGTCTTAAGTCTCACTGTCTTTAGTCTCACTGTCTCAATGGACACTGCCTCAAGGGACACATCAAACAGTCAACGAGTTCTAGGGACTGAGAGTCACACTAGCTTTAATGGTATTGTTCTGGCTTTGAGTAGCCTGCTAAGTAATTTGCTTGTGATGATGTTGATGCCCTCACGCCACACTCAGATGGACCAGGTTCAAAAGACTAGTAAATACACACTGCTTTGATCTAAGCCCAAGATACAGGCCTGGATGAAGCGCTGTGTATTTACTAGCCTAATGAAAGGTAGCAGCAATCGTGTGTGAAGGTTCTACTTCATTTCTACAGGTTTTCTTCTGAAAAAGTGCTGTGTGTTTGACTATACAGTCTTCAACCTTGGCATGTTCCAGTCTGTGGTCCCAGAGCGCTGATCTAGGACCAGTTTAACCTGTTTAGATCATAATTAATATGATTATACGGACAGGAAGGACCTGATCCAAGATCAGCACTGCTACTCTGTGTTTTTGCGAAAAAGAGTCAGATGGAGCATCCGGTCCAACTCCCCCAGCTAGAGGTGAAGTGAGTCAGCTCTCCCTTCCACCCCGCCGCTGTCACAAGACATTTTACCACAGGGAACATAGGTTTGTGCCATGGTCCGCTGGCCGCTTAATTCATTTAGCTGACAGAAATACAAGGATTTAATTAAGTACTGCTGTAATTTGACCTGTAGTGGTTCTGTTGAGAGGAAGGCAAAAAGAAAGTGAACACTCATTGTCACCCGCCCTGACAGAAGTAGTACATCATTGCACCCGTAAAGACGTATCAATTAATCACACCAGTTCCATTTGACAGCTTGGCATTATACATGACGTATTCTTATTGCCGCATAGGGCTGGTCTAAAGTCAGAGCTGGGGCCTGGTCATCTAAAGTCAGGGCTGGGGCCTGGTCAACTAAAGTTAGGGCTGGGGCCTGGTCATCTAAAGTCAGGGCTGGGGCCTGGTCAACTAAAGTCAGGGCTGGGGCCTGGTCATCTAAAGTCAGGGCTGGGGCCTGGTCATCTAAAGTCAGGGCTGGGGCCTGGTCAACTAAAGTCAGGGCTGGGGCCTGGTCATCTAAAGTCAGGGCTGGGGCCTGGTCAACTAAAGTCAGGTCTGGGGCCTGGTCATCTAAAGTCAGGGCTGGGGCCTGGTCAACTAAAGTCAGGGCTGGGGCCTGGTCAACTAAAGTCAGGGCTGGGGCCTGGTCATCTAAAGTTAGGGCTGGGGCCTGGTCAACTAAAGTTAGGGCTGGGGCCTGGTCATCTAAAGTTAGGGCTGGGGCCTGGTCATCTAAAGTTAGGGCTGGGGCCTGGTCAACTAAAGTCAGGGCTGGGGCCTGGTCAACTAAAGTTAGGGCTGGGGCCTGGTCAACTAAAGTTAGGGCTGGGGCCTGGTCATCTAAAGTTAGGGCTGGGGCCTGGTCATCTAAAGTTAGGGCTGGGGCCTGGTCATCTAAAGTTAGGGCTGGGGCCTGGTCATCTAAAGTTAGGGCTGGGGCCTGGTCAACTAAAGTCAGGGCTGGGGCCTGGTCATCTAAAGTCAGGGCTGGGGCCTGGTCATCTAAAGTCAGGGCTGGGGCCTGGTCAACTAAAGTCAGGGCTGGGGCCTGGTCATCTAAAGTCAGGGCTGGAGCCTGGTCATCTAAAGTCAGGGCTGGGGCCTGGTCATCTAAAGTCAGGGCTGGGGCCTGGTCATCTAAAGTCAGGGCTGGGGCCTGGTCATCTAAAGTCAGGGCTGGGGCCTGGTCATCTAAAGTCAGGGCTGGGGCCTGGTCAACTAAAGTCAGGGCTGGGGCCTGGTCATCTAAAGTCAGGGCTGGGGCCTGGTCAACTAAAGTCAGGGCTGGGGCCTGGTCATCTAAAGTCAGGGCTGGGGCCTGGTCATCTAAAGTCAGGGCTGGGGCCTGGTCATCTAAAGTCAGAGCTGGGGCCTGGTCAACTAAAGTTAGGGCTGGGGCCTGGTCATCTAAAGTCAGGGCTGGGGCCTGGTCAACTAAAGTCAGGGCTGGGGCCTGGTCATCTAAAGTCAGGGCTGGGGCCTGGTCATCTAAAGTCAGAGCTGGGGCCTGGTCAACTAAAGTTAGGGCTGGGGCCTGGTCATCTAAAGTTAGGGCTGGGGCCTGGTCATCTAAAGTCAGGGCTGGGGCCTGGTCATCTAAAGTCAGGGCTGGGGCCTGGTCAACTAAAGTCAGGGCTGGGGCCTGGTCATCTAAAGTCAGGGCTGGGGCCTGGTCAACTAAAGTTAGGGCTGGGGCCTGGTCATCTAAAGTTAGGGCTGGGGCCTGGTCAACTAAAGTTAGGGCTGGGGCCTGGTCAACTAAAGTTAGGGCTGGGGCCTGGTCATCTAAAGTCAGGGCTGGGGCCTGGTCATCTAAACCCAGGGCTGGGGCCTGGTTAACCACTCTGTATGGCATGAATAATGTCATTCATTGTGAAACCTATATTATAGACTACACTTCCACAACTACTATGCTATGATCTGATGGTTCCTTGGTCCGCTGGTCCAGATGCCATCAGCGTATTTAGACACATAAGGAAACGACAGGTTTCTTGTGCATACGTCTACAGTGACCTGTTAGGAAGTGCTGAAGTCCTGGTGGCAGTTTGATGCAGGTGCTTTAGCAACCTGCAGGTGTTTGAATGTAACAAGCGAGGAGAGACGGTGTGTGATGTGTACTGGGGCTATTCAAAACACCTTTCGCTACAGCTCTGCCAGCAGTTTAGGGGTTTCTGGGGGCATTCGGTCACGCTTTCTCTTTATCAGTTTATGTTTGTGTGGGGCTGGTCGTGCCACCATTCGACTGTGTCTTCATTTCCATGACTAAAGCCACCTCGCAGTTTGGTATCTCTGTATGACTTCAAGAGAGAGAAGGCTTTTCCTCCTCTCCTCCCTCTCCCGACATCCGTGTTATTCTCAGCCTTCTCTTATCTGTCTCTCCCCACCCTGCTAAACTGGTGCCAGCTTCTTTTTCAGCAGCAAATATTTTTTTGCTGTTATGTATTCAGTGGCTGAACAGTTTGTCCTCTGGAACTGTGGAGGAACTGTGTGGGGGCAGCAGAGGCCACCGAGAGAGTTAACAAAGCTTTCTTTGTGATTGCGAATCACAGATCGGACCAACCGGGAAGCCAAAATGGCTTTGGCTGGCAGGGTCTCCCTCCCCTCCTCTCCCTCTTTCCCCCCCATCTCTCTCTCTTAATGTAGCCTCAGAGATAGGCTATGTTGTTAGCTGTGCCAGGAATGATGTTAAAGACTGAGGTTGTATGTGGGTTCTTCATGGAAGAGGCCCTAGTCCATAAAGACTGTTCAGAAACATATGCCATGTGTTACACCCTAAGACGCTCTTTCACATGTAGCTAGATACTAAATCAAAAAACGACTTATTGCTATGGCACTACATAGCGCACTTTGGTAATCTCAAATAAAATTGTATTTGTCACATGCGCCGAATACATCAGGTGTAGACCTTACAGTGAAATGCTTACTTACAAGCCCCTAACCAACAATGCAGTTTTCAGAAATAAAGTGTTAAGAAAATATTTACTAAAATAAACTGAAGCAAAAATATATATAATCTCACAGTTGATATTATGAGCTGAGATATTACCATGGACCACTGAGATACTACATTGGACCACTGAGATACTACCTTGGACCACTGAGATACTACCTTGGACCCCTGAGATACTACCATGGACCACTGAGATATTACCATGGACCACTGAGATACTACATTGGACCACTGAGATACTACCATGGACCACTGAGATACTACCTTGGACCACTGAGATATTACCTTGGACCACTGAGATATTACCATGGACCACTGAGATACTACCATGGACCACTGAGATATTACCTTGGACCACTGAGATACTACCTTGGACCACTGAGATATTACCTTGGACCACTGAGATACTACCTTGGACCACTGAGATACTACCATGGACCACTGAGATATTACCTTGGACCACTGAGATATTACCTTGGACCACTGAGATATTACCTTGGACCACTGAGATATTACCATGGACCACTGAGATACTACCATGGACCACTGAGATATTACATTTACATTTACATTTAAGTCATTTAGCAGACGCTCTTATCCAGAGCGACTTACAAATTGGTGCATTCACCTTATGATATCCAGTGGAACAACCACTTTACAATAGTGCATCTAACTCTTTTAAGGGGGGGGGGGGGGGGTTAGAAGGATTACTTTATCCTATCCTAGGTATTCCTTAAAGAGGTGGGGTTTCAGGTGTCTCCGGAAGGTGGTGATTGACTCCGCTGACCTGGCGTCGTGAGGGAGTTTGTTCCACCATTGGGGTGCCAGAGCAGCGAACAGTTTTGACTGGGCTGAGCGGGAACTGTACTTCCTCAGAGGTAGGGAGGCGAGCAGGCCAGAGGTGGATGAACGCAGTGCCCTTGTTTGGGTGTAGGGCCTGATCAGAGCCTGAAGGTACGGAGGTGCCGTTCCCCTCACAGCTCCGTAGGCAAGCACCATGGTCTTGTAGCGGATGCGAGCTTCAACTGGAAGCCAGTGGAGAGAGCGGAGGAGCGGGGTGACGTGAGAGAACTTGGGAAAGTTGAACACCAGACGGGCTGCGGCGTTCTGGATGAGTTGTAGGGGTTTAATGGCACAGGCAGGGAGCCCAGCCAACAGCGAGTTGCAGTAATCCAGACGGGAGATGACAAGTGCCTGGATTAGGACCTGCGCCGCTTCCTGCGTGAGGCAGGGTCGTACTCTGCGAATGTTGTAGAGCATGAACCTACAGGAACGGGTCACCGCCTTGATGTTAGTTGAGAACGACAGGGTGTTGTCCAGGATCACGCCAAGGTTCTTAGCACTCTGGGAGGAGGACACAATGGAGTTGTCAACCGTGATGGCGAGATCATGGAACGGGCAGTCCTTCCCCGGGAGGAAGAGCAGCTCCGTCTTGCCGAGGTTCAGCTTGAGGTGGTGATCCGTCATCCACACTGATATGTCTGCCAGACATGCAGAGATGCGATTCATCTTATTATATTACCTTGGACCACTGAGATACTACCTTGGAACACTGAGATACTACCTTGGACCACTGAGATACTACCTTGTACCACTGAGATACTACCTTGGACCACTGAGATACTACCTTGGACCACTGAGATATTACCATGGACCACTGAGATACTACCATGGACCACTGAGATACTACCTTGGACCACTGAGATATTACCTTGGACCACTGAGATATTACCTTGGACCACTGAGATATTACCATGGACCACTGAGATACCACCTTGGACCACTGAGATACTACTTTGGACCACTGAGATACTACCTTGGACCACTGAGATATTACCTTGGACCACTGAGATATTACCTTGGACCACTGAGATATTACCTTGGACCACTGAGATACTACCTTGGACCACTGAGATATTACCTTGGACCACTGAGATACTACCTTGGACCACTGAGATACTACCTTGGACCACTGAGATATTACCATGGACCACTGAGATATTACCTTGGACCGCTGATATGTTACCATGGAGCACTGAGATACTACCTTGGACCACTAAGATACTATCTTGGACCACTGGGATACTACCATGGACCACTGAGATACTACCTTGGACCACTGAGATACTACCTTGGACCACTGAGATACTACCTTGGACCACTGAGATATTACCTTGGACCACTGAGATACTACCTTGGACCACTGAGATACTACCTTGGACCACTGAGATATTACCATGGACCACTGAGATACTACCTTGGACCACTGAGATATTACCTTGGACCACTGAGATACTACCTTGGACCACTGAGATATTACCTTGGACCGCTGATATGTTACCATGGAGCACTGAGATACTACCTTGTACCACTAAGATACTACCTTGGACCACTGAGATACTATCTTGGACCGGAAGGGGCTACAAAGGGTGGCGAGTATGGCCCAGTACATCACTGGGGCCGAGCTCCCTGCCATCCAGGACATCTATACCAGGCGGTGTCAGAGTAAGGCCCCAAAAATTGTCAAAGACTCCAGTCATCCAAGTCATAGCTTTGGTACACAAGACTGGGAGTCTCTGGAATTGGTTGAACTCCCTGAGTTGTGAATCGTTCTGGTGGTTGAAGATGATAAATAACCCTACCACAATATAGACGGCCAAACCAAAAAAACTTTCCGTCAACAAAAGCATATGTATAATCTCTACGAACTCTACTTAACAGATGTGAAGTGTACTGTGTCCCTCGCTATCAAATAAACGTCTGAATCAAACTTTTGTCCGAACGGCACCATATTCCTGTTGAGTTAGACAGTGGGCTGCCATTAGACCACGCACTTCACGTGATACTTCTATCACAACATCTACCTATGTCTACACAGCAGGAATATGGTGCGATGATGCTCCTGATCAGTAAACGGACCCTCTTAAACCAGCAGCCTCTGTGTCGCGCTGATAGCATTCCTCCGACAAGGAACTCTCCTCTCTGTGTCACACTGATAGCATTCCTCCGACCAGGACCTCTCCTCTGTGTCACGCTGATAGCATTCCTCCGACCAGGAACTCTCCTCTGTGTCACACTGATAGCATTCCTCCGACCAGGAACTCTCCTTTCTGTGTCACACAGATAGCATTCCCCATTAGGAACTATTCTCTCTGGAGAGCATCTTGTTTGGGCTGGGGTCCAGGGCTGTGGGAATGGCTGAATGGGGAGTGCAGTGAGGTAAACAGTGAATAATTAGACTGGCTTAGCTTATTGTCCTGGCTACTGTGTTCCTTCTCACTGTGCCCTCGAGGTTGAGAGAGAGAGCGAGAGAGAGAGAGCGAGAGAGAGAGAGCGAGAGAGAGAGGGAGAGAGAGCGAGAGAGGGAGGGAGAGAGAGAGAGAGAGAGAGAGAGAGAGAGAGAGAGAGAGAGAGAGAGAGAGAGAGAGAGAGAGAGAGAGAGAGAGAGAGAGAGAGAGAGAGAGAGAGAGAGAGAGAGACAAAACTGGCAGAATAAAGAGGGCAAGCAGAGTAGGTTGAACCATGTGTGTTTGTGCGTGTGTGTGTTGCATTGGGTTGTCTATTAGTCCATCAATCAGTCAATGTTGAGAAACACAATACTGCAACTCCACTGACATCTAATGATCTTTACACAGTTGGCGTACCAAACGGTTTTTGTATGCAGCGAAATAGCAGGCCCTATAAAGAAAAGATTGATGTACACACACAAAGACAGGCGTCAATTGCAACAACATTATACAAACAGACAGAGGCAGGCAGGCAGGCAGGCCCACTCCTTGAACTATCTCTCACAGCATCAAAAACACCTTCAGGGTCATTCAATTCGGAGGGGGTACACCCGGCCCACAATTCGAGGCAACAAATGATTAAAAACGCCTCAGCCGTTGCCTTTGATGAATATCATAACGTTTCTATCAAATGACTTTTGTCTCGCCCACATTAGGGCCGTGATGGCAGCGGACATTAAATATTCAGTTTGTGATTAATGATGTGAACCCCATCAGAATGCTGATCCACGTCATGACGGATAGCGTGATTACTTTGGTGTTGTTCCCTCCAGCAATGCCCCGCGAATCAGCGGGTTGATTTCTGTTTACACGACGACGGTGTGTGTTTGTGCGTCTAAGCGTGCATGTGTGTCTGTGTATGTGTGTGTACAGGATTACTGCTCTCCCACAACACACATACCATTAGTAATTGTCATTGAGACTGCCTCTTTGCTTGGGCAGGTGTGTGTGTGTGTGTTATACAAGGCTGTGTGTGTGTGAGTTATACAAGGCTGTGTGTGTGTGTGTGTGTGTGTGTGTGTGTGTGTGTGTGTGTGTGTGTGTGTGTGTGTGTGTGTGTGTGTGTGTGTGTGTGTGTGTGTGTGTGTGTGTGTGTGTGTGTGTGTGTGTGTGTGTGTGTGTTAGTTAGTTAGTTAGTTGTGCACAGCTGTGTGTGTGTGTGTGTTAGTTGTACAAGGCTGTATGCGTGTGTGTTTGCGCGCGCGCGCGTAGGTTAGTTAGTTGTACAAGGCTGTGTGTGTGTCTGTGTGTTGAAGGCTGTTTTAAAAACGCTTGCTATTTCCTCATAGAGGATGAAGTCATCCCCCCCAATATCTACACCACAACTTCGCCCTTGCAGAGACACATTGTTTGCCCATTAATTGAACATGATTACGTCGCCAGTCGCCCTGTTGAGCAAAAGTCAGTAGGGTTGGCAACACATATTCAGAGATCTCCGTTCATCCTCCACTGAAGAGGATAGGAATGAATACCTCAGGAAAATCTATATGAACATTAGGAAATATTGCAGGATGCCTGGCTAAATAGCGTTAGTGGTTGGACTGTAAAATGAATTGCTTCTGAAGAAAATCTGATAATTTTAATTTCCATAGTCAATATGTGACCGAGGTCTTTGAAGTGTCACTGCTGGGAGTGCTTCAGTGTTATCTGCTCTGATGCAGCTCAATCCTGCTCATGACGGGAGAGATGGAAGGAGAGATGGGAGTGGAGAGAGAGTGGGGGGAGAGAGAGTTATGGGGGGAGAAAGGGCGATATGAGAGAGAGAGATATGGGGGGAGAGAAAGAGAAGGGAGTGAAAGAGAGAGATGGTGAGGGATAGAGAGAGGGAGAGAGATGGGAGAGGGAGAGGGAGAGAGATGGGTGAGGGAGAAAGAGAGGGAGAAAGTGAATGGGAGGGAGGGACAGAGAGATGGGGACAAAGACATAGATTCTGTAGAGAGAGATATAGGGAGAGTTTAGAAGGAAAGGGAGAGGGAGAGAGAGAAGGAGAGAGATGGGTGAGGGAGAAAGAGAGGGAGAAAGTGAATGGGAGGGAGGGACAGAGAGATGGGGACAAAGACATAGCTTCTGTAGAGAGAGATATAGGGAGAGTTTAGAAGGAAAGAGAAAGAGAGAGAGATGGGGAGAGGGAGAGAAAATGTGAGAGGGTGAAAGAGAGTGCTTGTGAATGGTGGTGAGTGACAGCATGGTCTGGGATAATGTGATATAGTCCTGCCTTCCTCTTCTGAATATAGAGCTGGACATGTGGCAGTATGTACATTATGGAGGTTTAGTTATTTTGCCCATTAGTGGATGTATTTATCCCATCAGTGGATGTATTTAGCCCATCAGTGGATGTATTTAGCCCATCAGTGGATGTATTTAGACCATCAGTGGATGTATTTAGCCCATCAGTGGATGTATTTATCCCATCAGTGGATGTATTTATCCCATCAGTGGATGTATTTATCCCATCAGTGGATGTATTTAGCCCATCAGTGGATGTATTTAGCCCATCAGTGGATGTATTTATCCCATCAGTGGATGTATTTAGCCCATCAGTGGATGTATTTAGACCATCAGTGGATGTATTTAGCCCATCAGTGGATGTATTTATCCCATCAGTGGATGTATGTACCGTACGTATGAACATTGATAAAAGTCTGAGACTTACAGTCCTGTACAACCCAATGTTTGTCATGTTTTGATGATTATCCTAATGAACTCTCCTCACTTCTTCTCCTAAATTGAATTTCAAAACAGCGTGTGGTAATTGTTTGAAGGATGCAACATTTGAATCACCATTAGCATTATACTATCATTATTATCATCAAATGATCATCTATCAGAAACAAATAAACAGCATGAAAAGATGTCACTATATCCCGTATAGCAAGCGAAGAAGGAATGTTACATTATTTGCGATTAAATATTCTTCAGAGACCACAGCAATAGTAAAATGCTCCTTAGGTCTGGGTATGCTGATTGAAGTGACCTTATAATGGATTGAACACTAAACATAACATATCTTACTAATTATTAGCTTATCTCTGCCACACTTGTGAGCTTTTTCAACTAATTGCTATTTGGACCAATCAGATTATCTCATTTGAATGTAATTTGGCAAAATATCAGAATTGGGCTGCCTGTCTAAATGCAGCCGTAGGTTATTTGCGTCGTTCAGCTACTTGCCCACTTTTTTTCTTCCTATAGTTGTATGCAGGACAGTTGTTTACTCTCTTTTTAAAGGCCAATATGTCAGTAAGAGGCCCGTCGTAACTGATCTCCAATGACCTTTCATTACATTAATAGACCACGCTAATACGACGACCATGCTAATACGACGACCACGCTAATACGACGACCACGCTAATACGACGACCACGCTAATACGACGACCACGCTAATACGACGACCACGCTAATACGACGACCACGCTAATACGACGACCACGCTAATACGACGACCACGCTAATACGACGACCACTCTAATACGACGACCACGCTAATACGACGACCACTCTAATACGACGACCACTCTAATACGACGACCACTCTAATACGACCACTCTAATACGACGACCACTCTAATACGACAACCACTCTAATACGACGACCACTCTAATACGACGACCACTCTAATAAGACGACCACTCTAATACGACGACCACTATAATACGACGACCACTCTAATACGCCGACCACTCTAATATGACGACCACTCTAATACGACGACCACTCTAATACGACGACCACTCTAATACGACGACCACTCTAATACGACGACCACTCTAATACGACGACCACGCAAATACGACGACCACTCTAATACGACGACCACTCTAATACGCCGACCACTCTAATACGACGACAACGCTAATACGCCGACCACTCTAATACGCCGACCACTCTAATACGACGACAACGCTAATACGCCGACCACTCTAATACGACGACCACTCTAATACGACGACCACGCTAATACGACGACCACTCTAATATGCATCCATTAGCCTACATGTGACACTGAGGTCCTGTCTGTGTTCCCGAATGGCACCCTATCCACTATATAGTGCACAAATTTTGATCAAGGCTTATTGGGCTCTAGTCAAAAGTAATGCACTATGTAGGGAATAGGTTGCCATTTGGGACGTAGACCCTAATAGCTACTGATCTGGTATTCACCAGTATGAGTTGCTAATTGTCATGGCCTTTGGTTCAATATGTGGCTAAACAATTATATTAACCCAATTTGACATTGACCTATGGTAGCCTATGACTAAGTCCCAAATGTCATCCTTTTCCCCCTTTGTGCCCTGGTTAAAAGTAGTGTGCTATATAGGGAACAGGGTGTCATTTGGGATGCAGTCGTTATGTTTATAATGGTGATGGTGATTGACTCATCAGCATCTTCAAAGGTTCCAAAGACAGGGTTGAAGTCTGCACCTGGATACTGTTCATGCTACTTCATGGGTTTGTAGTACACTTCATGGGTTTGTAGTACACTTCATGGGTTTTTAGTACACTTCATGGGTTTGTAGTACACTTCATGGGTTTGTAGTACACTTCATGGGTTTGTAGTACACTTCATGGGTTTGTAGTACACTAAAGTAGTACACTATATTATATTAACCAGAATGGTCCTTCAATGTATAGCTGCTGTTTTTGTGCTTTTTTTGCGCTGATCTTAACGTTTTTTGTACATAATGTTTCATAATTCCATAATTTCCAATGACCGAAAAGAGCTTTTGGACATCAGAACAACGATCACTAACCTCGATTTGGATGAAGATTTCTACTTCAACGAGTCGGCGGTGCATGACGTACTGCTCACCCCGGACCAGGCCCTGATCCCAGACACTCCCAAAAGAAAAAGGCGACGGAAGAGAGGCAGGCGTGCCGGCACCCTGACGAAACTACGTTGACAAATAAATACTCCGCCTCTACCCTCTGTTCTATTGGCGAATTTACAATCACTGGAGAACAAACTGGATGAGCGTGATCTGGACAACTGTAATATCCTATGTTTGTAGGAGTAGTGGGTGAACAAGGACACGGATAATATACTCTAGCTGGTTTTTCTATGCATCGGCAGGATCGAACGGCAGCATCGGGTAAGCTCAAAGGGGTTTGTGTCTCTTTGTTAACAACAGCTGATGCGCAATCTCTAATATTACGGAAGTCTCGAGGTTCTGCTTGCCTCAGTTAGAATACCTCATGATAAGCTGTAGACCATACTATTTACCAAGAGAGTTTTCATCTATATTTTTTGTAGCTGTCTATTTACCACCACAAACCGATGCTGGCACTAAGACCGCACTCAATGAGCTATAAATCAGCATGTTAAATGTGCAAGCAGAGGGGGAAAAAATTCTGGACCACATTTACTCCACACACAGAGACGCATACAAAGCTCTCCCTCGCCCTGCATTTGGCAAATCTGACCATCATCATATCCTCCTGATTCCTGCTTACAAGCAAAAATTAAAGCAGGAAGCACCAGTGACTAGATCAATAACAAAGTGGTCAGATGAAGCAGATGCTAAGCTACAGGACTGTTGTGCTAGCACAGACTGAAATATGTGCATCGAATGTCAACCCCACAGTGACTGTACGTACATACCCCAACCAGAAGCCATGGATTACAGGCAACATCCGCACTGAGCTAAAGGTTAGAGCTGCCGTTTTCAAGGAGCGGGACTCTAACCCGGAAGCTTACAAGAAATCCTGCTATGCACTCCGACGAACCATCAAACAGGCAAAGCATCAATACAGGACTAAGATCGAATCGTACTACACAGCCTCTGATGCTCGTCGGATGTGACAGGGCTTGCAAACCATTACAGACTACAAAGGGAAGCACAACCGAGAGCTGCCCAGTGACACAAGCCTACCAGACGAGCTAAACTACTTCTATACTCGCTTCGAGTCAAATAACACGGAAACATGCATGAGAGCACCAGCTGTTCTGGAAGACTGTGTTATCATGTTCTCCGCAGCCGATGTGAGTAAGAACTTTAAACAGGTTAACATTCACAAGGCCGTAGGGCCAGACAGATTACCAGGACGTGTACTGCGAGCATGCGCTGACCAACTGGCAAGTGTCTTCACTGACATTTTCAACCTCTCTCTGTCGAAGTCTGTAATACCAACATGTTTCAAGCAGACCACCATAGTCACTGTGCCCAAGAACACTAAGGTAACCTGCCTAAATGACTACCGACCCGTAGCACTCACGTCTGTAGCCATGAAGTGCTTCGAAAGGCTGGTCATGGCTCACATCAACACCATTATTCCAGAAACCCTAGACCCACCCCAATTTGCATACCTCCCCAACAGATCCACAGATGATGAAATCTCTATCGCATTCCACACTGCCCTTTTCCAGCTGGACAAAAGGAACACCTATGTGAGAATGCTATTCATTGACTACAGCTCATCAATAAGCTAAGGACCCTGGGACTTAACACCTCCCTCTGCAACTGGATCCTGGACTTCCTGATGGGCCGCCCCCAGGTGGTAAGGGTAGGTAACAACACATCCGCCACACTGATCTCTCAACACAGGGACACCTCAGAGGTGCGTGCTAAGTTCCCTCCTGTACTCCCTGTTCACTCATGACTACACGGCCAGGCACGACTCCAACACCATCATTAAGTTTGCCGATGACACAACAGTGGTAGGCCTGATCATCGACAACTACGAGACAGCCTATAGGGAGGAGGTCAGCAACCTGGCCGTGTGGTGCCAGGACAACAACCTCGCCCTCAGCGTGATCAAGACAAAGGAGATGATTGTGGACTACAGGAAAAAGAGGACCGAGCACGCCCCTATTCTCATCGACGGGGCTGTAGTGGAGCAGGTTGAGAGCTTCAAATTCCTTGGTGTCCACATCACCAACAAACTAGCATGGTCCAAGCACACCAAGACAGTCGTGAAGAGGGCACGACAAAACCTCTTCCCCCTCAGAAGACTGAAGTGATTTGGCATGGGTCCTCAGATCCTCAAAAGGTTCTACAGCTGCACCATCGAGAGCATCCTGACTGGTGCATCACTACCTGGTATGGCAACTGCTCGGCCTCCAACCGCAAGACACTACAGAGGGTAGTGTGAACGGCCGAGTACATCACTGGGGCCAAGCTTCCTGCCATCCAGGACCTCTTTTCCAGGTGGTGTCAGAAGAAAGCCCTACAAATTGTCAAAGACTCCAGCCACCCTAGTCATAGACTGTTCTCTCTGCTACCACACAGGCTCGTAAGTAAGCATTTCACCGTAAGGTCTACACCTGTTATATTCGGCGCATGTGCCTAATAACATTTTATTTTATTTTATTTGATAAATGGTCCATAAGCAAACCACAAAAAGCTCATCCAGAGGTGGCGCTCCTAGTGGCCAGTGATTTTATTGCAGGGAAACTGAAATCCATTTTACCTCATTTCTACCAGTATGTCACCTGTGCAACAAGAGGAGACAAAATTCTAGATCACGTTTACTCCACACACAGAGACTCATACAAAGCTCTCCCTCGACCTCTATTTGGCAAATATGACCATAACTCTATCCTCCTGATTCCTGCTTACAATCAAAAACCAAAAGCCATGGATTACAGGCAACGTCTGCACTCAGAAAGGTTAGAGCTTCCACTTTTTGAAGGAGCGGGTCATTAATCCGGATGCTTATAAGAAATACCGCTATGACCTCCGACGAGCCATCACACAGGCAAAGTGTCAAGACAGGAATAAGATCTAATCATATTACGCCGGCTCTGACCACAAGAGATAATGCCTTCTATGCTCGCATCGAGGAAAGCAGCACTTAACCATGTATGAGAGCACCAGCTGTTCCGGACGACTGTGTGATCTCACTCTCCATAGCCGATATAAGACCTTTAAACAGGTTAACATTCGCAAGACTGAAAGGCCAGACGGATTACTAGAACGCATACTCAGAGTATGCACTGACCAGCTGGCAAGTGTATTCACTGAAAATGTCAATCTCTCTCTGTAGTCTGTAATAACTACATGTTTCAAGCAGACCACCATAGTCCCTGTGCCCAAGAATGCCATGGTAACCTGTATAAGTGACTATCGCCCTTTAGCACTCACATCTGTAGCCATGAAATGCTTGAAATGCTTTAAAAGACATGGCTCACATCAACACCCGGAGAAGAGGAACAGCTATGTGAGAATGCTATTCATTGGGAAGCAGTACCGATGCACCAAGTCTGGAACCAACAGGACCCTGAACAGCTTCTACCCCCAAGCCATAAGACTGATAAATACTTATTTAAATATTTAACCAAATAGCTACCCGGACAATCTGCATTGACCCTTTTTGCACTAACTCTTTTGACTCATTACATAAAATGTTGCTACTGTTTATTATCTATCCTGTTGCCTAGTCACTCTATTCCTAGTTATATGTACATATCTACCTCAATTACCTCGTACCCCTGCACATCGATTTGGTAATGGTACCCTGTGAATGTAGCCATAATATTGTTAATCATCGTGTATTTATTATTCATTTTATTACTTTTCTATTATTTCTCTATTTTCTTTCTCTCTGCATTGCTGGGATGGGCCTGTAAGTAAGCATTTCACTGTTTAGTTTACATCTGTTGTTTACGAAGCATGTGATGAATACAATTTTAGGAGATCATCAAAGTGGGGTGCGTCTGTTGTGCTGTAATGTGATTGATTTACAAGCAGCCTTCCCTGCCTGGCCTGACAAACATTATTGAAATTGTGTTGGTAGAGGATGATGGAAGAAGGAAAGGGAAGAGAAAAGAAACAAAGTAATAGGAAACAAAAGGAAAGGAAGGGAAGGGAAAGGAAAGGAAGGGAAGGGAAACAAAAGGAAGGGAAGGGAAGGGAAGGGAAGGGAAGGGAAGGGAAGGGAAAGGAAACAAAAGGAAAGGAAAGGAAGGGAAGGAAGGGAAGCATGGCTCACTAGGTGTATTGTAGCCTGAGTGTGTGACTGTGTGTACAGTAATGCCTTGCTAGAACCACAAACTGAACATACCAGGTAGAATGTAGGCTAGCGTTACTAAAGTTCATATCAGTTCCCACTCAAGAAAATTTGAGCATTTAACAATTATTTGTCATAGTAGGAATTTCATACCGGATGCTAAGTGCAATTTCCTCTGAGTAGGTTTTGAGTGGAAAACTTGAATGGCTCTAACTTGCTGAGTGACTGCCATTTCCCAGCCCTCAATGAGGCACAGAGAGCAAATTACCTGAAACTGCCATGCCATGAATGGAAGCTAAAAACCAATTTTCCCACCATTCCCATAGCATCCAATCAGTACAGTGTGAGAGCAACGCTTTGTGTTTCCTGGGGGAATGTGTTGCTGTGTGAATGGGGGTCATGAGGTGACTGTTAGTTCAGCTGTAAATGGTATCAATGTTTTTGCAGTCTGTGCCACCCTGTGAGCAAACCCCTTTTCTGGTTGTGGAGGAGCCTTTGGGTGTGTGTGAGTGTTTGTCTCTGTGTGTGACAGTCCCATCGCCTGACTCCTAGATCTCCTGACTCCCACCAGCGCATAGAGCAGCTCCTTCAGGCTGAGCTTCACCCCACCACCCCTGCTGTCACCACCCCTGCTGTCGCTCACAAAGCTCCCAGCCTCCCTGCACCGCGCTGCGCCAGTTACTCAGTCCGCTTTGTTATCGAAACTGTCCCGCTTGATTGCCTTGGATTCGATTCCAGATAACCCGAGTCATGCTGTGTTGGTGTGTAGGGGGAGGAGGTATATCTTAACTGTCAGACTTCAATTCAAAAATAGCGTTGGGGGGGGGGGGGGGAAGACAATGTTTCTTGCAAAACAACTTGGAGAGTGTCAAACCAAACCACTGGACACAAACTGGTTTGTCAACATATTGTGACATGGAATCTGCGTGGAAAATACATTGGATTTCCCAAAAGTAGTTTTTAGGGTAACATTTTTACCACAGGATTATGTCATCATGGTAACCAATCTTCAACATAGATAAACCTTGTATGAAATATGTTGAATTTGTACCTTTGAAACAATGAAACAGCTAATGGAGATGCTAATAAAATACCCCAACACCAAATTGTGCGGAGGTGGCATACTGTTTTAGTGTTCACACAGTGCGTAGGTAGCATCTCAAAAAACGTGCAACCTACCTTAACCTCTACAGTATGTCTATACAATGATATCAGCATTGCGTGGCACTGAATCAACCTATCCACGTCAGCAGTTTCACCGCCAACCTGTCTGTCATACCCCCTGTGCGGTCCACAATGTGTAGCTCCACTTGCTGTGTTTATTTTCAAGAAACCAGACCCCTTATAAGCAACAGAAATGCACCCGTGTCCTTTTTGCCAAACAGAAGGCTCCTTATAAATAGCTGTAAGACTACTTGAGTGGAGACTGGAAATTGTCCCTCTGACGCAGCAGATTGCAAACGGGAGACACAGAGACATTGCTTGTCCCTGTTGAGAGAAAGTATGGTCCTGCTAGAATGTAGGTTTTGATAAGGCTGTATGTTGCTGTGTAGAATAGTGCGTCTGGCTGGGCAGATAGGACAGAACAGAAGGGGTTTCTACTCTGCGTTATTGGCAGCTGGGGCATGCTGGAGCCAACACGACAGAGGGAGGCTGCAGCACTGTGACTGTGTAACCTAGAGCCCAGGAACTCTTCAAATGATTCATGGAGTCACCAGTCGTCCGTCCGTTGTCCGTCCTCACCGGGCCGTGGCTCTCTCTCTCTGTGACGGCCAATTGGATGCTGTATACAAACACGTCGCTTGATGAGAACGTTTGTCTTACCTAGCTAGCTATGTGCCTCTATTACAAACTGTACAATAACCTGTATGTATATCTCTCACTGGGTACAGTAGTGGAATATTATTTGTATGGTAATTTGCCCTTTGCTATTGGGATACTGATGGGAACATTTTCCTTAGCTATGTGCCTTTACAACACAATAAGATACTGCATGTCTTCCATTTAGTAGTAGAGGACGGTGTAAATCATTTGTACATTGCTGTGATGCCCCATGCTAATAATCAGGGTTGGGTAGGTTACTTTCTACATGTAATCCGTTACAGTTACTCGTTACCTGTCTAAAATCGTAATCAGGAACGTAACTTTTGGATTACCCAAACTCAGTTATGTAATCTGATTACATTTAGCTACTATTAGATTACTTTCCCTTAAGAGGCATTAGAAAAAGACAAAAATGTATGTTACCAATTGAACGACATCTATAGCAGGATAAATCAATGTTAAAGTTTACATAGCTGGCCATATATGGATGTTATATTTTACTTTATGGGTTGGTTACGTAGGCTTCTTCTAACCCATCGCTTTCTACTACATATAATAATACGATTAAATGATATCTTCACATTAAAAACCAAAGTCTATCAGAATTCCAGTCATTCCAATAAATGTTATTCCCCTTAACTTCAAGAATAGGATGTGGAAATATGGAAGTATAGATTAGACAAATTGTTTTACCTGAGCATGACACCAAAACTAAGGACTTATTAGCCAGCTCTCTCCTCTGTTGTTTATGATTTTGTTGTCATGGAGGACTGGTTGGGCTCATTGATTCGAGTTAAAAAATAAATGCTGCTCTCATGGAATGGCATGCTTTGAGAGCTACTGAAAAGTTCAATTTACATGTGAAAAATGAATGCCATAGGCTGCATTTGCTATTGGCCTATTGTTTACCTTTTTGTTGGTGACACTTTGACATCTTGATAATATGCAGCTGTTTAAAGGGCAAATCCACAGATGAAACAATGACAAAACTGGCACCCCGCCTCTGTTTTGGTAAAAAGCTGAGGGATGGGCCTGGAGAAATGTAACCACTCTCAGATGAATAGACAAAGCTATGGATGCAAGGACTGAACATCCATGATATAAAAGTATTGTTTTAAACATGTTATGAGGCTATACAGTGTGTGTTTACATTTACAATCTTTACAAACATTGGAGAAAAACAAGCTTATATTTTGGGTTCTCATGGAGTGTGACAGTTGAACTATGGTCATGACGCATTTAAAAAGGTATATTCTTCAAGAATCAATGGATATAATGTATATGTATATAGAAATGGATGTAGCAACTACATATTGCCCCTTTAAGTCAATCAAAAGTGTGTGAGTTTGAGCATGGGTCCATTGGGCCTATGGATAATTTTATCAGCATGAATTAGATTGAGCAATAAAAGCCCTGCTTTTATTCCATAGGCTGGGATCCACACTACGCAGCTGTTATTCCATAGGCTGGGATCCTCACTATGCAGCTGTTATTCCATAGGCTGGGATCCTCACTATGCAGCTGTTATTCCATAGGCTGGGATCCACACTACGCAGCTGTTATTCCATAGGCTGGGATCCACACTATGCAGCTGTTATTCCATAGGCTGGGATCCTCACTATGCAGCTGTTATTCCATAGGCTGGGATCCACACTACGCAGCTGTTATTCCATAGGCTGGGATCCTCACTATGCAGCTGTTATTCCATAGGCTGGGATCCACACTACGCAGCTGTTATTCCATAGGCTGGGATCCACACTATGCAGCTGTTATTCCATAGGCTGGGATCCACACTACGCAGCTGTTATTCCATAGGCTGGGATCCACACTACGCAGCTGTTATTCCATAGGCTGGGATCCACACTACGCAGCTGTTATTCCATAGGCTGGGATCCACACTACGCAGCTGTTATTCTATAGGCTGGGATCCTCACTACGCAGCTGTTATTCCATAGGCTGGGATCCACACTACGCAGCTGTTATTCTATAGGCTGGGATCCTCACTACGCAGCTGTTATTCCATAGGCTGGGATCCACACTATGCAGCTGTTATTCCATAGGCTGGGATCCACACTACGCAGCTGTTATTCTATAGGCTGGGATCCACACTACGCAGCTGTTGCAAGAGAGCATTGTTCACAAGCTGCCCACTGGTTTCAAAAACAATGATTGATAGGCAGCTTAAACGTCTTGAATTCAACCATTATTGGGTTCAAATACATTTTGAGATTTGTGAACAGCCATCCACAACACCCACATGTGATTCACATCAATGCGCTATGTAGATATCTATAATAAGTGAAATCCGTATTGCCATAGACTACACCACCGCTGTCATCCTTACCTCCAAGCGTTTATTCAAGTTGGATAATTTTTGGATGCCGACAGCAGTCGCACCATTGGAAGACATAGCTTTGACAGTAGCCTACAAAAGCCTATTCCTGTTCTTTTCCCGCGATCCATCTAACACATTTGGTGTGTCATCATAGCGGTCCCTAATTTATGGTCAGACTTACTCACGTTGAACAAATAAAAACTTGGGCCTTTTTCAATGCTGATTTGAATGCCATTGAGAAAACAGAGAAGTGTAAAAGTTTTTTTTCCGCAAACATCCAGTCTGAATTTAAAAGTAACCCTCGAAGTAATCATCTAGTTTTTCAAATTATCTGTTGTCTGTTTACAATATTTTTGCTGTTAACGTAACGGATTACAGTTGCAGTTTTTTCGTAATCCCTACATATTCATGAAAGCTTGGACATTTAATGATTGTACATTTGGATCAATTACTGACAGAATGTTTCTTGAAATGTTACCAGTCATTAGATGATCTAATTATTGTAATTAAATAATCATGGATTTCAGTCAACCATCTTCATTGTTGAGATGTAAGAAAAATATTTTTTTATTTTTATGATTTGAATAGTAATAGCTAGGATTGATGCGTATGAATTCAGGGCTGTTTTGGCCATTGTTCATATAAATCTTTCATTACTATAATGCTCTCTACTTTGATTACTAGGATCGTTCAGTTTCTAACACCACACTAACAGAACAATGCAGTGGGCCAAACTTGAATCCTATTCCCTATACCCTGAACCCTATTCCCTAGGCCCTGGTCAAAAGTAGTGCTCTATATACCGTAGGGAATGGGGTGCTATTTGGGACGTAGCCTTTGGCAATCTGATTCTGCCTGCCTGTCTGTGCTGGGATGTGATTTTCTGAAACTGAAAAGCTGTATGTGTCTCCATCTCTGCAAGGGACTACTGTAGGTTGTTACTTTGCATAATCAGTGCTAGTCACATGACCTAAGGGTCAAAGGGGAGGATGTTATGAAATAAAGGGTTAATCACTACCATTGTAAACTGACATGCCTTCTCAGATCGATTCAGCCCCAAACAAATCTTAGCATGTAACCTAAGTCCCCGATGTGTAACCCCAGTCTATGATGTGTAACCCCAGTCTATGATGTGTAACACCAGTCTATGATGTGTAACCCCAGTCCCTGATGTGTAACCACAGTCTATGATGTGTAAACCCAGTCTATGATGTGTAACCCCAGTCCCTGATGTGTAACCCCAGTCCCTGATGTGTAACCCCAGTCTATGATGTGTAACCCCAGTCTATGATGTGTAACCCCAGTCTATGATGTGTAACCCCAGTCTATGATGTGTAACCCCAGTCCCTGATGTGTAACCCCAGTCCCTGATGTGTAACCCCAGTCTATGATGTGTAACCCCAGTCTATGATGTGTAACCCCAGTCTATGATGTGTAACCCCAGTCTATGATGTGTAACCCCAGTCCCTGATGTGTAACCCCAGTCTATGATGTGTAACCCCAGTCTATGATGTGTAACCCCAGTCCCTGATGTGTAACCCCAGTCTATGATGTGTAACCCCAGTCTATGATGTGTAACCCCAGTCCCTGATGTGTAACCCCAGTCTATGATGTGTAACCCCAGTCTATGATGTGTAACCCAAGTCCCCGATGTGTAACCCCAGTCTATGATGTGTAACCCCAGTCTATGATGGGTAACACCAGTCTATGATGTGTAACCCCAGTCTATGATGTGTAACCCCAGTCCCTGATGTGTAACCCCAGTCTATGATGTGTAACCCAAGTCCCCGATGTGTAACCCCAGTCTATGATGTGTAACCCCAGTCTATGATGGGTAACACCAGTCTATGATGTGTAACCCCAGTCTATGATGTGTAACCCTTGTCTATGATGTGTAACCCCAGTCTATGATGGGTAACACCAGTCTATGATGTGTAACCCCAGTCCCTGATGTGTAACCCCAGTCCCTGATGTGTAACACCAGTCTATGATGGGTAACACCAGTCTATGATGTGTAACCCCAGTCTATGATGTGTAACCCCAGTCCCTGATGTGTAACCCCAGTCTATGATGTGTAACCCAAGTCCCCGATGTGTAACCCCAGTCTATGATGTGTAACCCCAGTCTATGATGGGTAACACCAGTCTATGATGTGTAACCCCAGTCTATGATGGGTAACACCAGTCTATGATGTGTAACCCCAGTCTATGATGTGTAACCCCAGTCTCTGATGTGTAACCCCAGTCTATGATGTGTAACCCCAGTCCCTGATGTGTAACACCAGTCTATGATGGGTAACCCAAGTCTATGATGTGTAACCCCAGTCTATGATGTGTAACCCCAGTCCCTGATGTGTGTATGTGTATTGGTCCTCAACATGTACCCCTATCTCATCTCTCCCCCTCTCTACCCGTCAGACCTGTGTGTTTCTCCTCTCCAGTTTGCTAGTAGCTCTGGCTAAAAGCAGTGCACTATATAGGAAATAGGGTTTTGATTCAGACTTGCTCGTGGGGCCCGTCGAAGTAACTCACAGTTGTTTTTTATGTGTTATACATATCTCCAAATAACATATTTCTTTGACATTTTTTATTGAATTTCAAGGTTGTTGATTGGTTGCGAGGCTGGGAACTTGAAAAGGAAACACGGTTTTGCTCTTCTGCTCATTTTTTTATGATAAATCATATAATTTTTTTTTACTCCACCTTGGGATGTTGGCAGTCCTCCAAGAAAAATGCTTCATTTTGATAATTATTCTCAAAAGCTGACATTTGCTATGGAAATGATGAATGAGAGCAGTCAATGAATTTCACAAAATGCACCAGGGCTTTCTGCAACCAAGAAGCCTCTCTAGCCTCTCTCTCTCCTTCCCTATCTTTACCTGCTTTGAGCAGTTGCCTAGGGATGACTTGTCAATAGCTCAGATGTACTGTTTCACACTAGAGAAGATTCTACCTCCATATATGCATGAACGCACATATCATTTTTTAAATCAAAACATTCCCTAAGTTTCAGTGTTTAGAAATCAGTCTCTAGAGGCCTTAGAAACCAGTCTCTAGAGGCCTTAGAAACCTTAGAAACCAGTCTCTAGAGGCCTTAGAAACCAATCTCTAGAGGCCTTAGAAACCAGTCTCTAGAGGCCTTAGAAACCTTAGAAACCAGTCTCTAGAGGCCTTAGAAACCAGTCTCTAGAGGCCTTAGGAACCAGTCTCTAGAGGCCTTAGAAACCAATCTCTAGAGGCCTTAGAAACCAGTCTCTAGAGGCCTTAGAAACCTTAGAAACCAGTCTCTAGAGGCCTTAGAAACCAGTCGCTAGAGGCCTTAGAAACCAGTCTCTAGAGGCCTTAGAAACCAGTCTCTAGAGGCCTTAGAAACCAGTCTCTAGAGGCCTTAGAAACCTTAGAAACCAGTCTCTAGAGGCCTTAGAAACCAGTCTCTAGAGGCCTTAGAAACCTTAGAAACCAGTCTCTAGAGGCCTTAGAAACCAGTCGCTAGAGGCCTTAGAAACCAGTCTCTAGAGGACTTAGAAACCTTAGAAACCAGTCTCTAGAGGCCTTAGAAACCTTAGAAACCAGTCTCTAGAGGCCTTAGAAACCTTAGAAACCAGTCTCTAGAGGCCTTAGAAACCAGTCGCTAGAGGCCTTAGAAACCAGTCTCTAGAGGCCTTAGAAACCAGTCTCTAGAGGCCTTAGAAACCTTAGAAACCAGTCTCTAGAGGCCTTAGAAACCTTAGAAACCAGTCTCTAGAGGCCTTAGAAATCAGTCGCTAGAGAACTTAGAAACCAGTCTCTAGAGGCTTTAGAAAACTTAGAAACCAGTCTCTAGAGGCCTTAGAAACCTTAGAAACCATTCGCTAGAGGCCTTAGAAACCTTAGAAACCAATCTCTAGAGGCCTTAGAAACCTTAGAAACCAGTCTCTAGAGGCCTTAGAAACCAGTCTCTAGAGGCCTTAGAAACCTTAGAAACCAATCTCTAGAGGCCTTAGAACCCTTAGAAACCAATCTCTAGAGGCCTTAGAAACCTTAGAAACCAGTCTAGAGGCCTTAGAAACCTTAGAAACCAGTCTCTAGAGGCCTTAGAAACCTTAGAAACCAGTCTCTAGAGGCCTTAGAAACCAGTCTCTAGAGGCCTTAGAAACCTTAGAAACCAGTCTAGAGGCCTTAGAAACCTTAGAAACCAGTCTCTAGAGGCCTTAGAAACCAGTCTCTAGAGGCCTTAGAAACCATTCTCTAGAGGCCTTAGAAACCTTAGAAACCAGTCTATAGAGGCCTTAGAAACCAGTCTCTAGAGGCCTTAGAAACCTTAGAAACCAATCTCTAGAGGCCTTAGAAACCTTAGAAACCAGTCTCTAGAGGCCTTAGAAACCTTAGAAACCAATCTCTAGAGGAATTAGAAACCTTAGAAACCACCTCTAGAGGCCTTAGAAACCAGTCGCTAGAGGCCTTAGAAACCTTAGAAACCACCTCTAGAGGCCTTAGAAACCAGTCGCTAGAGGCCTTAGAAACCAGTCTCTAGAGGCCTTAGAAACCTTAGAAACCAGTCTGTAGAGGACTTAGAAACCTTAGAAACCAGTCGCTAGAGGCCTTAGAAACCAGTCGCTAGAGGCCTTAGAAACCAGTCGCTAGAGGCCTTAGAAACCTTAGAAACCAGTCTCTAGAGGCCTTAGAAACCAGTCGCTAGAGGCCTTAGAAACCAGTCTCTAGGGGCCTTAGAAACCTTAGAAACCAGTCTCTAGAGGACTTAGAAACCTTAGAAACCAATCTCTAGAGGACTTAGAAACCTTAGAAACCACCTCTAGAGGCCTTAGAAACCAGTCGCTAGAGGCCTTAGAAACCAGTCTCTAGAGTCCTTAGAAACCAGTTGCTAGAGGCCTTAGAAACCAGTCTCTAGAGGGCTTAGAAACCAGTCTCTAGAGGCCTTAGAAACCAGTCTCTAGAGGCCTTAGAAACCAGTCTCTAGAGGCCTTAGAAACCAGTCTCTAGAGGCCTTAGAAACCAGTCGCTAGAGGCCTTAGAAACCAGCCGCTAGAGGCCTTAGAAACCAGTCTCTAGAGGCCTTAGAAACCAGTCTCTAGAGGCCTTAGAAACCAGTCTCTAGAGACCTTAGAAACCAGTCTCTAGAGGCCTTAGAAACCTTAGAAACCAGTCTCTAGAGGCCTTAGAAACCAGTCTCTAGAGGCCTTAGAAACCAGTCTCTAGAGGCCTTAGAAACCAGTCTCTAGAGGCCTTAGAAACCAGTCTCTAGAGGCCTTAGAAACCAGTCTCTAGAGGCCTTAGAAACCAGTTTCTAGAGGCCTTAGAAACCAGTCTCTAGAGGCCTTAGAAACCACTCTAGAGGCCTTAGAAACCAATCTCTAGAGGCCTTAGAAACCAGTCTCTAGAGGCCTTAGAAACCACTCTAGAGGCCTTAGAAACCAATCTCTAGAGGCCTTAGAAACAAGTCTCTAGAGGCCTTAGTTTAAGTGTGTTTATGCCTCTTGAACCTTTTGCAGTTTTTTATTACTCAATTTGCACAAGCTACTTGCACAACGGTTTTTGCTTTGTGTGAGTGCATGACACAGATTAGGTCATAGTGTTTTTTAGTGGTCCCCACGCTATACTTCCTGGATTCCTCAACTATGCACCATTCCCTTTCTGTCACAGTCATTTAAAAGATGTCAAATCACATCTAAATTACGTGGTGAAAATAGCTCTGGTTGAGATGTTTCAAAGCTCAGTATTTGAAGCAAAGTGAGCGCTATGCTTGAATGACTGCAAGCAGCAGGAACCAACTACGCAGACTATAAGATTTATGGCGCGGTTTCGCCCACAAGAGGGATTGCATCTTTTGGTGGCAACCAAGACATCATCTGTTTTCATTTACCGAGACACTCAGTAAGACAGATAGGTAGGTGGATATTCATATTTAAAGGTAATGTTTCACATGACAACATGTTTGCAGCAACATTAGAAGAAGCGGGAGATGTATGGTTATGGTCCTGGGTTCCCTCCTTAATGGCACTCTATCCCCTATATTATAGTGCACTACTTTAAACAAGTGCCCATAAGGCTCTGGTCAGACATAGTGCACTATGTAGCGAATAGGGTGTCATTTGGGGCATAAGCTGGAGTGGTGTCCTAATAATAATAATAATAATAATAATAATAATAATAATAATAATAATAATAATTTGATGGGTGCTTATATTTGTCCTATTTCACACATGTATAAATATTTTAAATAATACGCATGTGTGAATTGGAAATGAGTGCTTTTTGCATATCCCAACTCTCCCTGAGATTCCTTCAGAGAGTGAGGTCAAAATTAATGTTTAGTGCGATTGCGTTTGCGTTTGTATTTATTTTGAAGTTGAAGTGAAACTGCCTGGTGAATTTGCAGTGTGTATATTGAGTCTGCAGTCTTAAGGTCTGCTGGTTTTACTGTTGGAGATAAGGATTTATTTTCCTCGAGAGAAAATCACTTTCTAGAGACAATAATACACAGAAAACAAAACAACCACAAGATATCATCAAGCATTTAGGGCAGTGGTTTTGTGTCTTGAGCTCTAATCCAAAGACAAAGAAGACCGTTTTTCAGAAGTAGCAGATTAAAGGTACTGTATTAGAACTGTGTCGGAGGTGAGTAGTACTTCCCAATCAAAACCAACCAAGAAAAGAACATGCACACACACACACAGACGCACACACACAGGCGCACACACACTCATGCACACACACACACACACACATGCACACACACAAACTTTGCAAACTTTTTTGAATATTAAAACAAAAAAATGCAAGGGGGATATTTGCCCTATTTTCCATGTATGTTAAATTCTTTTTTAGATGATAAAGAACAATGGGAATATACAAGTTATAGTCTGTCCATAGACAAAAATAAATCATGGCAGATTCTCACTTGGGGATGTTCTCCTCTGCGGGTGCCTTCAGAACAATTTGTTTAAAATAAAAACGAACTAAAAAGAAAACAAAAGGAGGACAGAAAAACAAGTCATTGAATGCAATTGGAGGTAATAGTTTTCAATCGGGAACTTTTTTTGCTCATTTTATATAATGATGAACCGATGCATAAACATGTTTTTTCATTCAATATTATTTGAAAACATGTTGATGCGTCACAGTGTGGTGTGTCTAATAGAGATGCTTACTTTTCTCACCACGATGTAGCTTCATGAATTGCTTGCTTATGGCCTCTTGATTAAGAATGTGCCTTCTTAATGACCTTTAGGGGTCAATTTACTTGTAATGTACAGTTTGTTCGAGGGCTGTGAGGCCAGTTGTCGCTCTAACGAAATAAATTGGTCTCAAAAACAACAGTTTTGGGCCGTTGGAGAGTCAAAGCAATTTGTTTTGCCTCAATGGAATGGAAGCAAGAGTGTTTTCCCCGCGCATAACAATGTTGAATCAATAGGCGGTTATTAAGGGATGCTTGTTGTCTCATTAGCCCAGACCTTTGCTCTGTTTTGTGATTGTGATGGACCTAGCCTAGCTGTTGACCATAACGAGGGGAAATTGGCAGGTCCAGAGGATTAGGCATTACGAAAAATATTGTGATACAGAACCAGACCCTGGTATCTGTTTTCGCTCGCTCCTCTTCGTTCCACCTGAGAGTCGTCTAAAAAAAATCACTCAGCTCAGGAATTTAATTGAAGTCATCTGTCAATAAACTCACATCACTGAGTTGTACCTCCAGATGCATCTCTGTTTGTTTGCTACTAATGAAAGGAGAGAAAAGCCCAGCTGAATGAGCTGAGACCAGACTCCTGACTCCTCACATCATCTCAGACTGCGGAGGGGGGCTATATTGGGGAAAATCAAGTGATACGACTACGCGTTGCGCTCTAAGGTATTGCTGGTAAAGTGTAAATACGTTTTTAAAAACTTCTGCTTATTCAGTGCGTAATGTTATTTCAGCCACTCTGCAGCCGGTTCTGTCTCTGACAATCTGCCTGAAACAGATAGAGGGGATCTGTGATGTGAACAGTCTGGCTGATCTTCCAGTCTATCTCCCCTCCGGAAACCTTAAGCACTAGTGACAGCCCTACTACTCTCTGTGTCTCTATCCAATGTATTGAGGAGAATGTGAGCATTCATCACAAAATGGTACAGTGAGCAGACCTGCAATGGTAAGTAGTAGCAGCCAGCATGCCACACACTGTTTTACATTGGAGTGTTACTATTCCTCCTCTGTTTGTGTGAGAAAGCTACTTTCATTGAAGGGTTGAGATGAGGGATGGAGGGAGACAATAGGGATCATGAAAATAGACTGGAGTATGGGTCAGTGAGCGAGTGAGTACATTTATGGAATGACCAGATTAAAGGGAGGGGTGCATATGGTGACACAGCATTAGAATTATGAGTGTAATTGTAATGGTGTGTTTTATCGTTTCATGGTCACAGGATCACTTCTCAGCGTGTTCTCAGCACGTTAAAATGTGCTTTTCTTCTTATTAATCTGAATATTCTGAGGCCTACTTTTGGAAACCCCCCTTCTATACAGGTGTTATTATGATGTGTCAGCAAGGTGGCTTTTAAATATGAGAGTGCATCTTGAGCTTATGGGTAAATTGTGTTTAAGGTCTCATGTACCCTGCCAAGGCTCCCTGTCTATCCAACTTGACCCTTTGATAGCTCCACTAGGAAGAGAGCAATATGAGCAGTATGGTTCTGGCTGATGGGCGCTGAAGGTACGGAGGGGAGATGTACTCGTTCTAACTCGCATAGCAGTTAAAAAAGGCATCCACGACCAAGGGGATACGCATGCAAACTCTCAGTGAAGGAAGCTGTGCACGTGTGTGTGCGTGCGTGTGTGTGCGTGTGTGTGTGTGCATGTGTGTGTGTGTGTGCGTGTGTGTGTGTGTGTGCATGTGTGTGTGCGCATGCGTGCGTGCGTGCGTGCGTGCGTGCGTGCGTGTGTGTGTGTGTGTGTGTGTGTGTGTGTGTGTGTGTGTGTGTGCGTGCGTGTGTGTGTGTGCGAGCAGGGCGCCAGAGAGGCATGGTAGAGAAGGAGCTGAATGCATTGTCATGTGTGTCTCCACCCAAGCAGATGTAAACCACAAACCGTCCCTGGATCCCTGCCAACTCAGTGTACCAATAAACATGCATCTGTACTGTATAACCCAGAACAACAGTGATTAGTCCTGTTGAGTGTTCTGCTCTTTTCCACATTATACAGCCAGCTATACAGTGCTAGTTATTGTCCTTTTATGTAATTGTCATAATGGTCATTGATCTGTGTACTGTAAGCCTGGCCAAGGAAATTGAATAGTATTTTGAGTAGGTTACAGGACGTTGTATTTGACTTGATTTGTAATGGCTCTTGAAGGTTGTAAACATCAAAGCCTAGTGAAAGTCTGTGATCCAGGCTGAATACATTTCAGACACATGGCAGGTCCCACATCGCATGGATAGCTGTTTAACATATTGGCTAACAATATCATATGATGTGTGTGTGTGAGTTTTAGCCTGTGCGTGCGTACCTGTGTGTGTGGGTGTGCAAGGGTGCATGTGTGTGCGTGTGTGTGTGTGCACGTATGGATGTGTGCCTGCTTCAAAATCTAATTTTATTTGTCACATACATGTGTTTAGCAGATGTTATTGCGCGTGTAGTGAAATGCGTGTGTTTCTAGCTCTAACAGTGCAGTATTATCTAACAATTTCACAACAATACATACAAATCTAAAGTAAAGGAATGGAATTAAGAATATATAAATATTTGGGCGAGCAATGTCAGAGTGGCATAGACTAAGATACAGTAGAATAGTATAGAATACAGTATATGTGAGATGAGTGATGCAAAATATGTAAACAATTTAAAAGTGACTTGTGTTCCATTATTAAAGTCGCCAGTGATTCCAAGTCTATGTATATACAGTGGTTCCTCCTTCAAAAGCTGCCAGCTTGCACCGTGGGACTTAGAGGTACCCAGGGTCACGGCGTCATTGATCCAGACCACCACAAGGGGGAGGTAGAGCACTCATTATGCACTTAGGTCCCAAGGTTTTAATAGGACACACCTACTCATTCCAGGATTTTTCTTTATTTTTACTAATTTCTACATTGTAGAATAATAGTGAAGACATCACAACTGTGAAATCAGTTGAAATCAAATTCTTATTTACAACGACAGCCTACTCCTCCCTCCCCATCGGGAGATTGAACCCCATTCTCCCATCCGCAAGACACAGGGATTCTTTAGCTAAATAGCCCAGTACTGTACTGCCGACCGTCACGTTGTACAACGCCATATTTTACGTTCCATCCTAACAGAAACCCAGAGGGTTTTTCGTTTTTTATGGAATAGACATACCATAATATTAATCAAATTAATTAAGCAAGTACCAGTCAAAGTTTGGACACACCTACTCATTCCAGGATTTGTCTATATTTTTACTATTTTCTACATTGTAGAATAATAGTAAACACATCACATCTATGAAGTAACACATATGGAATAAGCTAAGAACAAATTCTTATTTACAAGGACAGCCTAATCCTTCCTCCCGGTCATGGAGCGTGCCTGCAATATGGAAGAATATCGAATTTGCGTGCCTGCAATATGGAAGAATATCGAATGCTTCTCAAAGATACCCTCTAGTGGTCAAATTAGCACTAACTCGCATTAACAGAAAAAATGGCTGACAATTAAATGACGTGCCACAGAATGCAGTATGACGCAACTTTTAAAGGAGGAGCCACTGTAGGACAGCAGCCCTAATGTGCTAGTGATAGCTTTTTAGCAGTATTTAACAGTCTGATGGCCTTGAGATAGAAGCTGTTTTTCAGTCTCTCTGTCCCAGCTTTGATGCACCTGTACTGACCTCACCTTCTAGATGATAGCTGGGTGAACAGGCAGTGGCTTGGGTGGTTGTTGTCCTTGATGATCTTTTTGGCCTTCCTGTGACATCGGGTGCTGCAGGTGTCTTGGAGGGCAGGTAGTTTGCCAGGTGGTGATACAGCCCAAAAGGATGCTCTCAATTGTGCAAATGTATAGGTTTGTGAGGGTTTTAGGTGACAAGCCACATTTCTTCAGCCTCCTGAGGTTGAAGAGGACTTAAGTTCCTGTATGTTATCACAATCACACCATGAGTCGTTAATAATGAAACATACAACCCCGCCCTTCTTCTTCCGGAGATATATTTATTCCTGTCTGCGCGATGAACTGAGAACCCAACTGGCTGGACGGGCTCAGACAGTATATCCCTAGAGTGCCCTGTGAAACAGAGTATGTTACAATCCCTGATGTCTCTCTGGAAAGAAATTCTCGCCCTGAGCTCGTCAACTTTATTATCCAGTAACTAAACATTAGCGAGTAATATACTCAGAAGCGGTGGGTGGTGTGCGCGCCTCCTAAATCAGACTAGAAGACCACTCCGAGTACCTCTCCTCTGCCCTCTGGAATCAGTTCAATTGCCCTGGGGGGTACAAACAAAGGATCCGATTCAGAAAAGTCGTATTCCTTATCGTAATGCTGGTAGTGCTGGTGAGTTACTGCCGCTCTGATATTCAATAGTTCTTCCCTGCTTTATGTAATAACACAAAACCATTTCTGGGCTAATAATGTAAGAAATAACACATAAGAAAACAAAATACTGCAAAGTTTCCTGAGAGCTAGAAGCACGGCAGCCCTCTCTGTTGGCGCCATTTTATTTTACTTTGTGCATGCATGTGTGTGTGTGTGTGTGTGTGTGTGTGTGTGTGTGTGTGTGTGTGTGTGTGTGTGTGTGTGTGTGTGTGTGTGTGTGTGTGTGTGTGTGTGTGTGTGTGTGTGTGTGTGTGTGTGTGTGTGTGTGTGAGAGACACAGTGGTGGGAAGCCTCCGAGGGTTAGGAAGCTTGTGTGAGAGCAGCAGAAACCTCATTAAGACAGTAGCTGAGTGAATGTGTACCACCCAGTCTCACAAATCTCTCTCTTTTCCCCTGCTTTACAAAGATAATGACAGAAATTAATCCGTTGTGAGGAATTGTTGTCCCTCAAACGCTTTTTGAAGATATTGCACTTAAAGCAGACATTATCAAGGTGTTGGGTTTTTACTCCACACTCACAACTCACTTGGATTGGTATTTTTGTTCAAATATAGAGGATAATCTGTCACACTTAAGCACAGTATGTTGCTGTCTCTATGCTTGGTAGTCTTATTGAGACTCTACAGTATATTACGGTCTCTATGATTGGTAGTGTTATTGAGATTCTACAGTATGTTACTGTGTCTATGATTGGTAGTGTTATTGAGATTCTACAGTATATTACGGTCTCTATGATTGGTAGTGTTATTGAGATTCTACAGTATGTTACTGTGTCTATGCTTGGTAGTCTTATTGAGATTCTACAGTATGTTACTGTGTCTATGCTTGGTAGTGTTATTGAGATTCTACAGTATGTTACTGTGTCTATGATTGGTAGTGTTATTGAGATTCTACAGTATGTTACTGTGTCTATGATTGGTAGTGTTATTGAGATTCTACAGTATGTTACTGTGTCTATGTTTGGTTGTCTTATTGAGATTCTACAGTATGTTACTGGCTCTATGCTTGGTAGTCTTATTGAGATTATACTGTCAGATATAATAAAAATAAAAGTGAAAAACATATTTGTAATGAACCTGTGGCCATCAAATGATCAAAGAAATTGGCAAATGACACTGTATGTATTGTCACGTCTGCTCCCGCTCTTCCCCCCTCTGGCGCTAGAGGGCGCCAGGCTGCCCTGCATCACTCACCCCTATCATCTGTTGCGCACGCCTGCCTCCCCTCGTCATGCGTTTCAGCGATATTGGACTCACCTGGACTCACTTATC
This sequence comes from Salvelinus alpinus, assembly GCF_045679555.1. Taxonomy (NCBI): domain Eukaryota; kingdom Metazoa; phylum Chordata; class Actinopteri; order Salmoniformes; family Salmonidae; genus Salvelinus; species Salvelinus alpinus. The sequence continues at coordinate 35,679,449 of NC_092111.1, read as the reverse complement.
ATCTGTTTATTACCTCCCCTATATTTGTCAGTTCCCTTGCTCTGTTCCCCGCTGCTGAATTGATAGTTTTTTGTCTGTATTATTAGTTTGCTGACGCTGTTCCTGTCTCGTTCCATGTCCGTTCTTTATTAAATGTTTTACCTGCTTCGTCTCTCCAGCGTCATTCCATGTGACAGAATGCAGCAGCCACCATACGAAGCATCGGGGAGTACTCCTGGCGTTTCCTGGCGTTCCAGTTGGTATGGTGACATCGGCTCTGGGTCACCGCCGATGGAACCGGGGGTGCCTAGCCAGCTTGTTGGGCTTCCACGCCCTAGCTGACTCGAGAGGTTCCCTTGCCCCGGTTGGCTCAGATGGCGCCCATCCCACATCGGGCCTCAGCCGGATTGTCAGGTCTTGTTCGCCCAGCCGGTCCAGGAGTTTTTTTTTTTGCTTTTTGTTTTGTTTGGTGACGTCGAGGATGATTCCGCCGCCGATGGAACCGGGGGTGCCTAAGCCAGCCCGTTGGGCGTCCACGCCCTGGCTGGCTCGAAAGGTTTTGTTGCCTCGATTGGCTCGGCAGGTTTCCATCCCACGTCACGCTCTGCTGGATAGTCGTGCTCCCTCTCTGCAGCAGGATCGACGGGCGTCTTGCTTCAGCCAGATGTTAGGCTCCAATGCCTCAGCCGGCTCGCCAGGCTCTCACGCTCCTGCTGGTTTGTTGGACTCCCCCCAACCGGCTTGCCCAGCGCCCATGTCTCAGCCGGTTCGCCCAGGTGGGACGCCGGGTGGCGCGTCTAGGCGGGGAGGGTACTGTTACGTCTGCTCCCGCTCTTCCCCCCTCTGGAGCTAGAGGACCCCAGGCTGCCCTGCATCACTCACTCCTATCATCTATTACGCACACCTGCCTTCCCTCGTCACGCGCATCAGCGATATTGGACTCACCTGGACTCACTTATCATCTGTTTATTACCTCTCCTATATTTGTCAGTTCCCTTGCTCTGTTCCCCGCTGCTGAATTGATTGTTTTTTGTCTGTATTATTAGTTTGCTGACGCTGTTCCTGTCTCGTTCCATGTCCGTTCTTTATTAAATGTTTGACTCCCCGTACCTGCTTCGTCTCTCCAGCGTCATTCCATGTGACATGTATGTTAATATGCATTACATTGTAAAATCTGTGGCTAGTTATCCATTTGTGGGCCAATGGTGGGTGGAGAGAAACCTTGAGAGAGAGGGAAATAGGAGGGAGAAAGAGGGAGGGGAGGGGGAGAGGGGGGGAGAGAGCAAGAGAGATAGAAGGGGAGAGAGCGAGAGAGATTAATTGTTTGTTGAAGACAGTATGTGCAGAATAGAAGGTACTTACTCTCTTCTCGCTCAAGTTCTTTGAAGCCGACGACAAGTTGAAAGGTTGATCATATTAAAGGGATACTCTGTGATCTCCTGGGGCGGTTATGCAAAAGCTTTTATAAATATTTCACTCACTCTATTCTAGTTTATTAGCATATCCAATAGGATCTCTGTACGCGTGACGCAATTTGAAGTACACACTCTGTTATTATTCAGTGTTTAATTATTCAGAACTTTTTGATATTGATCTGGTTGTTTCTCCCTACGAGATTAACATGAAGACCAGTTGGCAGTGGGTTTTCACTGCTACTTGCATCGTGCCAGTTCTAGTACCTTATCAAAATGGCTTTTGAACTAAGCACATTTTTTTGTGGCGACACCTACTTTGATACGCCACTTAACAGAGGCTTTTATCCAATGCAGCTTAAGTTACAGTTTTGTGAGTACATACATTTATGCAGTGAGTTTCAACAGTATTGGGACAGTGACACATTGTTTGTTGTTTTGGCTCTGTTCTCCAGCACGTTGGATTTGAAATGGTACAATGACTATGAGGTTAAAGTGCAGACTGACAGCTTTAACTTGAGCTGTAATTTCTAAAACGGTTCACCCGATATGGATGAAAATACCCTCAAATTAAAGCTGACAGTCTGCACTTTAACCTCGTAGTCATTGTACCATTTCAAATCTAACGTGCTGGAGTGTTCCTTTTGGAGTTCACTGTCTGTGTAAGCCAGGGCCATGGGTGCAATTCCTACACGGCTCATACACACATACTAGACTGTGTGTACTCTACATGGCATGGCTAACACCCATCTTTATCAAGCGGAGCCACACGGCACCTTCTAACACATAGTCATGTGGATTTGAATATAGCCTTAAGGAGAAGCAGGAGTCTTTGCATTGCTAATGGTAGCAGTGGGCTTCTGGAGGCCTGCGGGGCAAAAGTCAACCCATATCTGGGTTTGGAGGTTTCTGGTACGTACTGTACATTGTGCCTGACTTTCAATGATCCTGTTGACACGCAATCTCAGAAAGTGCTAAATGTGGACTACTTTTTTCTGGTTCAGTGATTTACCCTCCAATGCAATTTCATGTCTAATGCATATAAAGTGTTGTTTTCACTCTATTGACAGAGCGTATCACCACTAGTCTTTGCTATTGCTCTCAGCTATCTACTTCCTTTGCTGATCTAGAATGTATCATATCTTAGTTTTAACCCATGGTATAGCCTGCATACAGATGTAGGATCGTAATTTGATCACCCTGTTGCAGGAGAACTTTCCCGCAATGTAGGACATTTTAAACTTGTAGTCTATTTGAGCTTGAAAAAGGCTTCTGAAGTTTGTAATTTCCACTTTGAAATTTTAGACTTGATTTTCCCTTACGCAAAATGTATCAACCCCTACAAATATGTTCATACATTTTTTATCCACATAATAATTCTAATTTCCTGTTGCTGCAGGATTATTTTCCTGCTGTAGCAAACTAGCTCAAATGAAGATCCTACATCTGTATGCAGCGGTCTCCACTCTACAGTACATCTGTATGCAGCGGTCTCCACTCTACAGTACATCTGTATGGTCTCTATTGATGTGTATATTTTAGGTGTATATCCACCTCTCTTCACAGTATGGCTTTTTGAAATCACTTTATTGAAACAAACTCCAGCCAACGAAATGTTAATAGCCTACCAAGCAGAGCTAGTGTAGCCCATAAATAAGCCTGAGCTGGTGTACATTTGAAATGTTATAACGATCTTTACTTTGAAATGGGGCCGTAGAATCGATATGTTCTCCCTCCACATGCCGGTGATATATTCACTACTACTCAGCGCTCTACTCCTGGCTCCAGAGATCACACTGTAACTCCACTGTGCTATTTTAGCTAATGACAACATTGGGCTGACTGGTTGGTGAGACTTGCCAGGCTGCTACTGGTTGTCTATGTACATCTTCACATCATTCTGATTGGGGTATGTTATTGGTTCATAGTATCCTATTGGCCGTTCTCACTGGTGTCTGTGTGCTATTTAGTTAATAGTGTCTCCAGATAATTCTGATTGGTGTATTGCATGATGTCTCCTTTTCCTTATAGGTTAACAGGATTCTCAATCCCTCCACCAGTCACGAGCACGGGGTCCGTCTTCTCCCTGCGTCTTACCAGTGACTTTGCTGTGAGCGCTCACGGCTTTAAATTATACTATGAAGGTAAGTCTCTTCTCCTATCCCCTCCCATTGTTTCTGTTGTTGATCTCTTGTATTCCCTCATAAAATGAACATTTACGTCATTTTTGAACAGCAGAGAGACTCCTGTTGGATGGGACGGCTTCTGATCCAGCTGCTGGTTCTGATACTTTGTTCTGATCTGTCGGAGTGTTTTATTATTAGGGTTAAACTGTCTGTGTGAGATCCCACTGTTAGACCAGCTGTTCTATAAGGTCCTCATCAGTCCACATCAAACCAAAAGTTATCAAAACCAGACACTGTAACGGTCCTACTGGACTAGACAGACATACTGTACTAGACAGACAGACTGGACTAGACAGACAGACTGGACTATACAGACATACTGGACTAGACAGACATACTGTACTATACAGACAGACTGGACTAGACAGACATACTGGACTAGACAGACTGTACTAGACAGACATACTGGACTATACAGACATACTGTACTAGACAGACATACTGTACTAGACAGACATACTGGACTATACAGACATACTGTACTAGACAGACATACTGGACTAGACAGACATACTGGACTATACAGACATACTGGACTATACAGACATACTGGACTAGACAGACATACTGGACTAGACAGACATACTGGACTAGACAGACATACTGGACTATATAGACATACTGGACAATACAGACATACTGGACTATACAGACATACTGGACTAGACAGACATACTGGACTAGACAGACATACTGGACTAGACAGACATACTGGACTAGACAGACATACTGGACTAGACAGACAGACTGGACTATACAGACATACTGGACTAGACAGACATACTGGACTAGACAGACATACTGGACTAGACAGACAGACTGGACTATACAGACATACTGGACTATACAGACATACTGGACTAGACAGGCAGACTGGACTATACAGACAGACTGGACTATACAGACATACTGGACTAGACAGACAGACTGGACTACACAGACATACTGGACTAGACAGACATACTGGACTAGACAGACATACTGGACTAGACAGACAGACTGGACTATACAGACATACTGGACTATACAGACATACTGGACTAGACAGGCAGACTGGACTATACAGACAGACTGGACTATACAGACATACTGGACTAGACAGACAGACTGGACTACACAGACATACTGGACTAGACAGACATACTGGACTAGACAGACATACTGGACTAGACAGACATACTGGACTAGACAGACATACTGGACTAGACAGACAGACTGGACTAGACAGACATACTGGACTAGACAGACAGACTGGACTATACAGACATACTGGACTAGACAGACATACTGGACTAGACAGACAGACTGGACTAGACAGACATACTGGACTAGACAGACAGACTGGACTATACAGACATACTGGACTAGACAGACAGACTGGACTAGACAGACATACTGGACTAGACAGACATACTGGACTAGACAGACATACTGGACTAGACATATTGGACTATACAGACAGACTGGACATGCAAGGATCTACAGAAAGACAAAAATGGTTTAGAAACTTTACTCAACCTACCCCCCCTTCCCTTACCACCCTTCTCATCTCTACCACCCTCCTCTCATCTACCACCCTTCTCATCTCTACCACCCTCCTCTCATCTACCACCCCCATCTCTTCTACCACCCTCCTCTCATCTACCACCCTCCTCTCATCAACCACCCTCCTCTCTTCTACCACCCTCCTCACCTCTACTACCCTCATCTACCACCCTCCACCCTACTCACCTCTGCCAGTCTTTCAGATTTTGTTTAGGAACTCAGTCGGGGTCTCAATTGTAGAATAAACCAGGTGCAATTTATACATTTGGTTCTGCATCAGAAGATTTTCTGTGGTTTTGTCAGTCACTGACAGTCCTTCAATTAGCCTGTGTCACTCTCACTCAGATATCATATTAAAAACTGCAAACATTTCTCTCCACCCTATTATGGCAAAATGTGTAGAATTGCAGCAAACTTCCTTTCAAACTGCACTATTTTCTTTATGCCACATAGCAACATTTTCTTTACGCCCCATAGCAACATTTTCTTTACGCCCCATAGCAACATTTTCTTTACGCCACATAGCAACATTTTCTTTACGCCCCATAGCAACATTTTCTTTACGCCCCATAGCAACATTTTCTTTACGCCCCATAGCAACATTTTCTTTACGCCCCATAGCAACATTTTCTTTACGCCCCATAGCAACATTTTCTTTACGCCCCATAGCAACATTTTCTTTACGTCCCATAGCAACATTTTCTTTACGCCCCATAGCAACATTTTCGTTACGCCCCATAGCAACATTTTCTTTACGCCCCATAGCAACATTTTCTTTACGCCACATAGCAACATTTTCTTTACGCCCCATAGCAACATTTTCTTTACGCCACATAGCAACATTTTCTTTACGCCACATAGCAACATTTTCTTTACGCCCCATAGCAACATTTTCTTTACGCCACATAGCAACATTTTCTTTACGCCCCATAGCAACATTTTCTTTACGCCACATAGCAACATTTTCTTTACGCCCCATAGCAACATTTTCTTTACGCCACATAGCAACATTTTCTTTACGCCCCATAGCAACATTTTCTTTACGCCCCATAGCAACATTTTCTTTACGCCCCATAGCAACATTTTCTTTACGCCCCATAGCAACATTTTCTTTACGCCCCATAGCAACATTTTCTTTACGCCACATAGCAACATTTTCTTTACGCCACATAGCAACATTTTCTTTACGCCACATAGCAACATTTTCGTTACGCCCCATAGCAACATTTTCTTTACGCCCCATAGCAACATTTTCTTTACGCCCCATAGCAACATTTTCTTTACGCCCCATAGCAACATTTTCTTTACGCCCCATAGCAACATTTTCTTTACGCCCCATAGCAACATTTTCTTTACGCCCCATAGCAACATTTTCTTTACGCCCCATAGCAACATTTTCTTTACGCCACATAGCAACATTTTCTTTACGCCACATAGCAACATTTTCTTTACGCCCCATAGCAACATTTTCTTTACGCCCCATAGCAACATTTTCTTTACGCCACATAGCAACATTTTCTTTACGCCCCATAGCAACATTTTCTTTACGCCCCATAGCAACATTTTCTTTACGCCACATAGCAACATTTTCTTTACGCCCCATAGCAACATTTTCTTTACGCCCGATAGCAACATTTTCTTTACGCCCCATAGCAACATTTTCTTTACGCCCCATAGCAACATTTTCTTTACGCCCCATAGCAACATTTTCTTTACGCCCCATAGCAACCCCATAGCAACATTTTCTTTACGCCCCATAGCAACATTTTCTTTACGCCCCATAGCAACATTTTCTTTACGCCCCATAGCAACATTTTCTTTACGCCCCATAGCAACATTTTCTTTACGCCCCATAGCAACCCCATAGCAACATTTTCTTTACGCCCCCTAGCAACATTTTCTTTACGCCACATAGCAACATTTTCTTTACGCCCCATAGCAACATTTTCTTTACGCCCCATAGCAACATTTTCTTTACGCCCCATAGCAACATTTTCTTTACGCCCCATAGCAACATTTTCTTTACGCCCCATAGCAACATTTTCTTTACGCCCCATAGCAACATTTTCTTTACGCCCCATAGCAACATTTTCTTTACGCCCCATAGCAACATTTTCTTTACGCCCCATAGCAACATTTTCTTTACGCCCCATAGCAACCCCATAGCAACATTTTCTTTACGCCCCATAGCAACATTTTCTTTACGCCCCATAGCAACATTTTCTTTACGCCCCATAGCAACATTTTCTTTACGCCACATAGCAACATTTTCTTTACGCCCCATAGCAACATTTTCTTTACGCCCCATAGCAACATTTTCTTTACGCCCCATAGCAACATTTTCTTTACGCCCCATAGCAACATTTTCTTTACGCCCCATAGCAACATTTTCTTTACGCCCCATAGCAACATTTTCTTTACGCCCCATAGCAACATTTTCTTTACGCCCCATAGCAACATTTTCTTTACGCCCCATAGCAACATTTTCGTTACGCCCCATAGCAACATTTTCTTTACGCCCCATAGCAACATTTTCTTTACGCCCCATAGCAACATTTTCTTTACGCCACATAGCAACATTTTCTTTACGCCCCATAGCAACATTTTCTTTACGCCACATAGCAACATTTTCGTTACGCCCCATAGCAACATTTTCTTTACGCCCCATAGCAACATTTTCTTTACGCCCCATAGCAACATTTTCTTTACGCCCCATAGCAACATTTTCTTTACGCCCCATAGCAACATTTTCTTTACGCCACATAGCAACATTTTCTTTACGCCCCATAGCAACATTTTCTTTACGCCACATAGCAACATTTTCTTTACGCCACATAGCAACATTTTCGTTACGCCCCATAGCAACATTTTCGTTACGCCACATAGCAACATTTTCTTTACGCCCCATAGCAACATTTTCGTTACGCCCCATAGCAACATTTTCGTTACGCCCCATAGCAACATTTTCTTTACGCCACATAGCAACATTTTCTGTCAAGAGGGGAGAAAACCAGATGTCACTTAGACCCTCAAAAGTCTAGGGGTCTGACTGCGTGTGTGGCTACGCAGACCCACAAGCCACTGCAGCCCTTCATGATCACTGCACCCCCATCAAAGTTGCCAATCCCTGGTCTAGCCTAAATGACAAATGTTCTACAAATTGTCAATATGAGCATTTTATTTTGTACAGTTATCAATGAAAGTATTTACATCAAAAAGCCAAGACAAGAGTTAAATCAACTACCTAGCTACCTTCCCTTGTTTTGGATGATTGTCTTCTCACTTTGTTATCAACAAATAATTCCACAGACTCATCTTATCAATCGGGAAAAAATACTCTAAAATGTACATATTATAATTACCAACATAAAAATGAATTGTATACAGTTCCTTACCTTAATATTGTTGTCCTGATCTCAATGACAGAGCTGTCAACGTTGCGAAAACCCATTCAGGTCCAATAGAGACAAGACACCACCTGGTCGCAGCACTTTCAGTCTCCATGCCAACACTCACAATTTGCTCACTCCTACAACAGAGTTTCTAAACCTTACCATACTGTACTGTCTTTGCTCCTACCACAGAGTTTCTAAACCTTACCATACTGTACTGTCTTTGCTCCTACCACAGAGTTTCTAAACCTTACCATACTGTACTGTCTTTGCTCCTACCACAGAGTTTCTAAACCTTACCATACTGTACTGTCTTTGCTCCTACCACAGAGTTTCTAAACCTTACCGTACTGTACTGTCTTTGCTCCTACCACAGAGTTTCTAAACCTTACCATACTGTACTGTCTTTGCTCCTACCACAGAGTTTCTAAACCTTACCATACTGTACTGTCTTTGCTCCTACCACAGAGTTTCTAAACCTTACCGTACTGTACTGTCTTTGCTCCTACCACAGAGTTTCTAAACCTTACCGTACTGTACTGTCTTTGCTCCTACCACAGAGTTTTTAAACCTTACCATACTGTACTGTCTTTGCTCCTACCACAGAGTTTTTAAACCTTACCGTACTGTACTGTCTTTGCTCCTACCACAGAGTTTTTAAACCTTACCATACTGTACTGTCTTTGCTCCTACCACAGAGTTTCTAAACCTTACCGTACTGTACTGTCTTTGCTCCTACCACAGAGTTTCTAAACCTTACCGTACTGTACTGTCTTTGCTCCTACCACAGAGTTTTTAAACCTTACCATACTGTACTGTCTTTGCTCCTACCACAGAGTTTCTAAACCTTACCGTACTGTACTGTCTTTGCTCCTACCACAGAGTTTCTAAACTTTACCGTACTGTACTGTCTTTGCTCCTACCACAGAGTTTTTAAACCTTACCATACTGTACTGTCTTTGCTCCTACCAATGATGCATAAGTTTCAGTCATTACTATGGCAATTCAAGATGGCGTTATCCACACCTCGAAAAAACGTTGCTCAAATACACAAAATAGAGATGTTTCTATTTTCCAAGCACATGTTTAGTATTAGTGGAATGAATACATCTCTTTGCTCAGCTTTGACTTCCTCATTTAAACTGAACAGAAATCACAAAAAGCTTATTCCTCTTAAATTGTGTGCATACATTTGTTTGAATTTCTCCTTTGCCAAGATAATCCATCCACCTGACAGGTGTGGCATTTCAAGAAGCTGATTAAACAGCATGATCATTACACAGATACACCTTGTGCTGGGGACAATAAAAGCCACTCTGAAATGTGCAGTTTTGTCACACAACACAATGCCACACGTTTCAAGTTTTAAGGGAGCGTGCAATTGGAATGCTGACTGCAGGAATGTCCACCAGAGCTGTTACCAGATAATGTAATGTTAATTCATCTACCTTAAGCCACCTTCATTATAGTTTTAGAGAATTTGGCAGTACATCCAACCGGCCTCACAATCACAGAGCACGTGTAACCACGCCAACCCAGGATCGCCACATCCGGCTTCTTCACCTGCGGGATTGTCTGAGACCAGCCACCTGTACAGCTGATGAAATTGTGGGTTTGCACAACCAAATAATTTCTGCACAAACTGTCAGAAACCGCCTCAGGGAAGCTTCCGCTTGCTCGTCATCCTCACCAGGGTCTTGACCTGACAGCAGTTTGGTGTCCTATCCAACTTCAGTGATCAAATGCTCACCTTCGATGGCCACTGGTACACTGGAGAACTGCTCTTCACGGATGAATCCCGGTTTCAACTGTACTGGGCAGATGGCAGATGGTGTCGTATTGGGTGAGCAGTTTGATGATGTCAACGTTGTGAACAGAGTGCCCCATGGCGGCAGTGGGGTTATGGTATGAGCAGGCATAAGCTACGGACAATTGCATTTTATCAATGACGATTTGAATGCACAGAAATACAGTGACAAGATCCTGAGGCCCATTGTTGTGCCATTCATCCACCGCCATCACCTCATGTTTCAGCATGATAATGCACGGCCCCGTGTCACAAGGATCTGTACACAATTCCTGGAAGCTGAAAATGTCTCAGTTCTTCCATAGCCTGCATACTCACCAGACAGGCACTGCGGTTGAAAATTATCCGGCTGGCTAAAACCGACACTTTTACTGAAACGTTGATTAATGTGCACTGTCCCTGTAAAAATAAAATAGACTCAATAAACTCAACATGTCACCCATTGAGCGTGTTTGGGATGTTTTCGATCGACGTGTACAACAGCGTGTTCCAGTTCCTGCCAATATCCAGTAACTTCGCACAAGCACTGAAGAGGTGGGGGACAACATTCCACAGGCCACAATCAACAGCCTGATCAACTCTATGAGAAGGAGATGTGTTGCGCTTCAGGAGGCAAATAATGGTCACACCAGATACTGACTGGTTTTCTGATCCACGCCTTTTTAAAGCTATCTGTGACCAACAGATGCATAACTGTATTCCCAGTCATGTGAAATCCATAGATTAGGGCCTAATTCATTTATTTAAATTGACTGATTTCCTTATGAACTGTAACTCAGTAAAACCTTTGAAAATGTTGCATATTGTATTTATATTTTTGCTCAGTGTATTTATTCTGGGCCCCCAGGCCTATTCATCCACGACCTACCCGCAGCCCGTCCGTCCGCCAATCCACCATTAGCTGCCTCCACGCACGGCCTTGATACCCAGTGAAATTTCAGGGTTATACAAATATGCATCAAGCATTTCAGGAGAGAAGCAAGACAGTCTGTCTCGTTCAATTATCTCTCCAAAATGTAATGGATTCACTGCCTTTTAAATTGTGTAAGTCACCACGGCTTCTGAGAGATGGAAAGGATGTTATCATTTCCACAGCTGTACCAGGGTTTCATTATAGCGTTAGAGTGCTACTGTATAATAATGACAATTAGATCTGCTCAAAGCCCCCCCCCCCCCCCCCCACACACACACAGGCTGTGTTTACATACTGTACAGCTTTCTTGATGTGGGGTTTGACATGGCCAATTAGACCCTGACAGTCTGATGACACTTCTGATGATAATATGACTTCTTAACCATCATGCTATGTAATGGTTTGTTTACTCCTTTATACATCCTGTGTGTGACTGTCTTTTCCTGTTAAAATACTGTAAAAGCTTCTGATCCATTTAGAGGCATGGAGCATGGATTCAATCATGCACACCGATAAACTCTAGGGGGGAAAAACTGACAACATTTTCTTTGTTTTTGATTGTAACCACCACCCACTGAGACAAGACAAGACAAGACAGTAAGAAGGTATTTAATGTCTAAGTAGACATTGAAAACTGCATAGCTACACAGCCTACTTGGCATGGGTTCAGATGGTCTTATTCTCTCTCTCTCTCTCTCTCTCTCTCTCTCTCTCTCTCTCTCTCTCTCTCTCTCTCTCTCTCTCTCTCTCTCTCTCTCTCTCTCTCTCTCTCTGTCTCTGTCTCTGTCTCTCTCTCTGTCTCTCTCTCTCTGTCTCTCTCTTTGTCTCTCTCTGTCTCTCTCTCTGTCTCTCTGTCTGTCTCTCTCTCTCTCTCTCTCTCTCTCTCTGTCTCTCTCTCTCTCTCTCTCTCTCTCTCTCTCTCTCTCTCTCTCTCTCTCTCTCTCTCTCTCTCTCTCTCTCTCTCTCAATTCAATTCAATTCAATTCAAGGGGCTTTATTGGCATGGGAAACATGTGTTAACATTGCCAAAGCAAGTGAGGTAGGTAATATACAAAAGTCAAATAAACAATAAAAATGAACAGTAAACATTACACATACAGAAGTTTCAAAACAATAAAGACATTACAAATGTCATATTATATATATGCAGTGTTGTAACAATGTACAAATGGTTAAAGCACACAAGTTAAAATAAATAAACATAAATATGGGTTGTATTTACAGTGGTGTTTGTTCTTCACTGGTTGCCCTTTTCTTGTGGCAACAGGTCACAAATCTTGCTGCTGTGATGGCACACTGTGGAATTTCACCCAGTAGATATGGGAGTTTATCAAAATTGGATTTGTTTTCGAATTCTTTGTGGATCTGTGTAATCTGAGGGAAATATGTCTCTCTAATATGGTCATACATTGGGCAGGAGGTTAGGAAGTGCAGCTCAGTTTCCACCTCATTTTGTGGGCAGTGTGCACATAGCCTGTCTTCTCTTGAGAGCCATGTCTGCCTACGGCGGCCTTTCTCAATAGCAAGGCTATGCTCACTGAGTCTGTACATAGTCAAAGCTTTCCTTAAGTTTGGGTCAGTCACAGTGGTCAGGTATTCTGCCACTGTGTACTCTCTGTTTAGGGCCAAATAGCATTCTAGTTTGCTCTGTTTTTTTGTTAATTCTTTCCAATGTGTCAAGTAATTATCTTTTTGTTTTCTCATGATTTGGTTGGGTCTAATTGTGCTGTTGTCCTGGGGCTCTGTGGGGTGTGTTTGTGTTTGTGAACAGAGCCCTAGGACCAGCTTGCTTAGGGGACTCTTCTCCAGGTTCATCTCTCTGTAGGTGATGGCTTTGTTATGGAAGGTTTGGGAATAGCTTCCTTTTAGGTGGTTGTAGAATTTAACGGCTCTTTTCTGGATTTTGATAATTAGTGGGTATCGGCCTAATTCTGCTCTGCATGCATTATTTGGTGTTCTACGTTGTACACGGAGGATATTTTTGCAGAATTCTGCATGCAGAGTCTCAATTTGGTGTTTGTCCCATTTTGTGAAATCTTGGTTGGTGAGCGGACCCCAGACCTCACAACCATAAAGGGCAATGGGCTCTATGACTGATTCAAGTATTTTTAGCCAGATCCTAATTGGTATGTTGAAATTTATGTTCCTTTTGATGGCATAGAAGGCCCTTCTTGCCTTGTCTCTCAGATCGTTCACAGCTTTGTGGAAGTTACCTGTGGTGCTGATGTTTAGGCCGAGGTATGTATAGTTTTTTGTGTGCTCTAGGGCAACGGTGTCTAGATGGAATTTGTGGTCCTGGTGACTGGACCTTTTTTGGAACACCATTATTTTGGTCTTACTGAGATTTACTGTCAGGGCCCAGGTCTGACAGAATCTGTGCAGAAGATCTAGGTGCTGCTGTAGGCCCTCCTTGGTTGGTGACAGAAGCACCAGATCATCAGCAAACAGTAGACATTTGACTTCGGATTCTAGTAGGGTGAGACCGGGTGCTGCAGACTGTTCTAGTGCCCGCGCCAATTCGTTGATATATATGTTGAAGAGGGTGGGGCTTAAGCTGCATCCCTGTCTCACCCCACGACCCTGTGTGAAGAAATGTGTGTGTTTTTTGCCAATTTTAACCGCACACTTGTTGTTTGTGTACATGGATTTTATAATGTCGTATGTTTTACCCCCAACACCACTTTCCATCAATTTGTATAGCAGACCCTCATGCCAAATTGAGTCGAAGGCTTTTTTGAAATCAACAAAGCATGAGAAGACTTTGCCTTTGTTTTGGTTTGTTTGGTTGTCAATTAGGGTGTGTAGGGTGAATACATGGTCTGTTGTACGGTAATTTGGTAAAAAGCCAATTTGACATTTGCTCAGTACATTGTTTTCATTGAGGAAATGTACGAGTCTGCTGTTAATGATAATGCAGAGTATTTTCCCAAGGTTACTGTTGACGCATATTCCACGGTAGTTATTGGGTTATTGGGTTAGTTATCTCTCTCTCTCTCTCTCTCTTTCTCTCTCTCTCCCTATCTCTCTCTCTCTCCTCATAACGAACTAGCACCTATGCTGCCAGGACTGTATTGATGAAGTGTATTGTATAATCCTCATGCTGCCCACGCATTCACTTCCCTGGCACCCTCCTCGCAGACACACACACTAACACACTAACACACACACACACACACTAACACACACACACTAACACGCACACGTTCACACATACACACATACACAGACAGACAGAGAGACACACACAAACTAAGTAAACTCCCTGCCCCATGCTCTCCACCACCACTACTTCCACCTCAACCACCACTACGTCCACCAGCTCCACCACCACCTCCACCACCTCAACCACCACTACATTCACCACCTCCACCGCCTCCACCACCACCCACACTTCCACCACCACCACCACCTCCACCACCTCAACCACCACTACATTCACCACCTCCACCAGCTCCACCACCACCTCCACCACCTCAACCACCACTACATTCACCACCTTCACCACCTCCACCACCACCTCCACCACCACTACCTCCACCTCAACCACCTCCACCACTTCTACCACCACCACTGCCTCCACCTCAACCACCTCCACCACCACCTCCACCTCCACCACTTCTACCACCTCCACCTCAACAACCTCCACCACGTCTATCACCTCCATCACCTCCACCTCCACCACAACCACTACCTCCACCACCACCACCACCACCACCACCACCACCTCCACCTCAACCACCTCCACCACCACCACCACCACCTCCACAACCACTACCTCCACCACCACCACCACCACCTCCACCTCAACCACCTCCACCACCAGCAGCACCACCACTTCCACCACCACTACCACTACCTCCACCTCAACCACCTCCACCACCACCACCACCACCACCTCCACCACCACCGACACTACCTCTACCACCACCACCAGCAGCACCACCATCTCCACCTCCAGCTAGCATCATTCCTCCCTTAGGCCTTCCTGCCTGTGTATAGCTCTGCTGTAGTTACACCCATCTGGGGGATGGGGGGCGCTGGCGCACAGCTCAGCTCCTCCAGCTGCTTCAGGAAACACTGCTTTCTCTTCCTCACATACACATACTGTGTGTGCAGAAACACAGACATATACAGAATAATGCAAGCACATACACACGCACATGCACATGTACACACACACACACACACACACACACACACACACACACACACACACACACACACACACACACACACACACACACACACACACACACACACACACACACACACACACACACACACACACACACACACACACACACACACACACACACACACACACACACACACACACACACACACACACACACACACAGCGGAAGACAACCTGATGCCTGTAGATACTGTGTTGTATAGCCTGTCTGTATAGCCTGTCTGTGCAGTCTGCCTGTATAGCCTGCCTGTATAGCCTGTCTGTACAGTCTGCCTGTATAGCCTGCCTGTATAGCCTGCCTGTATAGCCTGTCTGTACAGTCTGCCTGTATAGCCTGCCTGTATAGCCTGCCTGTATAGTCTGTCTGTATAGCATGCCTGTATAGCCTGCCTGTATAGCCTGTTTGTATAGCCTGCCTGTGTAGCCTGTCTGTGTAGCCTGTCTGTATATTCTGTCTGTATAGTCTGTCTGTATAGCATGTCTGTATAACCTGCCTGTATAGCCTGTTTGTATAGCCTGTCTGTATAGCCTGTCTGTATAGCCTGCCTGTATAGCCTGTCTGTATAGCCTGACTGTATAGCCTGTCTGTATAGCCTGCCTGTATAGCCTGTCTGTATAGCCTGTCTGTATAGCCTGCCTGTATAGCCTGTCTGTATAGCCTGCCTCTGCATGCTTTGTATGCAGTTATGAAGACGGTTGGAGCTGCCAGTGAGTAGGGAATGAGGATTGTGTTGAATAATGTTAGGTCTCGTGTGTAGGTCTTGATTTAAGGAGTGTTGTGATTATTACAGAGTTATGTAATCAGTGTATGGTGTTGATAATACCTTATTTTAAACCTAAATCTTCACTGTACGTACTGTGTTTATAATGTCTTATTTGCGGCTGTGAAAAGCATATCTCACACTCTTGTAACCCCACAGACCTTGAGAACCATATCATTTTTACAAATAATAGACTTTATTCTATACGAACCAGGTAGGACGAGTACATTCATATGCATTAGTTACTTTCCTGGATAGAAGGTCATCATTCCTGAATTATTGTATAGACGGGTTGGTTAGTAAAACCGAAGTGTGCATAGCTATGGGGCAAAACAGATGGGGTTGGCTTAGAAGATTGTTGATATCATGTCAACTATATTTAGTCTCCAATGTTTATTGAAAACAAATACATTTGCACTTGTTGTTTCTCAAATACATCGTTAAAGTTGTTGGTTAGCTAGCTAGCGAATTTTTTCCATATTAGCATTGACATGAAACCAGTCAAAACACCTCAAAACAAGACATGGTATCGAGAACAACATAAAGCTACCTGAAACAAGTAACTGTTTGCAAGCTATCTGACCCATCGATACACACACATCATTTCAGTGACGTTGTCAGCCAACCCGTCTATATGAGGGACTTTAGTCTAGTGTACAGCATGCAGGTAAGTGTCTGCGGATGCCTTTGATGTAAATGTTTTAGTGGGCAGACGAAGGCACTTTTTGAGTATGCTGAGATGAGAACATTGCTGATGATGTGCGGAAATTAGAAAGCGAGGTAGCGATTGTGGCGGTTGCCATATTTAGGACGCTCTGTCCTCGATATCATGAACATTAATATAATACTTGTCTTTATCAGTAGAGTTATCATCATCACCATCATCATCATCATCACCATCATCATCAGCAGCATTAGTCAGCACCTTCATCATCATCCTCACATTCATCATCACCATCATCATCATCACCATCTTCATCAGCAGCAGCAGCAGCCACATCAGCAGTGTCAGCACCGTCATCATCATCATCATCATCCTCACATTCATCATCATCACCATTATTACCATCATCATCATCATCATCATCATCATCAACAACATCATGTAAGTCTCATGATATCATGGATTCCAATCATTACAGTATTTCCGTCAATAATCTGCTAGCTAGAAGAACATACACTTAACATGTGGATGTTACACTGGAGAGTGAATCCCTATTGGAAACCTATTCAACCTCTGAGGTGGGTTCACATGACATTCTATGGATGAATGTGACTTCCCTGTCTGATGAGAACACAGTGTAAAACACCTATAATTAACCTCTGAGGTGGGTTTACATTACATTCTATGGATGAATGTGACTTCCCTGTCTGATGAGAACACAGTGTAAAACACCTATAATTAACCTCTGAGGTGGGTTTACACATTACATGCTGGATGTTAGAATGCTTAAAGTCCAATCAATTGTAGCCCATTGGTTGGACTATAGACAGTTGCATATTCTCAGTTGACAATCTTGTTATTTACCAAGAATCCCAGTGGCAGAATGAAGTGTTTAGTTTCTAACCGGCAAGCTTCTTTTCTCATTGAAAGCATTACATATTCTATCTCTCTTGTGTAGTTTGTGCTCAGACATTAAACACACAGGAAATCAACTTTGGACACGAATGAGAATGGAAACAGGAAATGAAGTCAATCACTGCATATAGCAAGGCAGAATAACTCCACAATGATTCAGAATGTATCTACAATGTCTACAGTACCATCAGAAAGTATTCACACGCCTTTTTTCCACATTTTATTGTACTACACCCTAAATGTAAAAATGATTAAATTGAGATGTAATGTCACTGGCCTACACACAATACCCCATACTGTCAAAGTGAACTTGTGTTTTTAGACATTTTTACAAATGAATTAAAAATGAAAAGCTCAAATGTCTTGAATAAATAAGTATTCAACCCCTTTGTTATGGCAAGCCTAAATAAGTTCAGGGCTCAAAATGTGCAAGTCACATATTAAGTTGCATGGACTCACTCATGAATTCACCAGGAGGCCAATGCTGTCTTTAAAACAGCTCAATAGCTGAGACAAGGAGACAAAATCAACAACATTGTAGTTACTCCTCAATACTAAGCTAATTGATAGAGTGAAAAGAAGGATCCATGTCCAGTATGTGCATGCTTCCTTCTAGACACTAAAGTCAAACTGCAAACAATGTGGCATAGAAATAAACATTATGTCCTGAATACAAAGTGTTATGTTTTGGGCAAATCCAAACACAACACATCACCGAGTACCACTCTTCATATTTTCAAGACAAGGTGTTGGCTGAATCATGTATGGGTATGCAAGTCATCGGCAAGGACTAGGGAATTTTTTAGGATTAAAAAGAAACAAACTTGATTTAAGCACAGGCAAAATCCTAGAGGAAAACCTGGTTCAGTCTGCATTCCAACAGACTCTGGGAGACAAATTCACCTCTCAGCCCGGAACAATAACCTAAAACACAAGGCCAAATATACACTGGAGTTGCTTTCCAAGACAACATTGAATGTTCCTGAGTAGCCTAGTTACAGTTTTGACTTAAATCGTCTTGAAAATCTATGGCAAGACTTGAAGATGTAGAAATGATCAACAACCAACTTGATAGAGCTTGAATAACAATAATGTACAAATATTGTTCAATCCAGGTGTGCATAGCTCTTAGAAACATACCCAGAAAGACTCTCAGCTGTAATCGCTGCCAAATGGGATTCTAACATGTATTGACTCAGGGGTGTGAATACTTATACTTACAGTGCATTCGTAAAGTAATCAGACCGTTTCCCTTTTTCCACTTTTAGTTACAGTCGGATTCTAAAATGGATTAAATAATTGTTTTCACCCCATGATGACAAAGCAAAAACAGGTTTTATACATGTTTGCACATTTATATAAAAATCAAAAACATAAATTCCTTATTTACATAAGTATTTAGACCCTTTGCAATGAGACTTGAGATATTGAGCTCAGGTGCATCCTGCTTCCATTGATCGTCCTTGAGATGTTTCTACAACTTGATTGGAGTCCACCTGTGATAAATAAAATGTATTGGACATGATTTGGAAAGGCACACACCTGTTTATATAAAGATCCCACAGTTGACAGTGCATGTCAGACCAAAAACCAAGCCATGAGGTCGAAGGAATTGTCCGTAGAGCTCCGAGACAGGATTGTGGCGAGGCACAGATCAGGGGAAGGGTAGCAAAACATTTCTGCAGCATTGAAGGTCCCCAAGAACACATTGGCCTCCATCATTCTTAAATGTAAGAAGTTCGGAACATCCACAACTCTTCCTAGAGCTGGCCGCCCGGCCAAACTGAGCAGTCGGGGGAGAAGAGCCTTGGTCAGGGAGGTGACCAAGAACCTGGAAATAGCTGTGCGACACTCACCATCCAAACTGACAAAGCTTGAGAGGGTCTGCAGAGAAGAATGGGAGAAACTCCCCAAATACAGGTGTGCCAAGCTTTTAGCTTCATACCCAAGAAGACTAAAGGCTGTAATCGCTGCCAAAGGTGCTTCAAAAAAGTAATGAGTAAAGAGTCTGAATACTTATGTAAATGTGATATTTTCATTTTTTTCCCCCATCTCTCTGCTCTTTCTCTCCCATCAGCAAGCCTGTCTTCTAAAAGTGACAGAAAATAGACAATTTTAAAAAATGCGGCGTAATTAGCTTGGCGCTGCTTCTGGACACGTCCCCTTTAATCAGGATCCTTCATGCCACCGCAAAAGCCTTCAGGATGTCACCGTAATGTTTGTGTTAAAATTACCTTTCCTATCAATGTTCTAATGTCCTGTTTGTGTGTAATCATCAACATCCTGACTAATGACAGTGCTGTCTCTTATTAATTAACGTCCGTGGGAGAGGGAAACTGGTATTAATTTTCCCCTTTGCAGGCTTAGGCGTCCCACTGACCTAAGATGGCAAACTTTATTATAGAATGCCATGCAGACCTGGGTTCAAACAGTATATGTGTAAGGACCGACGCTGGAGTAGAGAAGCAGGTATGGGGAGTCAAACATTTATTCAGAACAGACATGGAACAAGACAGAAACAACATCAGCACACGGGTATACAAGGACATTTGACAATCAATGCTGAAGCTGGGAACAGACAGATATAGGGGAGGTAATGACAGAGGTGATTGAGTCCAGGTGAGTCCAATAATCACTGATGTGCGTGACGGGGGAAGTCAGGTCAGGTGTGGTTATGTTGGTGGCAGGAGTGTAATGCTGGGGAGCCTGGCACCCTCGAGCACCAGGGTGGAAGAGCGGGAGCAGGCGTGACAGTACCCCCCCCCCTCCAGGGGCGCCACCCGGCGTCCCACCTGGGCGAGTCTGACGGGCCGGCCGAGGCATGGGCGCTGGACAAGCCGGCTGGGCGTGAAATCCCAACGAACTGGCTGGCACGTGAGAGCCTGGCGAGGCGGCTGAGGCATAAAGGCCTGTCGATCCCTCTGAGGCGTGGGTGCCCGATGATCCGGCAGAGGCGTAGCAGACTGACAAGCCGGCTGGGTGAAAAAACCTGACGATCCGGCTAAGGCCTGCCGTGGGATGGGCTCCTTCCGAGCCAACCGGGGCAAGAAACCTCTCTAGCCAGCTAGGGCGTGACAGCCCGACGAACTGGCTTAGGCTCCCCCAGTTCTATCAGTGGCGGTCCCCGGACCCGACGTCACCACCAAATGGAAAGCCAGCACTCCCCGATGCTTCGTTTGGTGGCTTCAGCATTCTGCAAGGACCGGTCCTTTAAAAGGCACGATATGCAGTATAATTTCTTGGAGTTCAAAAAAAATGTTGTAGGCTACTGACAAAAATAACGTCCAGGTTTGTCACACAGGTCCTGGTTGATGAGCGGTAAAATAACAGGTCCTGGTTGATGAGCGGTAAAATAACAGGTCCTGGTTGATGAGCGGTAAAATAACAGGTCCTGGTTGATGAGCGGTAAAATAACAGGTCCTGGTTGATGAGCGGTAAAATAACAGGTCCTGGTTGATGAGCGGTAAAATAACAGGTCCTGGTTGATGAGCGGTAAAATAACAGGTCCTGGTTGATGAGCGGTAAAATAACAGGTCCTGGTTGATGAGCGGTAAAATAACAGGTCCTGGTTGATGAGCGGTAAAATAACAGGTCCTGGTTGATGAGCGGTAAAATAACAGGTCCTGGTTGATGAGCGGTAAAATAACAGGTCCTGGTTGATGAGCGGTAAAATAACAGGTCCTGGTTGATGAGCGGTAAAATAACAGGTCCTGGTTGATGAGCGGTAAAATAACAGGTCCTGGTTGATGAGCGGTAAAATAACAGGTCCTGGTTGATGAGCGGTAAAATAACAGGTCCTGGTTGATGAGCGGTAAAATAACAGGTCCTGGTTGATGAGCGGTAAAATAACAGGTCCTGGTTGATGAGCGGTAAAATAACAGGTCCTGGTTGATGAGCGGTAAAATAACAGGTCCTGGTTGATGAGCGGTAAAATAACAGGTCCTGGTTGATGAGCGGTAAAATAACAGGTCCTGGTTGATGAGCGGTAAAATAACAGGTCCTGGTTGATGAGCGGTAAAATAAATAATGGTTTCTACTATTAGCCAGGTTCCAATTGATATTGCTAGTGAAAGGTCGAAAAATGACCAAGGATGATAAAAGAACAAATAAATGTCCTCCTGAAGCTGCTTATAACACAAATGGCTGCCAAAGGTGCTTCAACAAAGTACTGCGTAAAGGGTCTGAATACTTATTTTGATTGTGATATCGAAATTCTCACAACATACGTGTGTTAAATATACTTATTTAAGAAAAGTCAAGGGCAGAGGGGCACATGACTTTAAAAATGGCAGAGAAATTATACAATCTAATTCATATGGAGTCAAAAAGACTCACTCGAATCTTCTATTGTTAATAAAGAAAATGGCCGCTGAAAGCATCACGTACCATCTGCACCGTGCCGGGGCCCGAAGCTGTTTCTGGACACACCGTCATGTCAGTTATGAGCATAAAGTAGCTTAGCCTTGGATGCAGTGGGGGCATAGTGGGTGTGGTGACAGGCAGCTAACTGGCATGTATTGATTATGCCACTGACACACTGGTGAATACATGACAACAGGGTCAACTCTGCTGTGACGAAGGCAGTCTGCATCCTTCCATTAGATCAGAAATTGCATGAATATGGCTGGAGTTGTTCTACTATATGAAGTGATTGACTTCACTGCCTGTCTCCTCTCTCTGTCATGCCAGTAACAATAACCCTCAAACCTATTTCCTAGGTAATGTCTGAGCGTGCACTGTAGAGGAGAGATAGAATACATGTGTTGGTGTAGATGAGGACATGGTTAGACTTTTACATGTGAGTCATTCTACATGAATGTCTCTCTACAGTGCATTTTGAAAGTATTCAGATCCCTTGACTTTTTTCACATTTTGTTACATTACAGCCTTATTCTTAAATGGATTAAAATGTTCAATCTACGCACAATACCCCATAATGACAAACCAAAAACTGTTTTTTAGACATTTTTGCAAATATATTCTAAATAAAAAACTTAAATATCACATTTATGTAAGTTTTCAGACCCTTTACTCAGTACTTTGTTGAAGCAGCCTCGAGTCTTCTTGGGTATGTCGCTACAAGCTTGGCAGACCTGTATTTGAGAGTTTCTCCCATTCTTCTCTGCAGATCCTCTCAAGCTCTATGAATGAGTATCTACGGTATGTATAGTGGATTGATCATACATCCAAGTAAGTTGTAGAAACATCTCAAGGATGATAAATGTAAACAGGATGCACCTGAGCTCAATTTCCAGTATCATAGCAAAGGGTCTGAATATTTATGTAAATACGTGTTTTTTTTGTGTGGTTTTTTTGCAAACATTTCTAAAAACCTGTTTTTGCTTTGTCATTATGGGGTATTGTGTGTAGATTGATGAGGGGAAAAAACAATTTAGTCAATTTTAGAATACGGCAATAACGTAACATAACGTCAAAGGGGTCTGAATACTTTCGGAATGCACTGTATATTGGATTGACCATACATGCTTATAACCAGTTATAGAGCATTTTACATGCAGGCTAAAGTGGTTACCAAAATATTAACTCAAATGGATCTGGTGTATGTCCACTTCCCAGGACTCCAGAGCTGTTCTTTGTCTTTAATTGAATAAGCAGGTGATGAAGTGCATCTAACAGATCTCAGAGAGGCATACATATTTTTTAAGGTCAATACTCTGATCTCTCTCACTCTTCCTGAAATGGTGGATGCTGCTGGTTCCTTCTTAAAACAGTTGTTAAAAAGTGTCAAAGGAGGCTTCTTCATATTCAAATCAATGACTTCTCCAAGTATCAGTTCAATAATCCATTAGTACCATTCCCATTTCAAAGATCACTGCCAAAGCTTGTTGATTAAAGTGTATGGGTAGCTGAGCCATCTGAGCCTGTCGTTTTCAAACAGTCTAATTTCACATTGTTTACAGCCAGCAACGTGCAATTCATCCACACCCTGAAAACAAAGAATGATAAAGAGCAAATCTCTTTATCATTCTTTGTTTTCAGGGTGTGGATGAATTGCACGTTGATGATGGCATTTTCTTTGATTCAGGATAAGGTGATAAAATAATACAAATATAAAAAATATTTCAAATCTCAAATAAGTAGTTGTCTTGGTTGAATCATCTTCATTAAAATTAGCTTTTTATAATCCATTTTCAGAACTATGATAACTGATACTTTACTATTGTTGAAGTAACATCTGTCATGACTTCCCCTCACCATAGTAGTATTTCCATTTAAACCAGTGTCATTTCAGCTCTGCCTTCAATTCATGTGACTGAAATAGTCTTTGGCTCTCCTCTCTTTGTCATCTTTCACATGGCTAATCCTTCAACTTAGTACATTATTCCATCGCTCATTTATCATACTTCTGGCAGATTACATCATGTCACACCTTAGAAAAAGGTGCTCCCACCGTTTTGTCTTTGTCATGTTCCAGACAATCCCCCTTTTCCGTTTCTACTCAAGTAGTCCTTGAGATGGATTGCTAACTCTTTGCCGCATAGTTAACTTTAAGGTGTCAGAGTAAGACTCTAAGGAGGGCCCCTTTGTCTCTGATAGCTGCCAGCGTAGACAGACACTTCTTAGCGAATTCATTAAACATGTGAATGCTAATTGCTAGCATTCAATAAAGATTGTTTGCCCCTAGGGTGCAAAATTAGATGCACAGTTCAATTGAAAATCTTTACTAATCTTTACTGACACTGGCAATTTAGAAAGCTGGGTGTGGCAGATTACCTGGCTGTTAGGGAGGATCGTTTGACCTCGAAAAAAGAAGGTAGCGAAAGAGAGAGAGAGAGAGAGAGAGGGAGGGAGAGTGAGAACGAGAGAGAGAGGGGGCGAAGTAGAGGGAGAGAGAGATTGATAGAGGGAGTAAGAGGGAGATAGAGGTGGAAGGAGAGAGGGAGAGAAAGGGAGAGGGAGAGAGAAATGGAAGGAGAGAGGGAGAGAAAGGGAGAGGGAGAGAGAAATGGAAGGAGAGAGGGAGAGAAAGGGAGAGGGAGAGAGAAATGGAAGGAGAGAGGGAGAGAAAGGGAGAGGGAGAGATAAATGGAAGGAGAGAGGGAGAGAAAGGGAGAGGGAGAGAGAAATGGAAGGAGAGAGGGAGAGAAAGGGAGAGGGAGAGAGAAATGGAAGGAGAGAGGGAGAGAAAGGGAGAGGGAGAGAGAAATGGAAGGAGAGAGAGGGAAAGAGAGCGGAGGAGAAAGAGAAAGATGGAGAGAGAAAAAGATTACATTGATTTGATGAGTAAATCGATATGGTCAAAGATGACTGAGTACTGTGTCTCAGTAAACTGGCATGGCACTATGAGGGAATCTAGCGAACACTTTTGATTGACCAACAATAATGCTGACACCTCTTTGTTTCGTTGCTATTTCCTCCTATTGGTCCTTTTGTTTAGAGGTATGGATGGATAACCCCTCCCACATTCCCTTTCTGTCTGGGCGTCCATGTTGTTTTAAAATGAATGCCCCAAACATGGGAGAGGGTGGGTGGGAAATGTATTCCAACACTATTGACAGTAGAGTTTGACCATGTGATTTACTCTCAGCACGTAATAATTGCATCATAGACCAGTTTTATTCTTCTTTATGGTTCTTGCTCAATGACCTGAGACTTATTGGATTTAACATCAAAAGAGATCTAAGACAGCTAGCTACTGGGAGAGTTTTTAGTAATCACTCACAGCTTTCACAGACTAGATGGGTCTTGTTGTGTTCTCTAGTTTTGTAATCACTCACAGCTTCCACAGACTAGATGGGTCTTGTTTTACGATGTTGTTTTGTAATCACTCACAGCTTTCACAGACTAGATGGGTCTTGTTTTACGATGTTGTTTTGTAATCACTCACAGCTTCCACAGACTAGATGGGTCTTATTTTACAATGTTGTTTTGTAATCATGGGAGAGGGTGGGTGGGAAATGTATTCCAACACTCCATGTATTGACAGTAGAGTTTGACCATGTGATTTACTCTCAGCACGTAATAATTGCATCATAGACCAGTTTTATTCTTCTTTATGGTTCTTGCTCAATGACCTGAGACTTATTGGATTTAACATCAAAAGAGATCTAAGACAGCTAGCTACTGGGAGAGTTTTTAGTAATCACTCACAGCTTGTTGTGTTATCTAGTTTTGTAATCACTCACAGTTTTCACAGACTAGATGGGTCTTGTTTTATGATGTCGTTTTGTAATCACTCACAACTTCACAGACTAGATGGGTCTTATTTTACGATGTTTTGTAATCACTCAAAGCTTTTCCCCCTTGATTGGAACAAGAGAAATGCCCTCCCACAGAAAAGTGATGAAATGACAAAGGACTATCACAATGCAAAGTGGCCGGGCTAAACTTTACATATTGGTGCCTTGGGAATGCTATGCTCTACTTCCCAACCTGGTGCATAAACGGTTTGGACCCTTTCCCTGCCCAGTAATCCAACCCACCTTGTAAACCAAGACACCACTCTGTTTTTCAATCTGCTCTTCCCACACATTTTGACATTTCCTCATCTCCTCTCTTTAACGCGATGCCCCCTGTAGGATTGATATCACGGCAATCCTACCAGATACTGTAGTCTGTGCCTCAAATGGCACCCTATTCCTTACAAAGTGCACTACTTTTGACCAGAGCCTTCTGCGCCTGGAAAAAAAAGGGAATAGGATGCTATTTGGAATGTAGCCATAGTCTCCCCTGCCATCTGCCTAGGAGGGGAAGTGCTCTGCCAGCACCTACCTGCCACTAACAGCAGGTGTTAGGAGATTAAGGCCAACAAAACTGCTGTCCTCTGGGGAGGCAGGCTTATGCTGCTTCGGCCAACTTTATTTTCTGGATTTTATTTGACTTCCATGCATGATTTCAATTTGTTAGTGATGGATTAATGATGAGGATATTAGATATCTTCTAGGACATGGTTGGGAGATGTTAAAGATGAAATAGTATTGAAAAGTTTCTCTTATTTTTGTAATGTTTACAGTATGTTGCCTCTGTAACACAGAAACACACATAACCCGTGAAGATCAAAGCCTCATTACAATAGACTTCCTTTCTGGACAATGTCTCTACATGCCCCCTATGTGGACCTGCACTAGATAGACCTTTAGGACGTCATGTGCGGACAACTCAGAGGAGATTTAATTTAGCGCTGTGCACCGCTGATAGGACTGCTGTCTGTGTTCTGCAACTAACACTTCACCCAGTACAGTACAGCTCGTCAGTGACTCCGATCTCCGGATTACACTAACAGTACTGTAGTTCCTTAGAACCCACTACTCCCTCCCCAGTGACGATGTCACACGTTTGCCTGCCTGACATTATTTCAGTGTTGCTGAGTCTCTTTGTGTCGAAGTCTCCCCAGAATTGGTCCTAAGAGCACCAACCGACTCCTCATCATCCTCCCAGCTCCGTTTTTCTTCTTCTAAATCTTATAACAGTTTAGTTTAAAAGCTTCTGGCACGACTTTTCCCTCCAGACTGATGTTTTAATCGTAAAGTAAGAACTAGACGGCTGCAACCTGTCTTCGCTCAGGAGTTCACTCAAACGAACCTCACACCAGGAAGGAATGTGCTACACCGTTGCTCTGGCAGATTGTGGTTAGAAGGGGTAATGTTGTTACTATACACACACCGCACACACACACACACACACACACACACACACACACACACACACACACACACACACACACACACACACACACACACACACACACACACACACACACACACACACACACACACACACACACACACACACCACACACATCACACACACATCACACACACATCACACACACATCACACACAAACACAAAAACCCACACACCACACACACACAAAAACACAAAACACACACACAAAATACACACACACAATACACACAACACAGACGCACACACACACAGGCCTGGCCTGCTTGGCAGCTGCTGTTAATTGGATGGATAGAGGTGATGAACCAGCGGGTGTACAAATGGCTGTGTTCCCTTGGCTGGGAAGAACATGGCAGGAGAAGTCATTGCCTAGCCATCAGTAACACGTTGAGTTAGGGGAGACTAGCAACGCCTATTCATTAACATATGCATTTTCCTGATGTCGCATTTCATAGATCATTTCATTATATTATAACCCATTGGGAGCCATGTGCCTCCTAAGCACTTTGGTTGTTGCTTTCAGATGGGTTTGTTTATTATGTAGGTACTGTATAGTTAGAGGGGATGACTTTCTGCAGTAGTATATAGTCTCACTGGGACCATAAAGACAGAGTCTATTGTTTATCTAAATACATGTCTCTGCATATGGTTTCATTAGGTTCATTTCAGACTTGTATAATCTAATACATCTGCTCTGTTTCTATTTCTAATTGTATCTGTTTAAGCTGTTTGGATTGGTTTATTCTTGTAACACGGGGCACCATTGAAAAAAGACTCTGGTCTCAATTGGGATTCCCTGTATAAATATAGATACAGATTCAATACATGTAGCCATACTCTGATGACCTCAGAGGTAAACTGACCTCTTCAGAACTAGCCTCCTTTCAGGACACATATTGATTGATTGATTGGGGGACAAATATGCACTGAGTAGATGCCAGGTGAGGGGAGGCAGGGAGCCTAGTGGTTAAGAGCTTTGAACTAGTAACCAAAACGTTGCTGGTTTGAATCCCCGAGCGGCAAGGTGAAACAATCTGCTGTTCTGCCCTTGAGCAAGGTAATTAACCTCCCAACAACAACTACTCCTCGGGGGCTGATGACATGGACGTTGATTAAGGCCACCTCCTGCACCTCTCTGATTCAGAGGGATTGATTAAGGCCACCTCCTGCACCTCTCTGATTCAGAGGGATTGATTAAGGCCACCTCCTGCACCTCTCTGATTCAGAGGGATTGATTAAGGCAGCCCCCCGTACCTCTCTGATTCAGAATGATTGATTAAGGCAGCCCCCCGTACCTCTCTGATTCAGAAGGATTGATTAAGGACACCTCCTGCACCTCTCTGATTCAGAAGGGTTGATTAAGGCCACCTCCTGCACCTCTCTGATTCAGAAGGGTTGGGTTAAATGCGGAAGACACATTTCGGTTGAGTGCATTCAGTTTTGCAACTGACTAGGTGTCCACTTTTCCTAAAGCGGTTCCACTTATGTCCTAAGTGGAAAACAAACCAAACAACAGTAATCAAGAGAAGCCAAAACAGGAATAAGAGAAGGCAAAGCAGGAGTAAGAGAAGCCAAAGCAGGAATAATAGAAGCCAAAGCAGGAATAAGAGAAACCAAAGCAGGAATAATAGAAGCCAAAGCAGGAATAAGAGAAGCCAAAGCAGGAATAATAGAAGCCAAAGCAGGAATAATAGAAGCCAAAGCAGGAATAATAGAAGCCAAAGCAGGAATAATAGAAGCCAAAGCAGGAATAATAGAAACCTAAGCAGGAATAATAGAAACCAAAGCAGGAATAAGAGAAGCCAAAGCAGGAATAAGAGAAACCAAAGCAGGAATAATAGAAGCCAAAGCAGGAATAATAGAAGCCAAAGCAGGAATAAGAGAAGCCAAAGCAGGAATAAGAGAAGCCAAAGCAGGAATAAAAGAAGCCAAAGCAGGAATAAGGTTCCCAATCATAGCAGTTTGGATGAAACATCTTCTTTCCCTACCAATAACTTCATTGAGTTGGTTGTGTTAAGAGAAATCTCCGGACCTATTGACATTCACTGACAATTTCAGTAGCATCTTTCTGCAGCCGCAGTGATCCCACTCCACCATGAACACAGCACTATGCCTGGGGGCCCTAAGAACATAAGAGTGGACACTGAACTGCTACATTTAACGACCCAGCGTCAATAATAGTCTGCTTTGAAATACACACCTGGCTCTTTCTTTTGCTATTTACAGATTGTACAATACGTAATTTGTACAGAAGTCTCTGCATAGTCGGTTAATTACAACTCCTAAAATGATGTACAACAGATAATTATTTTCTTATATTCCATAAATAGAATGACTGCCGGTAGAATTTATATCTCACATATCTCTGGGATGCCTACTGAAGGGAAGAGATCAGGGCCAGACTGGAGAGTCAACAGAATGACACCCTCTCTCTCTCTCTCTCTCTCTCTCTCTCTCTCTCTCTCTCTCTCTCTCTCTCTCTCTCTCTCTCTCTCTCTCTCTCTCTCTCTCTCTCTCTCTCTCTCTCTCTCTCTCTCTCTCTCTCTCTCTCAATTTTTCAATTCAATTTGCTTTATTGGCATGACGTAACAATGTACATATTGCCAAAGCTTATTTGGATATTTACAATATAAAAATTAAAATGAGAATCAAAATTGTCAACGGGTCAACAGTAACAACAATAACCAAGTGTCAAAATAACCATACATTCAACCATACATTCATCTCTCTCTCTCTCTCGCTCTCTCTCTCTCTCTTCTCAGTGCTATAAAACCACACTCACGGTGTCACCGCATGACTGCGTGTGTTGTAAGTGTGCATCAGAAACTCGGGGAAGGTGCTGAGCAGCTCCTCACTCAGTCGTTTCATTGTCTGTCCTCTTGTTGGTGTTCCACTCTCTGTGTCTGTGCTGCCAGAGACTTCGTCCCAAACCTTATGGTGCCAATGACACATGTCGTGTAGCAGAAGATTAAACAATCTGCTCTCCCATGGTAGACCCAGCAAGGCTAGGATCCTTAGTGACCTTAATGTGTGAGTGTGTGTGTGTGTGTGTGTATGTGTGTGTTAACGCCATAGCAGCTAGCTAGCTTCAGTACTATGGCTGCTGATGCGGGCTGATGCTCAGGTCAGCCAGGAGTAATTAAAGTGGCTGGCTGGGTGGAAATGTGATATCCCACAATGCTGAGAAATGCAGAGATGGGGAAACCTAGACATACATTTACACCCACACACCTCCAAGCCGTCCCTCTGCCGAGTTTATACTATTCAATCCTAATCCCCAATTTTAGTGTTAAAGCTTTGGAGTGACAGATCCCCTCGCCCACTGTGGAGTGACAGATCCCCCAGCCCTCTGTGCATTGACAGATCCCCCAGCCCACTGTAGATTGACAGATCCCTCAGCCCACTGTGGAGTGACAGATCCCTCAGCCCACTGTAGATTGACAGATCCCTCAGCCCACTGTGGAGTGACAGATCCCCCAGCCCACTGTGGATTAACAGATGTCCCAGCCCACTGTGGATTAACAGATGTCCCAGCCCACTGTGGATTGACAGATCCCCCCAGCCGACTGTGGAGTGACAGATCCCCCAGCCCACTGTGGATTAACAGATGTCCCAGCCCACTGTGGATTGACAGATCCCCCAGCCCACTGTGGAGTGACAGATCCCCCAGCCCACTGTGGATTGACAGATCCCCCAGCCCACTGTGGAGTGACAGATCCCCCAGCCCACTGTGGATTGACATATCCTCCCCAGCCCACTGTGGATTGACAGATCCCCCCCAGCCCACTGTGGATTGACAGATCCCCCCAGCCCACTGTGGATTGACATATCCTCCCTAGCCCACTGTGGATTGACAGATCCCCCCCAGCCCACTGTGGATTGACAGATCCCCCCAGCCCACTGTGGAGTGACAGATCCCCCAGCCCACTGTGGATTGACATATCCTCCCCAGCCCACTGTGGATTGACATA
Organism: Salvelinus alpinus; assembly: GCF_045679555.1. Lineage (NCBI taxonomy): Eukaryota > Metazoa > Chordata > Actinopteri > Salmoniformes > Salmonidae > Salvelinus > Salvelinus alpinus. Next base: position 35,648,063 of record NC_092111.1, on the reverse strand, counting down.
TCCTCCCCAGCCCACTGTGGATTGACAGATCCCCCCCAGCCCACTGTGGATTGACAGATCCCCCCCAGCCCACTGTGGAGTGACAGATCCCCCAGCCCACTGTGGATTGACATATCCTCCCCAGCCCACTGTGGATTGACAGATCCCCCCCAGCCCACTGTGGATTGACAGATCCCCCCCAGCCCACTGTGGATTGACAGATCCCCCCCAGCCCACTGTGGAGTGACAGATCCCCCAGCCCACTGTGGATTGACAGATCCCCCCCAGCCCACTGTGGCGTGACAGATCCCCCCAGCCCACTGTGGAGTGACAGATCCCCCAGCCCACTGTGGATTGACAGATCCCCCCCAGCCCACTGTGGCGTGACAGATCCCCCCAGCCCACTCCAGCTCTGCATCTGCCTGTCTGTGCTGCTAACTATTGTAGGCCCACACACTTGCACGCACGCCCATATACACACATTGTCATGCTGCTATTAGCTCTCACTGTGCATGCAGGGCAGTGCACCCCTGTGGGATGGGGATTGAAGACTCCAGTACTGGGAGTGGATCTGGATCTGGAGTCCCAAATGTTTCCAATCTAGTACACTACATTTGACTAGGGCCCAAAGGCCTCCAGGAAAAAAGTAGTGCACTACATAGGGAATAGGATGTCGTTTGGGACACAGACAGAGTGTTGCTGTGATTGATGGCCCTGCTTGCAGCCTGACCTTGCAGCCGCTGGCACAGGGGGAAGAGATGCGTTCACGGTTGGGGTAATGAAAAGCTGTGACGCTGGCTGCATGGATGTGGTGGTTATGTTACGACCATCAGTCAGCCTCACACATCACACAGTGGAGAGAATATATTTTTATTTATTTAACTAGGCAAGTCAGTTAAGAACAAATTCTTATTTACAATGACAGCCTAGGAACAGTGGGTTAACTGCCTTGTTCAGAGGCAGAACGACAGATTTTGACCTTTTCAGCTCAGTGATTCAATCTAGCAACCTTTCAGTTACTGGCCCAACACTCTAACCACTAGACTACCTGAGAGGAGATGAGAGGAGAGAAGTGAAGAGGAGAGAAGAGGAGGGAAGGGGAGGGGAGAGGAGGGGAGGCAAGCGAGGAGTGGAGAAGACACGACAAGAGAAGCGAAGAGAGGAGAGTAGAGGAGACGAGAAGAGAAGAGAAGAGAGCATATGCGAGGAGAGGCGAGGAGAGCAGAGGAGAGGAGAGAAGAGCAGAGGCGAGGGTGAGTAGAGGAGAGGAGAGGGTGAGTAGAGGAGAGGAGAGGAGGCAGGAGAGGCAAAGAGAGGAGAGGGCCCCCTCTGCCTTGATTTCCCTAGACACATTGTCTGTTCTCTGTATACTCACACACACACGCATGAAGGCATGCACACACACACATGCAGCTACACACATACAAACACTCATTCACTCACACACACACATGCGTGGAGTTAGGCTAACACATGCAGGCACACTCAGACGTACGTAGGCAGGCATGCACACACACACATGCAGGCACACATACAAACACTCATTCACTCACTCACTCACTCACTCACTCACTCACTCACTCACTCACTCACTCACTCACTCACTCACTCACTCACTCACTCACTCACTCACTCACTCACTCACTCACTCACTCACTCACTCACTCACTCACTCACTCACTCACTCACACACACACACACACACACACACACACACACACACACACACACACACACACACACACACACACACACACACACACACATGGAATGATACACAGACCCCCCCCCCCCCCCCCCACCACCACCTTACGCCCCGATGAGCTTATCAAATACTGGTTGCATAGGGAGTCTCACGGGACATCCACTGCCCGTCATCTGTGGTCCCAGACTGGTACTCCAGTCCTCTCTCATTTCATTATGCATACTGCATCTGAAGCCAGCAAGGCAGGCAGGTGAGAGGGAGGTGAAGCAGCATCAAAGCACCAGAGGAAAGAAAAGGCCTCTTCCAATAATGCCTCCCCGCATGATGTATTTGTGATGGCATGGAAACAGCATACTGATGAGGATGGAGATAAAAACTGACAACGAAACTGACGGCCAAAATATCTGTCTCTGTCTAAGCTGATGACTGAATACGAATATCGGTCATAATCAAAGCAAGCTTTGATGAGTTACAGATTTTGATATGAATGTAAGATAGTTGTTTTTGTTCACGTTAAAGAAAAGCATTGCTCATCGAATAGCATTTTATTCCACCAAAGTATTCATAACTCAAATCAATTCAATTGAAATGCGTTAAACAAATAATTATTGGGTTGACAAAGAGACAATTTATCACGTCTCAAACTGATCATCTTGGAATCTACACAATACTTACACTACTCAAGGTGGAGACTGAATCTACACAATACTTACACTACTCAAGGTGGAGAAGCTCACCCTCCTCCTCCTCCTCTTCCCCCTCTTCCCCTTCCATTTTATCATCATCTTCCACTTCTCCTCCTCCTCTTCCTCCTCCTCCTCTTCGTCATCATATTACTCCTGTCCTCCTCCTCCTCCTCCACAGGTCTACATACATATGCCTGTTCTCTTAAGTTATGTACCTGTTTTATTACGTAGCAGCAGCTGTGTTATAAATGAAGGGGAAAAGTGGTCTGGATCATTCGTAGATGTGCCAAGGTTTTTAAGAGCTGCGTTACTAACTAAGGCTCTGGGAAACACCTTGGCTATTAAAGATACATCGTAAGAAGGTTCTAACGATGATCTTCACTATGCGAAGGCTCTGGTAAACGAAGCCCTGATTAAGACAGAATGGAGTTAGCCAAAGACTATCAAGGGGAAACTGCACTGCCAAAAACACAGGAAAGAAAGGCTGATTTTAGAGGTCTGTGCAGTTGCCAACAAATAGTTGCATTCCTCAAGGGGTTCCTTTAGTGATATTGTTATGTTGCAATCTTTCAGTCTTTGACAAGGAGCCACTGTTTCTCCACGGGGGACCTGGGGTAAAACCAGTCACACCCACTGAGCCAAGATGAAGTGGTAGCCTACCTCTCCTCCCTCTCTCTTTCGCTGTCTCTCTCTCTCTTGCTCTCTCACTCTCCTTTCTCCTCTCTCCTCCCTCCCTTTCTTCCTCTCATCTTCTTAAATGCATATATTTTTTCTCGCCAGTGCCCATTTGATTCCCTTGTAGACACTGTCATTAGTCTCGGCAGCTGCTGCCCCTAACCCCAGGAGCCTTGTGGGGGAACGGGAATCGGTTTATCTGTATCTGTGCTGCACCCAGGAGAGCATAAGAGAGTAAGGGTCCTTACAGGCAGGCAGCATGCCTCTTCCTCACAGATGCAGCCATCATACAGGCCACTTTGGCTCCAACTGATTACCCCCTAGGAGGAGTATCAGTGTCCTGGCTGGCTCTCTTGTTGCCTCCGTTTCATCCCTGCATGGCCGCACACAAACACTGACATGTAAAGAAAGAGTTGGTTTTTGGTCTCTCTCTCTCTCTCTCTCTCTCTTGCTCTCTCTCTCTCTCTCTCTCTTTCTCTTTCTACCTATATCTCTTTATGCAGGCTTTAATACTCTAATGTAACCTTTTCAACAGATCTTGAAAATCACAGAAATGTTAATTAATTGACCATTCCCGAAAGTCCTCTTCGCAGGAGATCTGACAAGTGAAACTACTTGATCCGTTAACATGACCAAATGCCTCCTTCTGTGTGTGAAACAGTTGGGACTTGTTTGATAATGGCCACCTGACACAAGTACTGGGGATTCCTCTGTCATTTCTGCCCTGGTCCTGACTTGATCATGTTGTGACCCTGACACTAACCATCGTCCCCAGTAGTGCAGTAATTACAGGGGGCTGAGTCCAGGCAGCTTTTATGCAGTTAACCCAGCAAAATCAACTCAACAGTTAGTCCATTTATCCATCATACTCCAGCGATTACTCAGAGTGCACAGCCTATTAGTTGGTCCGGCAGTGTATGGGATGTTTCATGTGTTGTCCGTCTTTCACAAAGTATACGGATAAAACACATTTGTTGGTTTAGTGAAGTCGTCCAAGTCAAATGAGACCTATCCTTATGGACTGAGCTTTGCATGAATCCTCGGAGTTTGAAATGCTGCATTGCTTTCAGATGACGCTTTACTTACGATCAGGATATAAGGTCAGTTTTATTTAAAGACTGACGACTGCCATTAGTTCAGAAGACATACATAAATATTATTAACTTGTGTTTGTACTGTAGATGTAATGATCTATACAAGGTTTTATAGTTTGATATCATGTTGGATGGTTTTGAAATAGATCACACCTCCAGGAAAAGTATCATAAACAATGTTTTAAAACTTCAACTTTGAAAGAATCTTAAACTCTACAATATCATATGATATGTGTAACAGTAAAGCACGTGTCCTTGAATCAATCAAAACCACAATACATCATACTGTTAAAGACCTGTAATACGACTGAATCCTGGTTCTCTGTACCCATTCAATTGTGTTTCATACAAGTTTTCTATTTTGGACATTCCCAATGTTGGAAAACGTTATTTTCTTCACATTTCTCTGTGTGTATCAGCGTGAGATTGGGAGCGGTGCAGACAGCTCCTGTCCACATGAAAGTGTGGGGAGGCCCCCTATGGGGCCGAAAAAGAGCTTTGTTCTGCCTACCTCACTCTGTGACAGGCAGCCTTCCATCTCCTTTCAAAGGAGCTGTGGAGTCCTTAATAACGTATCCAACCAACCTGTCCTCTCAAGACAGGGCAGGGACAATAGAAGGTCTATCTTGCCAACCACTCTCATACAGTACATTGTAGTCATTTAGTAGACGCTCCAGAGCTTCATGACTTGATAGAGATTCAGTATATTTGTGACTGTGTGACATTTTGATTTGTATTCCAGACAAACTTCCATTTTGAACCCTCTTACTTTCTCCTGTCTCTACAGTAGTCTATGATTAGTCTTCCTCCTATCTCTACTGTAGTCTATGATTAGTCTTCCTCCTGTCTCTACAATAGTCTATGATTAGTCTTCCTCCTGTCTCTACTGTAGTCTATGATTAGTCTTCCTCCTATCTCTACTGTAGTCTATGATTAGTCTTCCTCCTGTCTCTACAATAGTCTATGATTAGTCTTCCTCCTATCTCTACTGTAGACTATGATTAGTCTTCCTCCTGTCTCTACAATAGTCTATGATTAGTCTTCCTCCTGTCTATACAATAGTCTATGATTAGTCTTCCTCCTATCTCTACTGTAGTCTATGATTAGTCTTCCTCCTGTCTCTACAATAGTCTATGATTAGTCTTCCTCCTATCTCTACTGTAGTCTATGATTAGTCTTCCTCCTATCTCTACAATAGTCTATGATTAGTCTTCCTCCTGTCTCTACAATAGTCTATGATTAGTCTTCCTCCTGTCTCTACAATAGTCTATGATTAGTCTTTCTCCTGTCTCTACAGTAGTCTATGATTAGTCTTCCTCCTGTCTCTTGTTAGGGTTCGTTCCTTACGTCCTTTTTTGTCAATCATTGGTTCATTGGTGAAATTAGCATTATGACAATATCTTTAATTAAATCATTCAAAACCTTTATTAATGCAATTGCAGACAGAAGTTGACAAACAGGAACATAGCACGCATGTTTCTGAGTAAGTTCTGCCCCCACCAATGGGTATCCAGTGGTTTTATTAAAACCCTAAGTCGCGCCCTGGTGATGTCACTGCCAATATCATCATCCTCTACTCCTGGGACCAAAACCATGCCTACAAAGCTGTATAAACAGGCCCTTTATTGTTAGCTAAACACATAGCAGTAAATGTCCCCTTCCCCCAAAGTTGACCCATTGTGGAATGTTTACCTAGTATTATCTCCTTCACTCCCCTGCAGAGTTCTGTCTAAGGGTCTTTCAACCCCTCCCCTTCTATTAATAAAACATAAGCATAATACAATTTTTTCTAATACATCAAACATTTGGGTACAACCCTTTTTATGACCCCTAGGTGAACCCGACACTCTACAATAGTCTATGATTAGTCTTCCTCCTGTCTCTACAGTAGTCTATGATTAGTATTCCTCCTGTCTCTACAGTAGTCTATGATTAGTCTTCCTCCTGTCTCTACAGTAGTATATGATTCGTCTTCCTCCTGTCTCTACAGTAGTCTATGATTAGTCTTTATTACATTCAGGGCTTGGAACTCAGGGTGAATACTGACAGTGTATACTGGCCTTCTGGCAGTATTATTTCCAGCCCAAGAGGTGTGTCTGTGTTCCTTCCCTCTATCCTTCCTTCCTTCCCTCCCTCCCTCCATCACTCCTTTCCTAGCAAGGTCAAGACGCTGTCTAACGAGACTGCAGTCTCTCAGTGGCACTCAGGTCACTGAGATAGAACCACGGCATCATAGCCGAGCATGTGTGACCATTATCTGTGTAATTGCCTTAGTCGGATAGACCGGACACGTCTGGTCTCACTCTCACCCTCCCCTATAACAGACCTCCAATCTCCAACATATTTTCTTTCACTGTCTAGAAAACAATATGTTCTCTTCAAAACAAAGTCATTGTTCATGTTTGGTGTCTTACCATTGGGTACAGTAAAAACATTTTTTTTGCTATGCCATTACAGCCAATCAAACAGCTTTGCATTGTTAAATGAAAGAAAGGCTCATTAGAATTAGACAGAGAAAGGAAGGTTCCATGCCTGATGGTGCTCCTTCCCTGTCCATCCTGGGTGTTTTCAATAAGAACCAAACAGCCATCCTGGGTGTTTTCAATAAGAACCAAACAGCCATCCTGGGTGTTTTCAATAAGAACCAAAGAGCCATCCTGGGTGTTTTCAATAAGAACCAAAGAGCCATCCTGGGTGTTTTCAATAAGAACCAAACAGCCATCCTGGGTGTTTTCAATAAGAACCAAACAGCCATCCTGGGTGTTTTCAATAAGAACCAAACAGCCATCCTGGGTGTTTTCAATAAGAACCAAACAGCCATCCTGGGTGTTTTCAATAAGAACCAAACAGCCATCCTGGGTGTTTTCAATAAGAACCAAACAGCCATCCTGGGTGTTTTCAATAAGAACCAAACAGCCATCCTGGGTGTTTTCAATAAGAACCAAACAGCCATCCTGGGTGTTTTCAATAAGAACCAAACAGCCATCCTGGGTGTTTTCAATAAGAACCAAACAGCCATCCTGGGTGTTTTCAATAAGAACCAAAGAGCCATCCTGGGTGTTTTCAATAAGAACCAAACAGCCATCCTGGGTGTTTTCAATAAGAACCAAACAGCCATCCTGGGTGTTTTCAATAAGAACCAAACAGCCATCCTGGGTGTTTTCAATAAGAACCAAACAGCCATCCTGGGTGTTTTCAATAAGAACCAAACAGCCATCCTGGGTGTTTTCAATAAGAACCAAACAGCCATCCTGGGTGTTTTCAATAAGAACCAAAGAGCCATCCTGGGTGTTTTCAATAAGAACCAAACAGCCATCCTGGGTGTTTTCAATAAGAACCAAACAGCCATCCTGGGTGTTTTCAATAAGAACCAAACAGCCATCCTGGGTGTTTTCAATAAGAACCAAACAGCCATCCTGGGTGTTTTCAATAAGAACCAAACAGCCATCCTGGGTGTTTTCAATAAGAACCAAACAGCCATCCTGGGTGTTTTCAATAAGAACCAAACAGCCATCCTGGGTGTTTTCAATAAGAACCAAACAGCCATCCTGGGTGTTTTCAATAAGAACCAAACAGCCATCCTGGGTGTTTTCAATAAGAACCAAACAGCCATCCTGGGTGTTTTCAATAAGAACCAAACAGCCATCCTGGGTGTTTTCAATAAGAATCTAACAGCCATCCTGGGTGTTTTCAATAAGAATCAAACAGCCATCCTGGGTGTTGTCAATAAGAATCTAACAGCCATATTGGATGTTTTCACTAAACCAAACAGCCATCCTAGGTGTTTCTGATCACATTCAAAGGGGAGTGGAAGAGCTGTGACGGAGGTAGGTAGGTGGCAGTCATGGAGGGCTGCAAACACCGAGCCACAACACAGGCACGCACGCCCACACACACACACACACACACACACATACACGCACACACACACAAACACCGCCCCCAGCTCAGCCCAGGCAGCCCAGGACATCCATACCAGAGCAACCATTCGTGGGGATCTTTAGGTCTCCCTGATGACATTAAGGACCAGGGTCAGAATTTCATCAAAGATTCTGAAAGCTAGCTTGGCATTAAGGCTTTAGCCCTGCTTGAAGGGACGATGAGAGAAGAATAATATGTGTGTATTTTTCCACCCTTTCATCTTTTATCATGGTTCATTTACAAAGCCAGTCCCAGACCGTACCTGAGGTTGTATGATCTGACAGGGCCTGTGATCAGAGTGTGTAAGGCGATGGTTTTAGCTGTAATGATAGGAGTTGAGTGATCCGAGTGTGTAAGGCGATGGTTTTAGCTGTAATGATAGGAGTTGAGTGATCCGAGTGTGTAAGGCGATGGTTTTAGCTGTAATGATAGGAGTTGAGTGATCCGAGTGTGTAAGGCGATGGTTTTAGCTGTAATGATAGGAGTTGAGTGATCCGAGTGTGTAAGGCGATGGTTTTAGCTGTAATGATAGGAGTTGAGTGATCAGAGTGTGTAAGGCGATGGTTTTAGCTGTAATGATAGGAGTTGAGTGTAACTATTGTAGTTTCATTCAGGTCATGTACACAGGGAACCAATTCAGAACAACCAAGAGCATTAGCACACACACACACATCTACGCACACACACACACACACACACACACGTACACACGTACACACACACACACACACACACACACACACACACACACACACACACACACACACACACACACACACACACACACACACACACACACACACACACACACACACACACACACACACACACACACACACACACACACACACACACACACACACACATACACACACACACACACACACAGGCACAGCAACTAAACAATGTGTTCTGTGTATGTACCATTCCATCATGCTTAGACATCTGAGAGATACCCTTTAGTTTGATATCAGCCATTGACTCTTTCCGTCAGTGCCAGTCCTATTTGAAACTAGATTCTAGTATATTACTGTAGTCAGTAAGATTGATCTAAATTAGGTCATTTCTAGTGCTGAGCGATTAACCGACATTTCATTTTTTTTCTTGGTCATTAAACAACTAATTGACCGAGGTCAGTTTAATTATTTTGAATTTCATTTAGTTCATTTTTTTTGTGAGCCCAGCGTGCCCGTTTCTCTAGAGAGAAATCAAATAATTCACGGGAGAAATCAATTCAATAACTATTTGTGATGCTGGGCTGAAGGGAGTTTTCATTAAGGAAATATTCAACCTAGTTCAGCGCAGAAACGTGGTAATTAACTACAACGACCATAATCCATTGCACCTTTTTTTCCCCCGGCTCAGACAGAGATTGATACATTTTTACGCCTGCTAAGATAGGTTAGATACACACAGACCTCATGAGAGGGGAATGTACACAACACAATGACTAGAGAGAGGGATAGACACAGTTCTTGGAAGTATGCCTGATCTACTTTGAAGAACTAGTGAAATGACTTTGTCAGACAGCTCTGCATCATGCTTAGCCAGGCTAGCTAAATAGGATTACTAAAGACAGTATGGGGAGTACAGAGATAACGTTGTCTGGCTGGCTGGATGCTACTGCCTGAGCACTGTAGACATCAAATTAGGAAAACATCAAATAAAAATTAAGAAATTAAAATTAATAAAACTTTCCCATTTTTCTATTGATGTCTATGAGAAGCAGGTACAGGGAATTAACATTTAATAAACAATGGACATGAAACAGAACAGGAACAGCGTCTAGACACGGGAAAAATAACGACATCAATGCTGACACAGGGAACAGATATAGAGGAGGTAATCAACAAAGTAATGGGGTCCAGGTGAGTCCAATATTGCGCAGCTGCGCGTAATGATGGTGAGCGGTGTGCGTAATGAAGGGCAGCCTGTCGCCCTCGAGCGCCAGACAGGGAGAGCGGGAGCAGGCGTGACTATGTCAACCTGACAGAAAGTAGAATATTTTCAATGTGTTGGCAATTGAATGTTCACTGTTTTTGGCTTTGGAATATCCATAAAAAAATGCAAATCTATATTTTAATGTCATTATTTCATTTTAAAATCGAACCAAGAACAAGCTGACCTAGAAAAAAATAATTAATCGCTCAGCACTAGTTATTTCAAAAAACCCATAGGGCTCTGGTTAAAGTAGTGCATTATATAGGGTATAGTGTGGATAGGGATCTGCTTTTTTCAGAGCATTTTTACTATTACCTCCTGATATGAGTCATCACCAAAATACCAATTTCACAACAGACTTGTTTTTTGGGGGGGAAACTCCAAGTGCCTCCTTCTTCTTCTTCTTCTTCTTCTTCTTCTTCTTCTTCTTCTTTCCAATCTCCCAGTTTGCAGTGTCAAGTTTGCAGAGAGGTAGGAGAGATGGGGTTCCCCTTGGACTGGGGAGACAGGGAGGTAGGAGAGATGGGGTTCCCCTTGGACTGGGAAGACAGGGTTAGAGAGAGATGGGGGTCCCCTTGGACTGGGGAGACAGGGTTAGAGAGAGATGGGGTTCCCCTTGGACTGGGGAGACAGGGAGGTAGGAGAGATGGGGTTCCCCTTGGACTGGGGAGACAGGGTTAGAGAGAGATGGGGGTCCCCTTGGACTGGGGAGACAGGGAGGTAGGAGAGATGGGGTTCCCCTTGGACTGGGGAGACAGGGAGGTAGGAGAGATGGGGTTCCCCTTGGACTGGGGAGACAGGGAGGTAGGAGAGATGGGGTTCCCCTTGGACTGGGGAGACAGGGTTAGAGAGAGATGGGGGTCCCCTTGGACTGGGGAGACAGGGAGGTAGGAGAGATGGGGTTCCCCTTGGACTGGGGAGACAGGGAGGTAGGAGAGATGGGGGTCCCTTCTGACTAGGGAGACGGGGTTAGAGAGATATGGGGGTCCCCTCTGACTGGGGAGACGGGGTTAGAGAGAGATGGGGGCCCCTCTGACTGGGGAGACGGGGTTAGAGAGAGATGGGGGCCCCTCAGACATGGGAGACAGCGTTAGGGAGAGAGCCCAAGGATTGTGTGAAGAACCTTCGTCAACTTGTATGTGTGTGTGTGTGTGTGTGTGTGTGTGTTTGTGTGTACGTGTGTACGTGTGTACGTGTGTGCGTGTGTGCGTGTGTGCGTGTGTGCGTGTGTGTGTGTGTGTGTGTGTGTGTGTGTGTGTGTGTGTGTGTGTGTGTGTGTGTGTGTGTGTGTGTGTGTGTACGTGTGTACGTGTGTACGTGTGTACGTGTGTACGTGTGTGCGTGTGTGCGTGTGTGCGTGTGTATGTGTGTGTGTGCAACAGATTGAAAATGTAAATGTTAAACACCATAGCCCAGACTAGGTTGGAAAGAAAATAGTATAGTGGACTCATAGTAAAGGTTTGTGTTGCCTTGCCTCTGGTGTCCTCCTCTCTTGGCTTCTCATGCTTCACAGGATACACTGGGCATTCCATTTCAGACTACAGCGGGGAGCGTCATTGTGTCCCACATAAATCACTGGAGTTAAACCTCAGTCATATACTATTATTACAGTTCTGTTTCCAGACGTCCTTTATCTCAAAGGTATGCTATATTTTACAGCTTTTCTGCATTATTCAAAGTGAAGCATTATTCAATTGTAAGGGTGACAGGCCAATATCTTTACAACCTAAGGTATTGTGACGTATTCCTGGTCATATCGTACGTTCTGTACTCCACTGCGAAAGATCATGTTCTCTTGTATGTCTTCTTTAGATCCTGGGATCCTACAGAATACTACGCCTCATTGTTTCTGGAGGGTTCATATCTCAAACTGAGCAGACTTCACATACATACAGTAGACTGCTTCCAGAATCCCGAATGGCACCCTGGTCCCTATTGTGTACTTTGGGATGTATCCAATTACTTATTCCAGATTTTAGTTTAATCTGTAGTTGGACATAGTTTCCATTAGTTTTCTTCTCTCACTGTGTGGGTGGGTGGTTGCCAAGACCGCAGCGGAGCAGTCAGAACCACAAAGCAGCTAAAATCTCTCTGGAACACGTTAAGGGTTTTACAAAAAACGCACTCCAAAGTACATCCAAGTTTACAAATGCAATCAATAGATCTTCTATTAGCCAGCAGTTTGGACCGGACGGAACATTGAGGAAAATAGCCTCTATGTCACGGCGGGCGGAGGGAGAGTCCTGGCCAGGTCCTGGGTCTACTGGCTGCCTATCGGCCTGTCAGATAGCAGAACTGTGGCAGTAAGATGGAGATGGATTACCAGGAGGTTGGAGCTAGCACTCTTCAGATAAGCACTCTTCAGAGAAGGGCAGGTCATATGGCTGCTAAAGCTCCAACCCGCTTCGAAACACAATCAACCCCAAGGTTGAATCTCTGCCACTCCAGCTACTGTAACCATGCCCCGGCTGGCCAGACGTCAGTTCAACGTCTAGTTTTGATTTACATTTGGTTGAGTTGTCATCTTGCCTGAATTTATCGTGAAATCAACAAAAACTGTCACCATGTCATTGGATTTAGCTTAATAAAAGTTGGGTCAAGAAAATATGAATTTCCTTACGCTGATGACTTTTTGCAAATCCAATCAGTTTTCTCACGTTTATTCAACGTTATCACATAAAATTTTGGGGTTGAAACGACATGGAAACAATGTTGATTTAATCTGTTCTTGCCCAGTGGGACAAGGCAGGCAGGCCAGGCAGGCCAGGCAGGAAAGCAAGAGAAAGTTGTCTGATTTACCTCGAACACCAAGGGCACCATGAAGGTCTTTGTTTTACAATGATTATTACTGCTTGACCGTTGCTTTGATTCCTTCTGCCGTTGCCGAAATGTCATGAGCAATGCATGAAATGCTGAAATAGGCTTGAATGTACTTTATGGTTTTGTCTTAGTACATTTCATGGAAAATTCTGACAATAATATGGTCGTTTAAAGGCAAACATTGCTGGTAGTTTACAATTTTCAAAGTGCTGAGTAGTTCAGGGCCAGACTTCTCCTTCTCTGGGTTGAGCTCTAAAACTGTCTGCTTCTTAATGTAAAGAAAACGGTGCTTTTTTTTTGCTGGAGGCAGTATTCCCATGAATAGTTCTGCCATAGATGATACATCTCGACATCGTGTTTTCTACCTGGCTGAAAGCTCACTGAATCTCGGTGTCCTCATTCATTTTACATTTGGAGATATGAACTGCAGGTCTAGGAGATGAAACTACGGTGGACTTTTCCAGTAAATTCTCATTTTTAGCAAGCTTCAGCGGTTTGGCAAGTTTCTTCACATACATTTAGCTTTTCAGTGACTCCCAGGCAGCCCACGGGTGTATTGATAGAGAAGGTTAGGGCGTTACTATTTTCTTTTCTTAAAATGTGATTTTAAACCTAAAACGTAACCTTAGCCCTAACCTTAATCCTTACCTTAACCCTCACCATTACCACACTGCTAACCTTATGCCTAACCCTAACCTTAAATTCAGAACAAAAAGCAAATTGTTTGTTTTCATGAATTTTTACAATATAGCCAATTTTGACTTTGTAGTTGGGGTAACAAGTGGAAATGTCTCCTTACTTCCTCATGCTAGAACGGACTGTCCCCCAACACACATCAAACATGTAAATATACACTACCGGTCAAAAGTTTTAGAACACCTACTCATTCAAGGGTTTTTCTTTATTTTACTATTTTCTACATTGTAGAATAACAGTGAAGACATCAAAACTATGAAATAACACATATGGAATCATGTAGTAACCAAAAAAGTGTTAATCAAATCAAAATATATTGAATATTTGAGATTCTTCAAATAGCCACCCTTTGCCTTGATGACAGCTTTGCACACTCTTGGCATTCTCTCAACCAGATGCATGAGGTAGTCACCTGGAATGCATTTAAATGAACAGGTGTGCCTTCTTAAAAGTTAATTTGTGGATTTTTTCCCACTTAATGCTTTTGAGCCAAACAGTTGTGTTGTGACAAGGTAGCGGGGTATACAGAATTTGGTAAAATGTCAAGTCCATATTATGGCAAGAACAGCACAAATAAGCAAAGAGAAACAACAGTCCATCATTACTTTAAGACACGAAGGTCAGTTAATCCGGAAATCTCAAGAACTTTGAAAGTTTCTTCAAGTGCAGTAGCAAAAAACATCAATCACTATGATGAAACTGGCTCTCATGAGGACCACCACAGAAATGGAAGACCCAGTGTTACTTCTGCTGCAGAGGATAAGTTCATGAGAGTTACCAGCCTCAGAAATTGCAGCCCAAATAAATTCTTCACAGAGTTCAAGTAACACACACATCTCAACATCAACTGTTCAGAGAAGACTGTGTGAATCAGGCCTTCATGGTCAATTTGCTGCAAAGAAACCAATACTAAAGGACACCAATAAGAAGAAGTGATTTGCTTGGACCAAGAAACACAAGCAATGGACATTAGACCGGTGGAAATCTGTCTAGATTTTTGGTTCCAATCGCTGTGTCTTTGTGAGACGCTGTATGGGTGAACGGATGATCCCTGCATGTGTATTTCCCACCGTGAAGCATGGAGGTGGAGGTGTTATGGTGTGGGGGTGCTTTGCTGGTGACACTGTCTGTGATTTTTTACAATTCAAAGCACATTTAACCAGCATGGCTACCACAGCATTCTGCTGCGACACGCCATCCCATCTGGTTTGCGCTTAGTGGGACTATCATTTGTTTTTCAACAAGACAATGACCCAACACACCTCCAGGCTGTGTAAGGGCTATTTTACCAAGAAGGAGAGTGATGAGTGCTGCATCAGATGACCTGGCCTCCACAATCCTCTGACCTCATCCAAATTGAGATGGTTTGGGATGAGTCAGACCGCAGAGTGAAGGAAAAGCAGCCAACAAGTGCTCAGCATAAGTGGGAACTCTTTCAAGACTGTTGGAAAAGCTTTTCCAGGTGAAGCTTGTTGAGAGAATGCCACGAGTGTGCGAAGCTGTCATCAAAGCAAAGGGTGGCTATTTGAAGAATCTCAAATATAAAATATATTTTGAGTTGTTTAATAGTTTTTGGGTTACTACATGATTCCATAAGTGTTATTTCATAGTTTTGATGTCTTTACTATTATTCTACAATGTAGAAAATAGTCAAAATAAAGAAAAACACTTGAATGAGTAGGTGTTCTAAAACTTTTGACTGGTAGTGTACATATTAAGCACATTTTCAGGGACAGTATTTTATATAATAAAAACAAAGACGACTGTATTTCTTCTCATTTAAATAGCTCTGAGGCACATCTCTCTGTCACACATCTCTCTGTCACACATCTCTCTGTCACACATCTCTCTGTCACACATCTCTCTGTCACACATCTCTCTGTCACACATCTCTCTGTCACACATCTCTCTGTCACACATCTCTCTGTCACACACACACATACAGTGAGTAGTTAGAGGTGAGGCAGGGCCATTGTTGAAGTTCTCAGGCACGTCTGTTTGTCACGCTAGTTTATCTACCCAGATTACAGTGGAAATGTGTGACCTTTACTGAATCACACCTGAAGTTTTTCTTCAAGTGTTTGGTTTTTCTATGGTGGATTAAAGGAACTAATGGCATCTCTAATTTGTTCACAGAGCTAGAGGAGGACTGTACGCTTGTTCACGGTCCAAGATTTCAGGCTCCTTTGTTCTCCCTCAATTTCAATTTTCAATTTAAGGGCTTTATTAGCATGGGAATCATATGTTTACATTGCCAAAGTAAGTGAAATAGATAATAAACAAAAGTGAAAAATAAACAATAAAAATGAACAGTAAACATTTCACTCACAAAACTTCCAAAGGAATAGAGACATTTCAAGAGTCATATTATGTATATATACAGTGTTGTAACGATGTGCAAATAGTTAAAGTACAAAAGGGAAAATAAATAAACATAAATATGGGTTGTATTTACAATGGGGTTTCTCCTTCGCTTGTTGCACTTTTCTTGTGGCAACAGGTCACAAATCTCTCTCTCTCAATTCAATTCAGTTTAAGGGCTTTATTGGCATAGGAAACATATGCTAACATTGCCAAAGCAAGTTAACTAGATAAAAACAAAAGTGAAATATACTCCCTCTCTCTCTCTCTAGCTCTCTCTCTCTCTCTTGCTTTCCCTTTCTCTCTCTCTCTTGCGCTCTCTCTCTCTCTCTATCTCTCTCTCTTGCTCTCTCTCTTGCTCTCTCTCTTGCTCTCTCTCTCTCTCTCTCTTGCTCTCTCTCTCTCTCTCTCTTACTCGCTCTCTTTCTCTCTCTCTCTCTCTTGCGCTCTCTCTCGCTCTCACTCTCTAGCTCTCTCTCTTGATCTCTCTCTCTCTCGCTCTCTCTCTCTCTCTAGCTCTCTTTCAAAATTCAATAAAATTCAACTGACTTTATTATTGGCATGCAAAAAAAATATGTTCACATTACCAAAGAAAGTGGAATTTCACCCAATAAATACGGGAGTTTATTAAAATTGGATTTGTTTTGGAATTCTTTGTGGATCTGTGTAATCTGAGGGAAATATGTGTCTCTAATATGGTCATACATTTGGCAGGAGGTTAGGAAGTGCAGCTCAGTTTCCATCTCATTTTGTGGGCAGTGTGCACATAGCCTGTCTTCTCTTGAGAGCCAGGTCTGCCTACGGCATCCTCTCTCAATAGCAAGGCTATGCTCACTGAGTCTGTACAAAGTCAGTGTGGGTCAGTCACAGTGGTCAGGTATTAATTTTGTCCAGGAAGTTGTCTAAAAGGAATTGAATTTGTTGTTGCCTAATTGTTTTTTGGTAGGTTTCCACACTACTTTCCTTCCTTCTATAGCATTTCTTAATATTATTCAGTTCCTTTGGCTTTGATGCCTCATGATTGAGTATTGCTCTGTTCAAGTAGACTGTGATTTTGCTGTGATCTGATAGGTCAGTGGGCATGACTGTGAACACTCTGAGAGACTCTGGGTTGAGGTCAGTGATAAAGTAGTCTACAGTACTACTGCCAAGAGATGACATATAGGGGAACCTAACGCAAGAGTCCCCTCGAAGCCTATCATTGACTTTGTACATGCCTAGCGTGCGACAGAGCTCCAGGCATTGTGACCCATTTTTGGGGGGTTATGTTGTGGTAGTTGTGTCTAGGGGGGCATATGGGGGAGGGAATGCTGTCACCTCCACGTAGGTCTCTCTCTCTCTCTTGCTCTCTCTCTTTGTGTCCGTTTCTTTTTTTTCTCCATTGATATCCCTGTGACTCCCATGGACCTATGGCTCTATCAAACAATAACTAACTGATAGCCTTCACAGGGTTCCTGTCCATGTTCTGCTGAACCATGATATCAATAATCCCATGATATCAATAATCATGGGAATCATTCAGAACCATGATATCAATAATCCTAGTAGACAATGGTAGTCATTCAGAACCATGATATAAATAATCCTAGTAGACAATGGTAGTCATTCAGAACCATGATATCAATAATCCTAGTAGACAATGGTAGTCATTCAGAACCATGATATCAATAATCCTAGTAGACAATGGTAGTCATTCAGAACCATGATATAAATAATCCTAGTAGACAATAACCAGGTTTCCATCCCACCTTTTTGATAGAAAATGTCACAAGAGGCCTAATGGAAACAGAACATTTGTCGGTAAACTTTCCAAATGTCAACAAAAGAAAATAGGCTAGACAAGATGAGATATTTTTTTCTCGCTGAAATGAATTATGCGAGAGATGTCGGTGGAACCATCGTATCGGAGTAAACTTGGAGTCACTGACATGTTGTGTGGTCCTCCCGCTACGACTCGTCGGGAAACCATGCAGATTATTAGGCTACAGATAAAATACGTTATGATGAACTTCGCAGGGTGGTGAAAGTGCAAGATGAAGAGTTTCATGCTCCTTTCCTGCTGTTTGACCAACATTTTGTCCATAATAATCTCCTGCAGGCAGCACTGTATCTGCTAGCTGTTGGCTAAAGCCACGTGCCAAAACCAGAATATTTTTGTGAGAAAACCAACAGTAGATTGGAAAAAGCAATGGAAACCCATTAAACTTTAAAAAAAATATTCAGTACATGGAAATTTCAATGCAAAACATATATTTATGTGCACTACGTCATCACGCACAGCCTTTTGTCCACAACAAGTCCATTTGATGGAAACACATCTCTGATGGGAAAATGTGCATATTGTTTTTATGCAGAGTTTTGAGTATTCACATGAAAATCTGTCACCAATTGGATGGAAAACCTAGCTAGTGGTCATTCTGATAAAACAGAGGTCATAGGTCACAATAGGAGGGAAAGTCAATCATTATCTCCTGGCACATGAACTCTTGAGCCCATCCACCACCCAAGCCAACATACGCACACACACCGGCACACACACGCACACACACCGACACACACCGACACACACACCGGCACACACACGCACACACACCGGCACACACACGCACACACACCGGCACACACACGCACACACACCGGCACACACACGCACACACACCGACACACACACGCACACACACCGACACACACACACGCACACACACCGGCACACACACCGACACACACACGCACACACACCGACACACACACACGCACACACCGGCACACACACGCACACACACCGACACACACACGCACACACACCGACACACACACACGCACACACACCGGCACACACACCGGCACACACCGGCACACACACCGGCACACACACCGGCACACACACCGACACACACACCGACACACACACACACTGTAGGTCCATGGAACTGATGATGATTGTTAAAGGGAAGAGACACCCGCTGGCTGTCAGCCCAATGACTCTGTTTTCATTCAGGCTATTTTACAACATCAGCACCCAAGTAATTAGCAGTTTTAAATGAATAAAGTTGGCTGATACCTGCAGACATGCGTATTCGTAACCTCATGTGTGTCCCTCAGCTAGCTGAGCTTGTCTGCAGTGTGTGTGTGTGCGTGTGTGTGTGTGTGTGTGTGTACAAGAACGTGTGTGTGTGTGTGTGTGTGTGTGTGTGTGTGTGTGTGTGTGTGTGTGTGTGTGTGTGTGTGTGTGTGTGTGTGTGTGTGTGTGTGTGTGTGTGTGTGTGTGTGTGTGTGTGTGGACAAGAACGTGTGTGTGTGTGTACAAGAACGTGTGTGTGTGTGTGTGTGTGTGGACAAGAACGTGTGTGTGTGTGTACAAGAACGCGCGTGTGTGTGTGCGTGTGCGTGTGCGTGTGTGTGTGTGTGTGTGTGTGTGTGTGTGTGTGTGTGTGTGTGTGTGTGTGTGTGTGTGTGTGTGTGTGTGTACAAGTGTGTGTGTGTGTGTACAAGAACGTGTGTGTGTGTGTGTGTGTGTGTGTGTGGACAAGAACGTGTGTGTGTGTGTGTGTGTGTACAAGAACGCGCGTGTGCGTGTGCGTGTGCGTGTGTATGTGTGTGTGTGTGTGTGTGTGTGTGTGTGTGTGTGTGTGTGTGTGTGTGTGTGTGTGTGTGTGTGTGTGTGTGTGTGTGTGTGTGTGTGTGTGTGGACAAGAACGTGTGTGTGTGTGTACAAGAACGTGTGTGTGTGTGTGTGTGTGTGGACAAGAACGTGTGTGTGTGTGTGTGTGTGTGTACAAGAACGTGCGTGTGCGTGTGCGTGTGTATGTGTGTGTGTGTGTGTGTGTGTGTGTGTGTGTGTGTGTGTGTGTGTGTGTGTGTGTGTGTGTGTGTGTGTGTGTGTGTGTGTACAAGAACGTGTGTGTGTGTGTGTACAAGAACGTGTGTGTGTGTGTTACATAAAAAGACTAATTCACAGTAGACCATGTAGCGGTTAGATCTTCCATCCCCCTGGTAGCCTGACAGGTGGAGCAGACACTTCCCCTTTGCCCCAAAGCCTTGCTCTAAACCACGAACCAGAGGAATAAATATGCTCTGAATGATTTGAAGATAATATTCTCCATCCATGGACAGACACAATTTTACCAGTCATTCTCCAGTGAGTCCACTGAGAACAGTTTGCCTGAGCATTAGTTGGCTGGTTGACACACTCTATGGTTGGAATACAAGGGCAGTAACCAGTGATGGGCTGGCTGCACTTTTAATGGTCTTATTCTGTGGCCCTTTCTCTGTTTTCTCTCGCTCTCTCTCTCACTTTCTATCTTTTACTCTCTCACCCGTTCTCAATCTTTCTCCCTCTCTGTTTCTCTCTATCTCTGACTCTCTTTTTCACTCAACTATATATTTTCCTCTGTTACAGCATCCCCTCTCTCTCTTTTTGGCTCTTTCATTCACTCAAATACTGCACATGTCTCAGCCAGTATATGGTTATCTTGCTCTCCCAGCATGACGCTAAAGCTGAACCCAACCCACCCACTGTGTCCTTAACTTCAGATGTGCAGGCAAGTTCCATGTGAATGCAATGCAGTACTGAACTGCATCTAATGGCGGTGAGGGAGCGCTAAAGTTTTCTGACTGTCTTGATTCTGAGTTGAGTTTGTGTTTCTTAATACAATTCTAGAAATGAGAGAGAGAGAGGCAGAGAGAGCGAGAGAGCGAGAGAGAGCGAGAGAGCCAATCAGGATGATTTTGGGCTACTTTACATGCCTGACGTCATGCCTAACTTAACGGCTGTCTCCCTCTTCCCTATTCTCTGTCTTAGATGTTGTAACAAAGCATAACGGCTGTCTCCCTCGTCCCTATTCTCTGTCTTAGATGTTGTAACAAAGCATAACGGCTGTCTCCCTCTTCCCTGTTCTCTGTCTTAGATGTTGTAACAAAGCATAACGGCTGTCTCCCTCTTCCCTGTTCTCTGTCTTAGATGTTGTAACAAAGCATAACGGCTGTCTCCCTCTTCCCTGTTCTCTGTCTTAGATGTTGTAACAAAGCATAACGGCTGTCTCCCTCTTCCCTGTTCTCTGTCTTAGATGTTGTAACAAAGCATAACGGCTGTCTCCCTCTTCCCTGTTCTCTGTCTTAGATGTTGTAACAAAGCATAACGGCTGTCTCCCTCTTCCCTGTTCTCTGTCTTAGATGTTGTAACAAAGCATAACGGCTGTCTCCCTCTTCCCTGTTCTCTGTCTTAGATGTTGTAACAAAGCATAACGGCTGTCTCCCTCTTCCCTGTTCTCTGTCTTAGATGTTGTACAAAGCATAACGGCTGTCTCCCTCTTCCCTATTCTCTGTCTTAGATGTTGTAACAAAGCATAACGGCTGTCTCCCTCGTCCCTATTCTCTGTCTTAGATGTTGTAACAAAGCATAACGGCTGTCTCCCTCTTCCCTGTTCTCTGTCTTAGATGTTGTAACAAAGCATAACGGCTGTCTCCCTCTTCCCTGTTCTCTGTCTTAGATGTTGTAACAAAGCATAACGGCTGTCTCCCTCTTCCCTGTTCTCTGTCTTAGATGTTGTAACAAAGCATAACGGCTGTCTCCCTCTTCCCTATTCTCTGTCTTAGATGTTGTAACAAAGCATAACGGCTGTCTCCCTCTTCCCTATTCTCTGTCTTAGATGTTGTAACAAAGCATAACGGCTGTCTCCCTCGTCCCTATTCTCTGTCTTAGATGTTGTAACAAAGCATAACGGCTGTCTCTCGCTTTCCTGTTTTCCCCGTCAGAACTGCAGATCAGTGCCTGTGGAAACCCTGGGGTTCCGCCCAAAGGCATCCTGGTCGGGACACGCTTTAACGTGGGAGACCAGATCCGCTACAGCTGCGTGACCGGGTACGTCCTGGACGGGCACCCACAGCTATCCTGTGTCACCAACGCGGAGAAAGGCGCCGTGTGGGACTTCCCTGTGCCCATCTGCAGAGGTGAGTGTCCATGTCCTGGCACTGTGTATGTGTGTGTGACTAGGTGTTGGTAACATCTGCATGCTGGGAGTGTGTCTGTGGAGATGGTATGGATGTATGGCAGATGTGTGAAAAATTTGTCCGAATGTGTTTGAGTTTTGTGTTCATCTGTGAAACTGTATGTGGGTATGTGTCTGTGTGTGTGAGAGAGAGAGAGAGAGAGAGAGAGAGAGAGAGAGAGAGAGAGAGAGAGAGAGAGAGAGAGAGAGAGAGAGAGAGAGAGAGAGAGAGAGAGAGAGAGAGAGAGAGAGAGAGAGAGAGAGAGAGAGAGAGAGAGAGAGAGAGAGAGACTACATGAGTACGTAAAGTACAGGTGTATGATGGTGTTGTACGTCAGGGTTTTGCACACCAACAGCATAGAGGAACACACACCATCAGCATAGAGGAACACACACTATCAGCATAGAGGAACACACACTATCAGCATAGAGGAACACACACACACCATCATCATAGAGGAACACACACACCATCAGCATAGAGCAACACACACACACCATCAGCATAGAGGAACACACACCATCAGCATAGAGCAACACACACACACCATCAGCATAGAGCAACACACACACACCATCAGCATAGAGCGACACACACACCATCAGCATAGAGGTACACACACACCATCAGCATAGAGGAACACACACACACCATCAGCATAAAGCAACACACACACACCATCAGCATAGAGGAACACACACACACCATCAGCATAGAGGAACACACACAACCCATCAGCATAGAGTAACACACACACACCATCAGCATAGAGCAACACACACACACCATCAGCATAGAGCAACACACACACACCATCAGCATAGAGGAACACACACACACCATCAGCATAGAGCAACACACACACACCATCAGCATAGAGGAACACACACACACACCATCAGCATAAAGCAACACACACACACCATCAGCATAGAGCAACACACACACACCATCAGCATAGAGCAACACACACACACCATCAGCATAGAGCAACACACACACACCATCAGCATAGAGGAACACACACACACCATCAGCATAAAGCAACACACACACACACCATCAGCATAAAGCAACACACACACACCATCAGCATAAAGCAACACACACACACCATCAGCATAGAGGAACACACACACACCATCAGCATAGAGCAACACACACACACACCATCAGCATAAAGCAACACACACACACACACCATCAGCATAGAGGAACACACACACACACCATCAGCATAAAGCAACACACACATACCATCAGCATAAAGCAACACACACACACCATCAGCATAGAGGAACACACACACCATCAGCATAGAGGAACACACACACACCATCAGCATAAAGCAACACACACACACCATCAGCATAGAGCAACACACACACACCATCAGCATAGAGGAACACACACACACCATCAGCATAAAGCAACACACACACACCATCAGCATAAAGCAACACACACACACCATCAGCATAAAGCAACACACACACACCATCAGCATAAAGCAACACACACACACCATCAGCATAGAGCAACACACACACACCATCAGCATAGAGCAACACACACACACCATCAGCATAGAGCAACACACACACACCATCAGCATAGAGCAACACACACACACCATCAGCATAGAGCAACACACACACACCATCAGCATAGAGCAACACACACACACCATCAGCATAGAGCAACACACACACACACCATCAGCATAGAGCAACACACACACACCATCAGCATAGAGCAAAACACACACCATCAGCATAGAGCAACACACACACACACCATCAGCATAGAGCAACACACACACACCATCAGCATAGAGGAACACACACACACCATCAGCATAGAGGAACACACCCACACACCATCAGCATAAGGAACACACCCACACACCATCAGCATAGAGGAACACACACACCATCAGCATAAAGCAACACACACACACCATCAGCATAAAGCAACACACACACACCATCAGCATAGAGGAACACACACACACCATCAGCATAGAGCAACACACACACACCATCAGCATAAAGCAACACACACACACCATCAGCATAGAGCAACACACACACACCATCAGCATAGAGGAACACACACACACCATCAGCATAAAGCAACACACACGCACCATCAGCATAAAGCAACACACACACACCATCAGCATAAAGCAACACACACACACCATCAGCATAAAGCAACACACACACACCATCAGCATAGAGGAACACACACACACCATCAGCATAGAGGAACACACACAACCATCAGCATAGAGTAACACACACACACCATCAGCATAGAGCAACACACACACACCATCAGCATAGAGCAACACACACACACCATCAGCATAGAGGAACACACACACACCATCAGCATAGAGCAACACACACACACCATCAGCATAGAGGAACACACACACACACCATCAGCATAAAGCAACACACACACACCATCAGCATAGAGCAACACACACACACCATCAGCATAGAGCAACACACACACACCATCAGCATAGAGCAACACACACACACCATCAGCATAGAGGAACACACACACACCATCAGCATAAAGCAACACACACACACACCATCAGCATAAAGCAACACACACACACCATCAGCATAAAGCAACACACACACACCATCAGCATAGAGGAACACACACACACCATCAGCATAGAGGAACACACCCACACACCATCAGCATAAAGCAACACACACACACACACCATCAGCATAGAGGAACACACACACACACCATCAGCATAAAGCAACACACACATACCATCAGCATAAAGCAACACACACACACCATCAGCATAGAGGAACACACACACCATCAGCATAGAGGAACACACACACACCATCAGCATAAAGCAACACACACACACCATCAGCATAGAGCAACACACACACACCATCAGCATAAAGCAACACACACACACCATCAGCATAAAGCAACACACACACACCATCAGCATAGAGCAACACACACACACCATCAGCATAGAGCAACACACACACACCATCAGCATAGAGCAACACACACACACCATCAGCATAGAGCAACACACACACACCATCAGCATAGAGCAACACACACACACCATCAGCATAGAGCAACACACACACACCATCAGCATAGAGCAAAACACACACCATCAGCATAGAGCAACACACACACACCATCAGCATAGAGCAAAACACACACCATCAGCATAGAGCAACACACACACACACCATCAGCATAGAGCAACACACACACACCATCAGCATAGAGGAACACACACACACCATCAGCATAGAGCAACACACACACACCATCAGCATAGAGCAACATACACACACCATCAGCATAGAGGAACACACCCACACACCATCAGCATAAGGAACACACCCACACACCATCAGCATTGAGGAACACACACACCATCAGCATAAAGCAACACACACACACCATCAGCATAAAGCAACACACACACACCATCAGCATAGAGGAACACACACACACCATCAGCATAGAGCAACACACACACACCATCAGCATAGAGGAACACACACACACCATCAGCATAGAGCAACACACACACACACACCATCAGCATAGAGCAACACACACACACCATCAGCATAGAGGAACACACACACACACCATCAGCATAGAGCAACACACACACACCATCAGCATAGAGGAACACGCACACACCATCAGTATAGAGGAACACACACACACCATCAGCATAGAGCAACACACACACACCATCAGCATAAAGCAACACACACACACCATCAGCATAGAGCAACACACACACACCATCAGCATAGAGGAACACACACACACCATCAGCATAAAGCAACACACACGCACCATCAGCATAAAGCAACACACACACACCATCAGCATAAAGCAACACACACACACCATCAGCATAAAGCAACACACACACACCATCAGCATAGAGGAACACACACACACCATCAGCATAGAGGAACACACACAACCATCAGCATAGAGTAACACACACACACCATCAGCATAGAGCAACACACACACACCATCAGCATAGAGCAACACACACACACCATCAGCATAGAGGAACACACACACACCATCAGCATAGAGCAACACACACACACCATCAGCATAGAGGAACACACACACACACCATCAGCATAGAGGAACACACACACCATCAGCATAAAGCAACACACACACACCATCAGCATAAAGCAACACACACACACCATCAGCATAGAGGAACACACACACACCATCAGCATAGAGCAACACACACACACCATCAGCATAAAGCAACACACACACACCATCAGCATAGAGCAACACACACACACCATCAGCATAGAGGAACACACACACACCATCAGCATAAAGCAACACACACGCACCATCAGCATAAAGCAACACACACACACCATCAGCATAAAGCAACACACACACACCATCAGCATAAAGCAACACACACACACCATCAGCATAGAGGAACACACACACACCATCAGCATAGAGGAACACACACAACCATCAGCATAGAGTAACACACACACACCATCAGCATAGAGCAACACACACACACCATCAGCATAGAGCAACACACACACACCATCAGCATAGAGGAACACACACACACCATCAGCATAGAGCAACACACACACACCATCAGCATAGAGGAACACACACACACACCATCAGCATAAAGCAACACACACACACCATCAGCATAGAGCAACACACACACACCATCAGCATAGAGCAACACACACACACCATCAGCATAGAGCAACACACACACACCATCAGCATAGAGGAACACACACACACCATCAGCATAAAGCAACACACACACACACCATCAGCATAAAGCAACACACACACACCATCAGCATAAAGCAACACACACACACCATCAGCATAGAGGAACACACACACACCATCAGCATAGAGGAACACACCCACACACCATCAGCATAAAGCAACACACACACACACACCATCAGCATAGAGGAACACACACACACACCATCAGCATAAAGCAACACACACATACCATCAGCATAAAGCAACACACACACACCATCAGCATAGAGGAACACACACACCATCAGCATAGAGGAACACACACACACCATCAGCATAAAGCAACACACACACACCATCAGCATAGAGCAACACACACACACCATCAGCATAAAGCAACACACACACACCATCAGCATAAAGCAACACACACACACCATCAGCATAGAGCAACACACACACACCATCAGCATAGAGCAACACACACACACCATCAGCATAGAGCAACACACACACACCATCAGCATAGAGCAACACACACACACCATCAGCATAGAGCAACACACACACACCATCAGCATAGAGCAACACACACACACCATCAGCATAGAGCAAAACACACACCATCAGCATAGAGCAACACACACACACCATCAGCATAGAGCAAAACACACACCATCAGCATAGAGCAACACACACACACACCATCAGCATAGAGCAACACACACACACCATCAGCATAGAGGAACACACACACACCATCAGCATAGAGCAACACACACACACCATCAGCATAGAGCAACATACACACACCATCAGCATAGAGGAACACACCCACACACCATCAGCATAAGGAACACACCCACACACCATCAGCATTGAGGAACACACACACCATCAGCATAAAGCAACACACACACACCATCAGCATAAAGCAACACACACACACCATCAGCATAGAGGAACACACACACACCATCAGCATAGAGCAACACACACACACCATCAGCATAGAGGAACACACACACACCATCAGCATAGAGCAACACACACACACACACCATCAGCATAGAGCAACACACACACACCATCAGCATAGAGGAACACACACACACACCATCAGCATAGAGCAACACACACACACCATCAGCATAGAGGAACACGCACACACCATCAGTATAGAGGAACACACACACACCATCAGCATAGAGGAACACACACACACCATCAGCATAAAGCAACACACACACACCATCAGCATAAAGCAACACACACACACCATCAGCATAGAGGAACACACACACATCATCAGCATAGAGGAACACACACCATCAGCATAGAGGAACACACACCATCAGCATAGAGGAACACACACCATCAGCATAGAGGAACACACACACACCATCAGCATAGAGGAACACACACACACCATCATCATAGAGGAACACACCTACACACCATCAGCATAAGGAACACACCCACACACCATCAGCATAGAGGAACACACACACCATCAGCATAAAGCAACACACACACACCATCAGCATAAAGCAACACACACACACCATCAGCATAGAGGAACACACACACACCATCAGCATAGAGCAACACACACACACCATCAGCATAGAGCAACACACACACATACCATCAGCATAGAGCAACACACACACACCATCAGCATAGAGCAACACACACACACCATCAGCATAGAGCAACACACACACACCATCAGCATAGAGGAACACACACACCATCAGCATGAAGCAACACACACACACACCATCAGCATAGAGCAACACACACACACCATCAGCATAGAGGAACACACACACACACCATCAGCATAGAGCAACACACACACACCATCAGCATAGAGGAAAACACACACACCATCAGCATAGAGCAACACACACACACCATCAGCATAAAGCAACACACACACACCATCAGCATAAAGCAACACACACACACCATCAGCATAAAGCAACACACACACACCATCAGCATAAAGCAACACACACACACCATCAGCATGAAGCAACACACACACACCATCAGCATAGAGGAACACACACACACCATCAGCATAAAGCAACACACACACACCATCAGCATAGAGGAACACACACACCATCAGCATAAAGCAACACACACACACCATCAGCATAAAGCAACACACACACACCATCAGCATAGATGAACACACACACACACCATCAGCATAGAGGAACACACACACACACACACACACCATCAGCATAGAGCAACACACACACACACCATCAGCATAAAGCAACACACACACACCATCAGCATAGAGCAACACACACACACCATCAGCATAGAGCAACACACACACACCATCAGCATAGAGCAACACACACACACCATCAGCATAGAGCAACACACACACACCATCAGCATAGAGGAACACACACACACCATCAGCATAGAGCAACACACACACACCATCAGCATAGAGGAAAACACACACACCATCAGCATAGAGGAACACACACACACCATCAGCATAGAGCAACACACACACACCATCAGCATAAATCAACACACACACACCATCAGCATAGAGGAACACACACACACCATCAGCATAGAGCAACACACACACACCATCAGCATAAATCAACACACACACACCATCAGCATAGAGGAACACACACACCATCAGCATAAAGCAACACACACACACCATCAGCATAAAGCAACACACACACACCATCAGCATAGAGGAACACACACACACCATCAGTATAGAGGAACACACACCATCAGCATAAAGCAACACACATACACCATCAGCATAGAGGAACACACACACACCATAAGGATAAAGCAACACACACACACCATCAGCATAAAGCAACACACACACACCATCAGCATAGAGGAACACACACACACACACCATCAGCATAGAGGAACACACACACACACCATCAGCATAGAGCAACACACACACACACACACCATCAGCATAAAGCAACACACACACACCATCAGCATAGAGCAACACACACACACCATCAGCATAGAGCAACACACACACACACACCATCAGCATAGAGCAACACACACACACACCATCAGCATAGAGCAACACACACACACACACACCATCAGCATAAAGCAACACACACACACCATCAGCATAGAGCAACACACACACACCATCAGCATAGAGCAACACACACACACACACCATCAGCATAGAGCAACACACACACACACCATCAGCATAGAGCAACACACACACACCATCAGCATAAAGCAACACACACACACCATCAGCATAAAGCAACACACACACACCATCAGCATAAAGCAACACACACACACCATCAGCATAAAGCAACACACACACACCATCAGCATGAAGCAACACACACACACCATCAGCATAGAGGAACACACACACACCATCAGCATAAAGCAACACACACACACCATCAGCATAGAGGAACACACACACCATCAGCATAAAGCAACACACACACACCATCAGCATAAAGCAACACACACACACCATCAGCATAGATGAACACACACACACACCATCAGCATAGAGGAACACACACACACACACACACACCATCAGCATAGAGCAACACACACACACACCATCAGCATAAAGCAACACACACACACCATCAGCATAGAGCAACACACACACACCATCAGCATAGAGCAACACACACACACCATCAGCATAGAGCAACACACACACACCATCAGCATAGAGCAACACACACACACCATCAGCATAGAGGAACACACACACACCATCAGCATAGAGCAACACACACACACCATCAGCATAGAGGAAAACACACACACCATCAGCATAGAGGAACACACACACACCATCAGCATAGAGCAACACACACACACCATCAGCATAAATCAACACACACACACCATCAGCATAGAGGAACACACACACACCATCAGCATAGAGCAACACACACACACCATCAGCATAAATCAACACACACACACCATCAGCATAGAGGAACACACACACCATCAGCATAAAGCAACACACACACACCATCAGCATAAAGCAACACACACACACCATCAGCATAGAGGAACACACACACACCATCAGTATAGAGGAACACACACCATCAGCATAAAGCAACACACATACACCATCAGCA
This sequence comes from Salvelinus alpinus, assembly GCF_045679555.1. Classification (NCBI taxonomy): domain Eukaryota; kingdom Metazoa; phylum Chordata; class Actinopteri; order Salmoniformes; family Salmonidae; genus Salvelinus; species Salvelinus alpinus. The sequence goes on along the minus strand of NC_092111.1, from coordinate 35,617,174 downwards.
TAGAGGAACACACACACACCATAAGGATAAAGCAACACACACACACCATCAGCATAAAGCAACACACACACACCATCAGCATAGAGGAACACACACACACACACCATCAGCATAGAGGAACACACACACACACCATCAGCATAGAGCAACACACACACACACACACCATCAGCATAAAGCAACACACACACACCATCAGCATAGAGCAACACACACACACCATCAGCATAGAGCAACACACACACACACACCATCAGCATAGAGCAACACACACACACACCATCAGCATAGAGCAACACACACACACCATCAGCATAGAGGAACACACACCATCAGCATAGAGCAACACACACACACCATCAGCATAGAGGAAAACACACCATCAGCATAAATCAACACACACACACCATCAGCATAGAGGAACACACACACACCATCAGCATAAAGCAACACACACACACACACCATCAGCATAGAGGAACACACACACACCATCAGCATAGAGCAACACACACACACCATCAGCATAAAGCAACACACACACACCATCAGCATAGAGGAACACACACACACCATCAGCATAAAGCAACACACACACACACCATCAGCATAGAGCAACACACACACACCATCAGCATAGAGCAACACACACACACCATCAGAATAGAGCAACACACACACCATCAGCATAAAGCAACACACACACACCATCAGCATAGAGGAACACACACACCATCAGCATAGAGGAACACACACACACCATCAGCATAGAGCAACACACACACACCATCAGCATAGAGCAACACACACACACCATCAGCATAGAGCAACACACACACACCATCAGCATAGAGGAACACACACACACCATCAGCATAGAGGAACACACACACACCATCAGCATAGAGGAACACACACACACCATCAGCATAAAGCAACACACACACACCATCAGCATAAAGCAACACACACACACCATCAGCATAAAGCAACACACACACACCATCAGCATAAAGCAACACACACACACCATCAGCATAGAGCAACACACACACACCATCAGCCTAAAGCAACACACACACACAATCAGCATAAAGCAACACACACACACCATCAGCATAAAGCAACACACACACACCATCTGCATAGAGGAACAGACACCATCAGCATAGAGGATGAATTGTGTGATTGGCTCCTCTTGCTTTGAACACATTCAGATGTATTGTTCCGTGTTGGGGCCAATTATAATGTGCATTCTCCATGACTGTTTTCAAATAAAAGCCTCTCCATAGTGGAACCGTGTGCCTCCGCCCGCTATGTCCTTAATAATCAGTCTAAGATGACAGCAACGTGCATCATGTTTTCCTTCTGTCTGATGAACACGAGACTGGATCGAATTACCAGAGCCTCATTCAATGGAGTAATTGCAAAACAAGTAGGAATGTTACTCCTCCCTCCGGCAATGGGATGCCAGCCTGCATATTAAACTAAAACATTAAGTGATCCATAATTGAACATGGTTGTTTAAAAAAAAGGTAAAATGGAGCAGAAAACGGTTGGAGTTGCAAGCCTGAAAGGTCAGGAGAGATAGAGGCACTACAAGTTCAGATGTATTGGCAATATAAACCTCTGCTTTGATACATTCTATATGTGTTGGCCTTGTTGTACAGAACTATTCAAAGTACAGTACACAGTACAGTGTGTACAGAACTATTCAAGGTGCAGTACAGAGTACAGTGTGTGTACAGAACTATTCAAGGTGCAGTACAGAGTACAGTGTGTACAGAACTATTCAAGGTGCAGTGCAGAGTACAGTGTGTGTACAGAACTATTCAAGGTGCAGTACAGAGTACAGTGTGTGTACAGAACTATTCAAAGTGCAGTACAGAGTACAGTGTGTACAGAACTATTCAAAGTGCAGTACAGAGTAGTGTGTACAGAACTATTCAAGGTGCAGTACAGAGTACAGTGTGTGTACAGAACTATTCAAAGTGCAGTACAGAGTACAGTGTGTACAGAACTATTCAAAGTGCAGTACAGAGTACAGTGTGTACAGAACTATTCAAGGTGCAGTACAGAGTACAGTGTGTGTACAGAACTATTTGAGGTGCAGTACAGAGTACAGTGTGTACAGAACTATTCAAGGTGCAGTACAGAGTACAGTGTGTACAGAACTATTCAAGGTGCAGTACAGAGTACAGTGTGTGTACAGAACTATTCGAGGTGCAGTACAGAGTACACTGTGTACAGAACTATTCAAGGTGCAGTACATAGTACAGTGTGTACAGAACTATTCAAGGTGCAGTACAGAGTAAGGTGTTTGTACAGTACTATTTAAGGGTGTTTAATATATACTGTACAGCACATTGTTCATATTGTCCTCATGACTTTGGTTGTAGTCTACTCTTTAGACATTTTAATCTCTCTACCATGCATCAGGGTGACTTCTGGTAATGAATAAGTACTATGTGACGTTAGTTCAGTGGAAAGTTGTGACAGAACTCAAGCGTCAATCACAAATCATGTACGTGTTCAGGAGATTGTTGTGACACACCAGTGAACGACCGTAACCTAGATGACGTTAGTAGATGTTCAGCCAGCAATGTATTGTCCCAGATCATGGGATTACTTCTTTACATCTACAATTTAATCACCAATTATTTCCTGTTGAAAATGGGAGAAGAACTCAAAATGGCCACCACATCTTTAATATAAGGCTGTCGGTTCCATCACCGTCGGTGGGCTGAATCATTCAGGGTAACATTTCATGTGTCTGAAGGTGAACTCCACCTGATATCTCAGATCACCTTGTCTGCACAGTTTCCTCGAGCCGTGGACTGTAAAAACAAGCCACATTTCTTTTTTTATGAACAGGGAAGTTAATACTGTGAGATTTCAAAACTTTTGAAACCATGACTAGAGTTAGACTTAACGAATACAGCAAAGAGCTGCTGTTTTAATGTGTAAGTTCATGTTTAAGTTGCTATTCAGCACCGTCAACACTTTGTTCAACACCTTTATAAGCCATAAAATGCACGTTCTTCCTATTTCCACATGTTGCAACCAACATTGCAGCTGCAATGAGAAAAGTGAGAAAAGCACATTGTTCGAATAAGCTTGCGTTGTTATTATTAGCAGCTTGTGTCTTATTTATTATTGAAGAATATTATAGGAGTAACATGAATTGGTACATAAGGCAGAAATAATGCAGTGGGACTTGAGTTTAGCCATCGGCTGGAAGACTGTCCCCTTTCCTCAGCGGAGGGAAGACATGCGGAGGGACGGTCAGCAGCAACCTCACCGCTTCTCCCTCCCCTCAGATGGACCATCAGGTGCAGGACATCAGTCCAGTAATTATGCTCACTTTGTTATTATGCTGTGCCTCACAACTAATACAACAAATTAACTACGACCAGTGGGATAACGTACTGTACCTATATTTTTTACATTTAATTTCAAACTGGTCTGAGAATAACTTAATGGCTACAGAACTGCTTTTAATTGGTTAATGTTGCATAGACTTTTTTAAAGTCATGTATCTCTCTCTCTATATATATATATATATATTAATGGACCAGGGAGCCTGTTCTCTATATATATTAATGGACCAGGGAGCCTGTTTTCTACATATATTAATGGACCAGGGAGCCTGTTCTCTATATTAATGGACCAGGGAACCTGTTCTCTATATATATTAGTGGACCAGGGAGCCTGTTCTCTCCATATATTAGTGGACCAGGGAGCCTGTTCTCTATAATTATTAATGGACCAGGGCGCCTGTTCTCTATATATATTAATGGACCAGGGAGCCTGTTCTCTCTATATTAATGGACCAGGGAGCCTGTTCTTTCCATATATTAATGGACCAGGGAACCTGTTCTCAATAATTATTAATGGACCAGGGAACCTGTTCTCTATATATATTAGTGGACCAGGGAGCCTGTTCTCTCCATATATTAGTGGACCAGGGAGCCTGTTCTCTATAATTATTAATGGACCAGGGAGCCTGTTCTCTATATATATTAATGGACCAGGGAGCCTGTTCTCTATATATATTAGTGGACCAGGGAGCCTGTTCTCTATATATATTAATGGACCAGGGAGCCTGTTCTATCTATATATTAATGGACCAGGGAGCCTGTTCTCTATATATATTAATGGACCAGGGAGCCTGTTCTCTCTATATATTAGTGGACCAGGGAGCCTGTTCTCTATATATATTAATGGACCAGGGAGCCTGTTCTCTATATATATTAATGAACCAGGGAGCCTGTTCTCTATATATATATCAGTGGACCAGGGAGCCTGTTTTCTATATATATTACTGGACCAGGGAGCCTGTTCTCTGTATATATATCAGTGGACCAGGGAGCCTGTTCTCTATATATATATCAGTGGAGCAGGGAGCCTGTTCTCTATATATATGAATGGACCAGGGAGCCTGTTCTCTATATATATATCAGTGGACCAGGGAGCCTGTTCTCTATATATATATCAGTGGAGCAGGGAGCCTGTTCTCTATATATATGCATGGACCAGGGAGCCTGTTCTCTATATATATATCAGTGGACCAGGGAGCCTGTTCTCTATATATATTAATGGACCAGGGAGCCTGTTCTCTATATATATTAATGGACCAGGGAGCCTGTTCTCTATATATATTAATGGACCAGGGAGCCTGTTCTCTATATATATCAGTGGAGCAGGGAGCCTGTTCTCTATATATATTAGTGGACCAGGGAGCCGCTCGCTGAGGGCTAATGTGATGAGAATCTCAGTGGCTGATCTGCAGCCTGCCAAGGCCCTGGCATCGGTACAAATTGATTTTTTGCAGACATTCTTCAACCCCCAATAGAAATGAGAGGCTATTTTAGTGATTTGAAGCCAACTACCTATTCCCTGGACATTATGAGAGAGGCGTTTGCTTTGCATGAATGTTTGAGAGGAGAAAAGCATTATGTAGACTGACATTGCTCCAAATTAGATTTGCTACTCTGCAGTGTGTGTGTGTGTGTGTGTGTGTGTGTGTGTGTGTGTGTGTGTGTGTGTGTGTGTGTGTGTGTGTGTGTGTGTGTGTGTGTGTGTGTGTGTGTGTGTGTGTGTGTGTGTGTGTGTGTGTAACCGGTGTGAAATGGCTGGCTAGTTAGCGGTGCACGCTAGCGGCATTTCAATCGGTGATATCACTCACTCTGAGACCTTGAATTAGCTGCTTTTGCGGAGCGATAGGTAACGATTCTTCGAAGGGGCCTCTTGTTGATGTGTTCAGAGTGACGTTGGTTCGAGCCCAGGTAGGGGTGGGGAGAGGGACGGAAGTGTTACTGTTACGTGCCTGCAGTATGTGCTAGTGTGTGTGTGCATTAACATCATACTTGCCATATAAATGCACATTTCCTCTTTTGGGAGCACCCTTAATGCTTTACAGAACAATTGAGTGTGTTCGTTTCCGTCTAGAAAACTGTAATTAAGGAACAGTACATATTTAGTCATATATACATGTCAGAGCAATGTTAAAATGTTACAGTACAGTTTAATGAATGCACTCACAGCTTGATGTTTGCTCGTCCATACAATATTTATATATTCTTAATTACATTCCTTTACTTAGATTTGTGTGTATTAGGTATTTGTCGTGAAATTGTTAGATATTACTTGTTAGATATTGCTGCATTGTCGGAACTAGAAGCACAAGCATTTCACCACACCCGCAATAACATTTGCTAAACATGTGTACAGCATGTGACCAATAAAATGTAATTTGAATTGATTTGAAAAGCTCAAAACAAATGTATTTTAATTAAATACATAAAACATTACATTATTGATATGCCATTTAGTGTGATCGCTATGACAAATATTTTTTATAAATACCAGCATACCAGCATACCAGCATCTATTTAAAACCTCCTGGCTAATTATGAATAATTGCCAATGCGACTACAGTTGTGACTACAGAAACGGTCAGTAGATATTTCTGTTCAGCAGTGGTCTGATCTACTAGTGCAGGTACTTCCAGACTGGGGCGCAATGCCGTCGGGGGTACGCCAAATAAAATGTGATTCACATTTTCAAACAGTCCATTTATATTTTCAAAACGGGGCTATACATTTGGGTCAGGTTTTTTTCTCGCCTGAGTAGCCTCGTTTCACTGACAAAAATAAAATTAAACCATCTAGTGTTCAGCGAAATAACAACACAATGTCAAATACAGGTAGCCTACGCAAATAATTAACATCCAATCACGTTAACCGTTACTCTCTCGTGGGAATTCCACTAGCGGTCCGCATGTAGCCAAAGGTAGCTGCTGCTCATGTTGGTATCTGTACTGATGGTGCAAAGCCATGACAGGGAGACATAGTGGAGTGGTAATGGGCGTGCAAGCAGTTGCTCCCGACGCCACTTGGGTACACTGCAGCATCCACCGAGAGGCTCTTCCTGCCAAGGGAATGCCTGACAGCTTGAAAGACGTTTTGGACACTACAGTGAAAATGGTTAACTTTGTTATAGCAAGGCCCCTGAACTCTCGTGTATTTTCTGCACTATGCAATGATATGGGCAGCGACCATGTAACGCTTTTACAACATACAGAAGTGCGCTGGTTATCAAGGGGCAAAGTACTGACACGTTTTTTAAAATTGAGAGACGAGCTTAAAGTTTTCTTTACTGACCATAATTTTCACTTGTCTGACCGCTTGCATGATGACGAGTTTCTCACACGACTGGCCTATCTGGGTGATGTTTTTTATCGCCTGAATGATCTGAATCTAGGATTACAGGGACTCTCCGCAACTATATTCAATGTGCGGGACAGAATTGTGGCTATGATTAACAAGGACAACACAGAGGTCTTTCCATCATTGTATGATTTTTTGTGTGCAAATGAACTCAAGCTTACGGACAATGTCAAACATGATATAGCGAAGCACCTGAGTGAGTTGGGTGCGCAATTCCTCACGTACTTTCCCGAAACGGATGACACAAACAACTGGATTCGTTATCCCTTTCATACCCTGCCTCCAGTCCACTTATTGATATCTGAACAAGAGAGCCTCATTGAAATTGCAACAAGCAGTTCTGTGAAATTGAATTTAATCAGAAGCCACTGCCAGATTTCTGTATTTGGCTGCGCTCAGAGTATCCTGCCTTGGCAAATCCCGCTATTAAGACACTGATGCCCTTTGCAACCACGTACCTATGTGAGAGTGGATTCTCGGCCCTCACTAGCATGAAAACTAAATACAGTCACAGACTGTGTGGAAAATGATTTAGGACTGAGACTCTCTCCAATACACCCCAACATTGCAGAGTTATGTGCATCCTTTCAAGCACACCCTTCTCATTAACCTGTGGTAAGTTATTCACTATTTTCAATTAACAAATCAGGTTTTATATGTAAGATGGTTAAAAAAGAGTAAAATCATTGATTATTATTATATTATTGTTGTGCCCTGGTCCTATAAGAGCTCTTTGTCACTTCCCATGGCAAAAACTCACACTCATTCTTATGTTTAATAAATGTATCGTATAGTGTGTGTGTGGCAGGCTTACAATGATGGCAAAAAACAACATTTGAGAGTGCGCTGACCCTGGTGCTAGAGGGGGTACGCAGCTGACCCTGGTGCTAGAGGGGGTACGCAGCTGACCCTGGTGCTAGAGGGGGTACGCAGCTGGAGGTTGAATGTTTGAAGGGGTAAAAAAGCTCTTTTGCCAGTAATTGGGCAAATGATCAGAAATGGGCTGCCTGTGTAAACTCATCCATAGTATACATGTGCTTATTTGGAATCTTCATGGGTGTGTGCTGCCAAGCTCACTTTGGAGGAGTGTGACTTCAATCTGCCGGGCCTGATCTCTCTCTCCAATATAGATGTGAAATCTCACTCTAGGTGGGGAAAAAAAGACATTCAAAATAAATCCCAGTGTTGATTAAGGGAGAACAGAGAAAGCATTTTACTGAAGAGTAATAAAACAATGTGATAAGCTTACCAATCAGTGTCTCTGCATTACTCTAAACCAGGGATCATTGGGCCGTTATAAATTAAACTTCAATTCATGGACAAGAAAGCATCTGGATAATTATGGAAAACATAGGAAAGTGCAAATTAAAGTAAAATTTTCCCGCATTATGCAATCTGGCACTTAATTAATCCAGGCATGGTAGTCACATTTATTTCACTTCAAATCTAGATAAATGTCTTCAGCTCTAAACAACAACATGAAGAGTGGATGGTTAGTGGCACACAGTGGATTTGATCTCCATAGTTGGAGAGTTGGAAAACTTAATCAGATTACTGACTTGTGTTATGACAGATCAAGTAATATAGGATGGAGCCGCTCCTGTGGTGATGCCAGACATACTAACAGTTCAAATGGATGAATACTCCATCTACTCCATGTCTTGTTGTGTCCCTTGTGTTGTGTCCCTTGTGTTGGGTCCCTTGTGTTGTGTCCCTTGTGTTAAATAGGCTCCCTATCATTGAGTCAGAAGGAGAGGTATCGGTGTCCTCAGAATTGATCCTGGATATAGAGTAGCCTAAACAAAATGGTCACACAGCCCTTGTTAATCCCCCCACCCCCACATTATTAGCATACACTAACTACTTATGTTTAGGAAGTTGTTATTCCCAAGATGTAATGCAAACGATAACAATTCAATAAAAACACAAACACTGAAATTAATGACTCTAGATATACTGTAACAACAAAAATCCACCGCCACTCTAACCTCCTCAAACGCTATTGGGAAACTGGAAAAAATAGTTTTCTATTACTAGTTTTTTATTGGAGCTTTCAGTCAGTAAAGCTTGGATTTGCTTGGTTTAAGGGGGCTGGAGCCTGCGGCAGAGAGAGTTGGTGAAGCTTGGTGTGAATCCGTGAAATCGTAATGACAGCGCTGCTGTACAGGTGTACCGGGAGCCCCATAGAGGCAGGCACTTTACTCAGCTCAGCTCTGCTATTCCAATTCTGCTGTGCTGGGGTGACAACATCCTCCAACGGTATTAACGGGCATTACCGTCAACTCTTGTCATCCAGCTAACCATACCTCGTGCCGAGAATCCCATATCCTATAAAGTCAGCCTTAACATCCTCTGGACAAAAACAGAAACTACTACATACACAACTACCAAATCGATGTTTCTTTTTAGGGAACAGGGGAAGAAAAGTAACATGTGTATCTGGACACATTCCAGCCAGGCTTTCGGGATGTTTTAGAGGTCACTGATACCAAGACAGTAAACTGGACTGATGCAAAGCAGCAATGCATCCTATTAACAGTGAACAGGGGGCTTCTCCAGCCTTAATCACAGTGTTATTAACCAGCCGCTAGAGGTGAACAGGGGACTTCTCCAGCCTTAATCACAGTGTTATTAACCAGCCGCTAGAGGTGAACAGGGGGATTCTCCAGCCTTAATCACAGTGTTATTAACCAGCTGCTAGAGGTGAACAGGGGGCTTCTCCAGCTTTAATCACAGTGTTATTAACCAGCCACTAGAGGTGAACAGGGGACTTCTCCAGCCTTAATCACAGTGTTATTAACCAGCCACTAGAGGTGAACAGGGGGCTTCTCCAGCCTTAATCACAGTGTTATTAACCAGCCACTAGAGGTGAACAGGGGACTTCTCCAGCCTTAATCACAGTGTTATTAACCAGCAGCTAGAGGTGAACAGGGGGCTTCTCCAGCCTTATTCACAGTGTTATTAACCAGCAGCTAGAGGTGAACAGGGGGCTTCGCCAGCCTTAATCACAGTGTTATTAACCAGTCGCTAGAGGTGAACAGGGGACTGCTCCAGCCTTAATCACAGTGTTATTAACCAGCCGCTAGAGGTCAACTGGGGGCTTCTCCAGCCTTAATCACAGTGTTATTAACCAGCCGCTAGAGGTGAACAGGGGGCTTCTCCAGCCTTAATCACAGTGTTATTAACCAGCAGCTAGAGGTGAACAGGGGACTGCTCCAGCCTTATTCACAGTGTTATTAACCAGCCGCTAGAGGTGAACAGGGGGATTCTCCAGCCTTAATCACAGTGTTATTAACCAGCCGCTAGAGGTGAACAGGGGGCTTCGCCAGCCTTAATCACAGTGTTATTAACCAGCCGCTAGAGGTGAACAGGGGGCTTCTCCAGCCTTAATCACAGTGTTATTAACCAGCAGCTAGAGGTGAACAGGGGGCTTCGCCAGCCTTAATCACAGTGTTATTAACCAGCTGCTAGAGATGAACAGGGGGCTTCGCCAGCCTTAATCACAGTGTTATTAACCAGCTGCTAGAGATGAACAGGGGGCTTCTCCAGCCTTATTCACAGTGTTATTAACCAGCAGCTAGAGGTGAACAGGGGGCTTCTCCAGCCTTATTCACAGTGTTATTAACCAGCAGCTAGAGGTGAACAGGGGGCTGCTCCAGCCTTATTCACAGTGTTATTAACCAGCAGCTAGAGGTGAACAGGGGGCTGCTCCAGCCTTATTCACAGTGTTATTAACCAGCTGCTAGAGGTGAACAGGGGGCTTCTCCAGCCTTATTCACAGTGTTATTAACCAGCAGCTAGAGGTGAACAGGGGGCTTCTCCAGCCTTATTCACAGTGTTATTAACCAGCCGCTAGAGGTGAACAGGGGGCTTCTCCAGCCTTATTCACAGTGTTATTAACCAGCAGCTAGAGGTGAACAGGGGGCTTCTCCAGCCTTAATCACAGTGTTATTAACCAGCTGCTAGAGATGAACAGGGGGCTTCTCCAGCCTTATTCACAGTGTTATTAACCAGCAGCTAGAGGTGAACAGGGGGCTTCTCCAGCCTTATTCACAGTGTTATTAACCAGCAGCTAGAGGTGAACAGGGGGCTTCTCCAGCCTTAATCACAGTGTTATTAACCAGCAGCTAGAGGTGAACAGGGGGCTTTGCCAGCCTTAATCACAGTGTTATTAACCAGCCGCTAGAGGTGAACAGGGGGCTTCTCCAGCCTTATTCACAGTGTTATTAACCAGCAGCTAGAGGTGAACAGGGGGCTTCTCCAGCCTTATTCACAGTGTTATTAACCAGCAGCTAGAGGTGAACAGGGGGCTTCTCCAGCCTTATTCACAGTGTTATTAACCAGCACCAAGCACTGCTTTGCTACAGATGTAGAGGCAGGTTCTGTAAGGCCCAGTAACATTTTGGCTATAAATATGCATTACATAAAACTGGCATCAAAGCTGTTCTTCATGGTGCCCTGTGTATCAGAACACATGTTCAATATATCTGAGTAACCAGGTTTTAACGATACAATGCAGTTACATGATATATTCACAGCTTTCAGAGATTATATAACAGCTTTGGGAGAGTGGCTAAGCGGGAGAAGAAAAACATCTGTGAAATGAGCACCATTGGAAATATGTTTTGCCAATTACAGGCTGATTTGAATTACCCAGATTTCCGTCTTTCTGGATCGTACTTTGATTGGTTTCACAACCACGATGTTCACCCTGTCTTCTCTTGTCTAGGTTCAGCTGTTCACTACTTTTGCATTGTTTGTACACTGTAAAAGTATTTTCGATCAACCTAAAAAAAATTATCAACTGGTTACAAGTAAATGGTTTTCTCTATTCCATTTTTTTTGTACATTTGTTGAAACCAAATATATGATTCAAAGTCAAATGTTATATTCGATTAATCTTTATTTCAAGTTTCAACCTTTTTCTTTCAACACTCAACTTACTTTTCCCTCTTTGGTTAAACCTAATAAAAAACATAACTACAAACTAATATATATATATAAATATAAATATAAATATATATATATATAGAGCCCATTTTTTCATGTGGTACCAAGTAGATTTTTCACTTTGGAATTACCTGTCCACATTTCTTCAATTGGGTTACAAGTAATAAAATGGATTTCCTGTTAATCCGGATATGAAGTTAGTTCCATAACATTACATAATGAATACTTTCTTCATGTTAACTTCTTACAACAATTGTAACCAAATGGTGATCATCTCATCAATGGAAACCTTTCCAGGCTCTTTAAGTATCACAGTATTTATGCAGATATCATTTAAGATTCAGTGCTGGCAGGAAACATATAATCATTAAAAAAATAAAATAAAAATTACCTGAAATTATATTGACTCTCATTGGTGGCCGAAAATAACTAATTGAAAGACACGCCCACACTAGGCCATGCCTCCAACTCTTCTGATAGGTTGCCACCGCTACATTGCACCGAACGCTTTGCAATGCGAATGCACATGAGGTGCTGAAAACAATTTACAAGCTTTCATTCAATTGATCTGTCAAATTTGTTATTTGATTTGAGACAATTCAATAGAATAGGTTGAACGAACCAAAACGTAATTCTGAATCAATGAGAAAAAGCACTTCAGATGAACGACAGTGCCATCCCACTTTTTACAGTACAGGATGCAAATCCCTAGCATCAACTCTGAACATTTCAGCTGTTTCTTTCAAAGGCTGTGGTTAGATAAAATAAGTTTACTGTCTAAAAACAGCTCTCTCTCTCAATCAGACGGAATTTCTTGATGTGTATTAAAACTGTAATAATTAGACGCGAGCCCGAAAGACAAGCTTTAGATGCTGCTAGTGGGTCTTTCATTTTGATGGCTCCATTTAGGCTTTTTCAAGGAGCTGAAAGCAGCTGACATTTGGGCTTAAATAGTCACATGACTTCTTTCGCTCTCTCTCCCCGTCTCTTAGCTCTGAGGCCCTGACAGCCCAGGGACCACCTGCTTAACGATATAAATCCCATAGCTGTTAACGGGACTGTTTAAATGGGAGCTGACATCCATACTACGCCAGCCATACAGTACATGCTGAGCACCACGCAGGCAGCAACCCAACACAGCTGAAGAAGCATGTATTTAGACTGGGTTGGCTGAATCTGTCTCAGGCATTGATGTGCTACTGAATAATTGCCATACGGTATGAATTATGGGTAATGCAGGCTTCTAGTTGATGACTTATATTTATCAAGAGGGAAATATATGCATTTCATACAATCTAAGTGTGACCATTTAGGTGATCAAATGTCTTCCATTGTCATTGGGTCATTGCTCATAAACAGTAATGGAACCCTGAAATGTGCAGTAGAAACGGTATTATACCTCTAGAGGCCCACATATATCCATAGAGCAGAAACAATGCCTGATGAGACATACTCTGGGGAAAATAGGATTTGGGATATGTGTGGATTTTTGGTTTGATTTAAGTCTGGATGAAAAAAAAAATTCTGCTCCCAACCCAAACATACAAACTATATAGGGAATAGAGTGTCATTTGGGACGCAGGTAAAGAACAAACACCCCACCCTTGAGAGAGAAGAATCGGTCATCATCACTCACACTCTCGTAAGGAGGTGAACGTGATCGTTAGATCACTATCTGAGTTCCATTAACTTAGATTAAATCATGATATCAATAATGACTTTGATGTATCAGGTGCCTTTGAAAGATCTCCAGGCGATTTAACCGTGTTTTGGGGTCGGAGGGGACAGAGGACATAACTCAGCCCTTTGTTCAACGGCGACATGACTATAACATTGGCCTGGGTGATGAATGTCAGACATTTAGGACAGAGTATTCAGCACACACCAGCGAAGAGAGCCCAGACAGGGATTTATTAAGCCAATTATGCAGAGAAGGGATTGGGAATGGATGTTTTTTTATTTATTTTTTTAACCTTTTTTTAACTAGGCAAGTCAGTTAAGAACACATTCTTATTTACAATGACGGCCTACCTCGGCCAAACCCAGACGATGCTGGGTCAATTGTGCGCCGCCCTATGTGAGCACGCCAGGGTGAGACTTTGGCCAGGATTCTGGGGTTAACACTCCCACTCTCCCTTGCTGATATATACAGTGGTTCTTCCTTTAAATGTTTTGAGCCGGGACCGTTTGTGGTAGATGGTGGCAGATTGTGGTAAATTGCGTCATTCTGGCAACAATGGCTGACACTTTAATAACGTGCCATAAATGTTGCTGCTTCATGTTGCTACTGAGAGTTCTAAATGGTTAATGTTGCTGCTTCATGTTGCTACTGAGAGTTCTAAATGGTTAATGTTGCTGCTTCATGTTGCTACTGAGAGTTCTAAATGGTTAATGTTGCTGCTTCATGTTGTTACTGAGAGTTCTAAATGGTTAATGTTGCTGCTTCATGTTGCTACTGAGAGTTCTAAATGGTTAATGTTGCTGCTTCATGTTGCTACTGAGAGTTCTAAATGGTTAATGTTGCTGCTTCATGTTGCTACTGAGAGTTCTAAATGGTTAATGTTGCTGCTTCATGTTGCTACTGAGAGTTCTAAATGGTTAATGTTGCTGCTTCATGTTGCTACTGAGAGTTCTAAATGGTTAATGTTGCTGCTTCATGTTGCTACTGAGAGTTCTAAATTGTTAATGTTGCTGCTTCATGTTGCTACTGAGAGTTCTAAATGGTGTTCTGCTTCCAGAGGACCTTCTTTATTAAATAGTAATGAGTGCCACAACGAACAGAAACAGGAAATGTGTTTTAGTTTGCAGAATTGTTGTCTTTGGAGGACTGGGTGCGGAGAATAGAGAAAGAAACAATGGAACCGGATATTTGTCAGGTCTTTTAATGGACATTTTGGCAAGTCTTTGTTTGATAAGTGAACTCATAATAATTCATTTCTATCTGAAAGAACCCTCTACTCTCTTCTGTACCCCCTCCTGTGAATGAAGCCTGTTCAGCTAGTTGATCTATTTATAACTAAGACCTTAAGTGAAAGACATTGAGGCATTAAATTTAGGGCAGTTAATATTAGACACAAAGCGACTGGTCTGACAGAACTTTGATCATGGTCCTGGAACAAATTCTCATTCTCTCTCTCTCTCTCTCTCTCTCTCTCTCTCTCTCTCTCTCTCTCTCTCTCTCTCTCTCTCTCTCTCTCTCTCTCTCTCTCTCTCTCTCTCTCTCTCTCTCTCTCTCTCAATTCAATTCAATTCAATTGACTTTATTGACATGGCAAGTTATTATTACTTACATTGTCAAAGTATACATATCGAAAAATTTAAATAAAATATATATGTATATATATACACAAAATATATATATATTTATATATAAATAAATGGTGGGATTAACAGCAATAATAATAGTAGTAGTGGACATGGGATTACCATTAATAACAGCTACAACAACAATATTAATCAGAACAACAATACATTAAAGCAACAGTAGTAGACCAGTGTCAACATGACTGAGAAGACACATGACCTGGTACGAAAGACAAAACAAAACTAAGCTAAATGGGAAATATTATCAACATTACTTTGCATTTTTCACTGGCTGTCCCTCAGGCTGTGGCAGGAGGACACATATTTGGCTGCCAAAACTGCACATTTTGGCTTTTCACCCAATAAATATTTGAATTTTTCTTCATCTTTTATAGTTTCAAATTCTTTGTATTGAATTATAATTTTGGGAAAGAAATATGCTCTTAGGTCTGAGTATTTGTCACAGTGTAGTAGGAAATGCACTTCTGTCTCTACCTCTCCCCTGGAGCAGAGTGAGCACAGCCTGTCCTCCCTGGGCAGCCAGGTTTGTCTGTGACGACCGGTCTCTATAGCCAGACTGTGCTCACTGAGTCTGTACCTAGTCAATGTTTTCCTCAGTTTTCTATCAGTCACAGTGGTCAGATAGTCTGCCACCATGTACTGTCTGTTTAGAGCCAAATAGCATTGAAGTTTACTTTGATTTTTTGTGGTGTCTTTCCAATAGGTTATATATTTTTATTTTTGTTTTGTGATGATTTGGTTGGGCCAGATTTTCTGAGGGCTGTCCCGAGGCTCTATGGGGTTGGTTTGGGTTGGTGAACTGAGCCTCAGAACCAGCTGGCTGAGGGGACTCTTCTCTGGTTTCATCTCTTGACATTGTAGAGCTGTGTGATGGAATGTTTTAGGGTCACTTGTTTTTAGATGGTTGTAAAATTTGATGGCTCTTTTTTCTATTCGAAAGAGGAGGGGATATTGGCCCAATTCTGCCCTACATGCGTTATTTGGAGTTTTTCTTTGTACTTGCAATACAGTCTTGCAAAACTCTGCATGCAATACTTCAATTGGATGTTTGTCCCATTTAG
Source organism: Salvelinus alpinus (assembly GCF_045679555.1). Classification (NCBI taxonomy): domain Eukaryota; kingdom Metazoa; phylum Chordata; class Actinopteri; order Salmoniformes; family Salmonidae; genus Salvelinus; species Salvelinus alpinus. The sequence continues at coordinate 35,601,108 of NC_092111.1, read as the reverse complement.
TAAATTCATTATTAGACAGCGGACCCCATACTTCACTGCCATATAGAGCAATTGGTTCTATAACTGATTGAAAAATTTTGAGCCAGATTCTAATTGGAATTTCAATTTTGATGTTCCTTTTAATGGCATAGAATGCTCTTCTTGCTTTGTCTCTCAGCTCATTCACAGCCATGTGAAAGCTACCTGTGTTGCTGATATTTAGTCCTAGATATGTGTAGTTTTTGGTGTGTTCTAATAGAACTGTGTCCAAATAGAATTTATATTTGTCATCCTTATTTCCGGACCTTTTTTGGAATATCATTATATTTGTTTTTTTTAGGTTAACGGTCAGAGCCCAAGTCTGACAGAACCTGTGAAGATGATCTAGGTGTTGCTGTAACCCCTCTTTAGTGGGAGACAGCAGCACCAGGTCATCTGCGTACAGCAGACACTTGATTTCAGTGTTGTGTAGGGTGATACCAGGTGCTGCCGATTCTTCTAATGTTTTTGCCAATTCATTAATGTAGATGTTAAATAATGTTGGACTTATTGGGCAGCCCTGTTTCACTCCCCGCCCCTGAGAGAAGAAGTCTGTTTGCTTGTTGCCAATTTTAACCGCACATTTGTTTTTAGTGTACATTGATTTAATAAAATCATATGTTTTCCCTCCAATACCACTTTCTATTAGTTTATAAAAAAGACCTTCGTGCCAAATTGAATCAAATGCTTTCTTGAAATCTACAAAACACGAGTAGATTTTGCCTTTGTTTTGGTTAACTTGTTTATCAATTAGAGTGTGGAGGGTGTAAATGTGGTCTGTTGTACGATAATTTTTTAGAAATCCAATCTGGCTTCTGCTCAGGACGTTGTGTTCGTCAAGGAAATGATGTAGTCTGCTATTTATAATACTGCAGAGAATTTTCCCCAAGTTGCTGTTAACGCATATTCCTCTGTAATTATTTGGGTCAAATTTGTCTCCATTTTTATAGATTGGTGTGATCAATCCCTGGTTCCAAATATCGGGGAAAATACCTGCAGTGAGGATAATGTTGAAGAGTTTGAGTATAGCCAATTTGAATTTGTGGTCTGTATATTTGATCATTTCATTTAAAATCCCATCAGCACCACAGGCCTTTTTGGGTTGGAGATTGCATATTTTTTCCAATAATTCTTCTTCTGTAATTTGGGTATCCACAGGATTCTGATAGTCTTTGACTGCTAATTCAAGGATTTGTAATTTATCTTGTATATCTTTTTGTTCTGGGCTCTTTGTTATATTGCTGTAGAGGTTTGCAAAGTGATTTCTCCACATATCCCCATTTTGGATAGCCAACTCCTCATGATGAGGTTTGTTTAATTTATTCCAATTCTCCCAGAAGTGGTTTGATTCTATGGATTCCTCAATTCCATCCAGCTGATTTCTAATGTGCTGTTCCTTTTTTGTTCTTAGGGTGCGTTTGTATTGCTTCAGTGTTTCCCCATATTGAAGGCGTATATTTTTGTTGTCTGGTTCTCTGTGTTTTTGATTAGATATATTTCTCAATGACTTTCTTAGATTTTTGCAATCATTATCAAACCATTTTTCATTATCTGTTATTTTTGGTTTGCTCTTATGCTTCTTTAGATTAGCCAAGGAGGCTAATTTGTCAAATATAAAGTTTATGTTCCTAACGGCCAAATTTACACCTTCATTGCTGAAGGAGAATGTTAAGGCTAAAAAGTTGTCCAGGAGAGATTGTATTTTTTGGCTACTAATTGCTTTTTGGTAGATGTCTGTACTGTTTGCACTCCATCTATAGGCTTGTTTAGTACCATGTAATTTATTGGGCCATGATGCTTCATGGTTGGGTTCTGCTCTTCTCAGATACACTGTGATTTTACTGTGGTCTGAGAGAGGTGTTAGTGGGCTGACTGTGAAGGCTCTGAGAGACTCTGGGTTTAGGTCGGTGAGGAAGTAGTCTACAGTGCTGCTGCCAAGGGATGAGCTGTAGGTGTACCTACCAAAAGAGTCTCCTCTCAGCCTGCCATTGACTATGTACAGACCCAGTGTTCGACAGAGCCTCAGGAGCTGTAATCCATTTTTGTTTTTCACTTTGTCATAGTTGTTTCTGTGGGGGTATGTGGGGAGGGAAAGGTTATTGCTTCCTGGTAGGTGTTTATCCCCATGACTGTTAATAGTGTCTTGTTCTTCTGCTATTCTAGCATTCAGGTCTCCACAGACCAGTACGTTGCCTTGGGCCTGAAAGTGACTAATCTCTCCCTCTAGAATGGAGAAGCTCTCTTCGTTGAAGTAGGGTGACTCTGAGGGGGGAATGTATGTGGCACAGAGGAAGACATTTTTATCTGTCAAGATAGCTTCCTTGTTGATTTTTAACCAGATAAAGAATTCTCCTGTTTTGATCAATTCGATTGAATTAATTAGTTCAGATTTATACCATATTAGCATTCCCCCTGAGTCTCTGCCCTGTTTGATTCCTTTTAATTTAGTGGATGGTATGATTATCTCCCTATAACCTAGTGGACAGCCAGTGGAAACATCACCTCTGCACCATGTTTCCTGTAGTACTAAAATATCAACATCATCAATTTCTTTCAGGAAGTCTGGGTTTCTGCTCTTTAGCCCAAAAGCAGAGGACTTCAATCCTTGTATATTCCAACATGCAACGTAAAAAGACTTCATAACTTTTTTTTTCTTATTTTCTTTACCATTCAAAATGAGACAAACACTCACAATCCAAGAAGAACCATTAAAATAGGATTTTTCAATTAAAGTAAACTCTTATTTTGCAAATGTGATTTGTTTATCATTTAGATAGAATTTGTGTCATGCCACTTGGGTGGATGTAGTGTGAGAATGGTGGAGTTCTTGTGCTCATCTTACCATGACCCTCGGCCCATCACATGTGAGCATAGTAGACTCAGCATTTGTTTAATGTCACTCATTTGGTTGGTGGGGGCTGGGCCAGTTGCTCCTCTCACAGCCTGTGCGTAGCTCTGCCTGCTGGGCTGTGGCTCCTCCAGGTGTGGGTCTGCGGTGGGGAGGAGGGGGGTGGTAGGCCTCATCTGGGTGGCTCTGAAGCTGGGCTGGGGTGGTCTGTGGTGCGCTGGCTGTGGTGGGCATTGAGGTTGGTGGTGCTGTGGTCGTGGCTGGGGGGTCCAGGGTGCTGGTCCGGGATGTTGTCTCGGTGATCTCGGCGGGGTGGAGATTGCTCCGCTGTTCCTGGGTGGAGAGTTCGGGCTGCGGTTTAAAGCGACGTCCTTGAGAGTCTTGGCAAGGATGGGGACTGTCTCCCTGTACAGGTGAACATGGTCATAGAGACAGTCCAGATCGAGGGTGGGATGGTGGGCCAGGTGTACATTGGGTCGCAGGGCACAGTCCCGGGATAGGCTGGCGTTTATTCTTTGGATTGTGGCAGGGTGGAAGTCCCTCCTCTGTAGAAGGGTTGACACTATGATTCTTGAGTTGGGGAAGATTGCGGAGGCCTTCTCAATCACTCCCCGTAGTGAAGTCGCCACCCTCTCCTGCTGAGCACGCAGGTCGTTGCTTCCGGTATGTATGATTATGTGGCTTGGCGACCCGAGATGGTTCTTATCAAGCAGCTCCATGGCACTTTGCGTTGTTGGGCACCACACCTTTCTCGTTTTGTGTCTAGGGAAAAGTTTCTTCTCCTGAACATACTTCCCATTTGAGTCCATTAACAGGACGATGTCAGCCAGTGTTTCTTCTGGACTGGGGGGGGCAGAGGGGGGGCTGGTGGGTGTTGGAGCTGGGGTGTGGCTGGTCTGTGTGGGTGCCACTGTCAGTGGGAGGCTGTTCTGTGGGTTGGGGAGGAGGGGTGCAGCAGCCAGGGCTGGGGAAGTCTGGCTGGTTGAGCTGGGCTCCTCTGCTGTGTGAGGGCAGGTCATAGGGTGGTGATCTATCTGCTCCTGCAGCCTGTCTCTCTCTCTCTCTCTCTCTCTCTCTCTCTCTCTCTCTCTCTCTCTCTCTCTCTCTCTCTCTCTCTCTCTCTCTCTCTCTCTCTCTCTCTCTCTCTCAGAATGCACTTTAAGCCAATTTATATATATATTTATAGATTTCTGTTGTTTGAATTTGGCGCCCTGCAATTTCATTGGCTGTTGGCGTTCCCAACAGGTTAATGCAGAAGCGGGGAACGGAGCTGGGGAACAGACAGATATAGGGGAGGTAATAAAACAGGTGATTGAGTCCAGGTGAGTCCAATGAATCGCTGATGCGCGTGACGAGGGAAGGCAGGTGTGCGTAATGATGGTGGCAAGACTGCGTAAAGCAGGAAAGCCTGGCGCCCTCGAGCGCCCCCCCTCTAGAGGCCTGACGAGCCGTCTGGGCGTAAAAACCTGACGATCCAGCTGAGGACTGACGTGGGATGGGTGGCTTCCGACCCAAACGGGGAAAGGAAACCTCTTGAGCATGCTAGGGCATGGAAGCACAACGATCGAAGGCACCCACCCGGTTCCATCGGCTGCAGCCCCCAGACCCGACATCACCACCAACCGAAATGTCAGCGCTCCCCGTTGCTTCATTTGATGGCTTCAGCATTCTGTAATGCAGGTGTGCGTACTGATGGTGGCAGGAGTGTGTAAAGCAGGGCAGCCTGGCGCCCCCGAGCGCTAGGAGGGAAGAGTGCGAGCATGCGTGACAAACCAGGCCGATGGTTTGTCTCTATCATCCACAATCCCCTCCACTTTGACATATTTTTATATTTATTTCACCTTTATTTAACCAGGTAGGCCAGTTGAGAACAAGTTCTCATTTACAACTGCACCTGGCCAAGATAAAACAAAGTAAACAAACATACAGTCAATAACACAATAGAGAGTCTATATACAGTGTGTGCAAATGAGGTAAGATAGGGGAGGTAAGGCAATAAATAGGCCATAGTGGTAAAATAATTTCAATTTAGCAATTAAACGCTGGAGTGATGGATGTGCAGAAGATGAATGTGCAAGTAGAGATACTGGGGTGGAAAGACAATATGGTGTCAGGAGAAAATATGTTAAATAAATAACAGTATGGGGATGAGGTAGTTGGATGGGCTATTTACAGATGGGCTACGTACAGGTGCAGTGATCTGTGAGCTGCTCTTACAGCTGGTGCTTAAAGTTAGTGAGGGAGATATGGGTCTCCAGCTTCAGTGATTTTTGCAATTTGTTCCAGTCATTGACAGCAGAGAACTGGAAGGAAAGGCGGCCAAACGAGGAATTGGCTTTGGGGGTGACCAATGAAATATACCTTCTGGAGTGCGTGCTACGGGTGGGTGCTGCTATGGTGACCAGTGAGCTGAGATAAGGCAGGGCTTTACCTAGCAAAGACTTATAGATGACCTGGAGCCAGTGGGTTTGGCGACGAGTATAAAGCGAGGGCCAGCCAATGAGAGCATACAGGTCACAGTGGTGGGTAGTATAAGAGGCTTTGGTGACAAAACGGATGGCACTGTGATAGACTGCATCCAATTTGCTGAGTAGAGTGTTGGAGGCTATTTTGTAAAAGACATCGACAAAGTCAAGGATTGGCAGAATAGTCAGTTTTATGAGGGTATGTTTGGTAGCATGAGTGAAGGATGCTTTGTTGTGAAATAGGAAGCCGATTCTAGATTTAATTTTGGATTGGATATGCTTAATGTGACTCTGGAAGGAGAGTTTACAGTCTAACCAGACACCTAGGTATTTGTAGTTGTCCACCAATTCTAGCTCAGAACCGTCCAGAGTAGTGATGCTGGACTGGCGGGCAGGTGTGGGCAGCGATCGTTTGAAGAGCATGCATTTAGTTTTACCTGCATTTAAAAGCAGTTGGAGGCCACGGAAGGAGAGTTGTATGGCATTGAAGCTTGTCTGAAGGGTTGTTAACACAGTGTCCAAAAAGAGGCCAGAAGTATACAGAATGGTGTCATCTGCGTAGAGGTGGATCAGAGAATCACCAGCAGCAAGAGCGACATCATTGATGTATACAGAGAAAAGAGTCGGCCCGAGAACTGAAACCTGTGGCACCCCAATAGAGACTGCCAGAGGTCCGGACGGTGCAGGGACCCTCGTCGCCGACCCCGGACTGGGGACCCTCTCAGCAGGCCCCGGACTGGGAACCCTCGCCGCAGGCCCCGGACTGGGAACCCTCGCCGCAGGCCCCGGACTGGGAACCCTCTCCGCAGGCCCCGGACTGGGGACCTTCTCCGCAGGCCCCGGACTGGGGAGCCTCTCCGCAGGCCCCGGACTGGGGACCCTCTCCGCAGGCCCCGGACCTGGGACACTCGCCGCAGGCCCCGGACTAGGGACCGTCGCCGAAGGCTCCGGACTGGGAACCGTCGCCGGAGGCTCCGGACTGGGGACTGTCGCCTGAGGCTCCGGACTGGAGACCGTCGCAGCAGGCTCCGGACTGGAGACCGTCGCCAGGGGCTCCGGACTGGAGACCGTCGCTGCGGGCTCCGGACTCACCAGGCTGGGGAGACCTACTGGATGCCTGGTCCATGGAGCAGGCACAGGTCGAACCGGGCTGTGGGGGAGCACTGGAGATCGGGTGCTTAAAGCTGGCACCACTCTTCCTGGCTGAATGCCCACTTTGGCCCGGCACGTCCGGAGCGCAGGCACAGGACGCACTAACAAAGACAACTACCCACAAATACAAAAGGAAAAAAGGCTGCCTACGTATGATTCCCAATCAGAGACAACGATAGACAGCTGTCCCTGATTGAGAACCATACCCGGCCAAAACATAAAAACAAATAACATAGATTTTCCCACCCGAGTCACATCCTGACCAACCAAACATAGAGAATAAAAAGATCTCTACGGTCAGGGAGTGACAACTTCCCTGAAAAGTGGCATATCGCGGGGTCTATTTGATGCTAATGCCGTATGCCACAGGATGTTTTTGTGCTGGTCAAGAGCAGTCAGGTCTGGAGTGAACCACGGACTATATCTGTTCCTGGTTCTACATTTTTTGAATGGGGCATGCTTATTTAAGATTGTGAGGAAAGCACTTTTAAAGAATAACCAGGCATCTTCTACTGACGGAATGAGGTCCATAACCTTCCAGGATACCCGGGCCAGGTCGATTGGAAAGGCTTGCTCGCCGAAGTGTTTTAGGGAGTGTTTGATAGTGATGAGGGGTGATCGTTTGACTGCAGACCCATTGCAGACGCACGCAATGAGGCAGTGATCGCTGAGATCCTGGTTGAAGACAGCAGAGGTGTATTTGGAGGGCAGGTTGGTTAGGATGATATCTATGAGGGTGCCTGTGTTTACGGATTTGGGGTTGTACCTGGTAGGTTCATTGATAATTTGTGTGAGATTGAGGAAATCAAGCTTAGATTGTAGGATGGCCGGGGTGTTAATCATGTCCCAGTTTAGGTCACCTAACCGCATGAGCTCTGAAGATAGATGAGGGGCAATCAATTCACATACGGTGTCCAGGGCACAGCTGGGGGCAGAAGGTGGTCAATAGCAAGCGACAACGTTGAGAGACTTATTTCTGGAAAGGTGGATTTTTAAAAGTAGAAGCTCAAATTATTTGGGCACAGACCTGGATAGTAAGACAGAATTCTGCAGGCTATCTCTGCAGTAGATTGCAACTCCGCCCCCTTTGGCAGTTCTATCTTGTTGGAAAATGTTATAGTTAGGGATGGATATTTCAGGGTTTTTGGTGGCCTTCCTAAGCCAGGATTCAGACACAGCTAGGACATCAGGGTTGGCAGAGTGTTAACCTCTCTGGGATATGTGGGACGGTAGCGTCCCACCTGGCCAACATCCAGTGAAATTGCAGAGCGCCAAATTCAAATAAATTATTATAAAAATTTAACTTTCATGAAATCACACATTCAATATACCAAATTAAAGCTACACTTGTTGTGAATCCAGTCAACGTGTCAGATTTCAAAAATGCTTTACGGCGAAAGCAAACAATGCTATTATCTCAGGATTGCACCCCAGCTAACAATCACAGACCATCATATTTCAACCCTCCCGGCTCGACACAAAACGCTGAAATAAAGATATAATTCATGCCTTACCTTTGATGAGCTTCTTCTTTTGGCAAGGGACCTTCCTGCAGTTCCTATCGCTTCCACTTGATGTCAACAGTCTTTAGAAATTGGTTGAGGTTTTTCCTTTGAGAAATGAAGAAGTAGCCATGTTCAGAATGAGGCTCCAGTGAAGTGTACTGTTTGTTAGAGGCGTGTGACCAGAAAGCATGCTACACATTGTTTTCCTCCGGTATTGAACACAGATCATCCCGTCTTCAATTTTAGTAGTTTGAAATGTTTGGACAAAGCTTAGAGGTAACTTTTGAGATATTTTGCAGTCACGTTGTACAAGTTGGAACCAGTGTTTTTCTGGATCAAACGCGCCAAATAAATGGACATTTTGGATATATATCGACGGAATTAATTGAACAAAAGGACCATTTGTGATGTTTATGGGACATATTGGAGTTCCCAATGAAAACCCATTGAAAAGACAGTGACCTCAAAAAAAAAAATATCTGAATGGTTTGTCCTCAGGGTTTTGCCTGCCAAATAAGTTATGTTATAGTCACAGACAGGATTCAATTTTTTTTAGAAACTTCAGAGTGTTTTCTATCCAATACTAATAATAATATGCATATATTAGCATCTGGGACTGAGTAGGAGGCAGTTTACTCTGGTCACGCTTTTCATCCAAACGTGAAAATGCTGCCCCCTATCCTAGAGAATATTTTTAGATTTTTTATTTTACCCCCTTTTCTCCCCAATTTCATGGTATCCAATTGTTAGTAGTTACTATCTTGTCTCATCGCTACAACTCCCGTACGGGCTCGGGAGAGACAAAGGTCGAAAGCCATGCGTCCTCCCAAACACAACCCAACCAAGCCGCACTGCTTCTTAACACAGCGCGCATCCAACCCGGAAGCCAGCCAGCCGGGAAGGTGAACCTTCACGCCCAGTCTGAGGTTCTGATTGCTCTGGAGCAGGTTTTCATCAAGGATATCTCTGTACTTTGCTCCATTCATCTTTCCCTCGATCCTGACTTCTCTCCCAGTCCCTGCCTCTGAAAAACATCCCCACAGCATGATGCTGCCATGACCATGCTTCCCTGTAGGGTTGGTGCCAGGTTTCCTCCAGATGTGGTGCTTGACATTCAGGCCAAAGAGTTCAATCTTGGTTTCATCAGACCAGAGAATCTTGTTTCTCAGAGTCCTTTAGGTGCCTTTTGGAAAACTCCAAGCGGGCTGTCATGTGTCTTTTACTGAGGAGTGGCTTCCGTCTTGCCACTCTACCAATAAGGCCTGGTTGGTGGAGTCCTGCAGAGATGGTTTTCTTTCTAGAAGGTTCTCCCATCTCCACAATAATCGGGTCCTTGGTCACTTCCCTGACCAAGGCCCTTCTCTCCCGATTGCTCAGTTTGGCCGGGCGGTCAACTCTAGGAAGAGTCTTGGTGGTTCTTGTGGACCTTCAATGTTGCAGAAATGTTTTGATAATTTACCAATCCCCAGATCTGTGCCTCGACACAATCCTGTCTCAGAGCTTTACAGACAATTCCTTCAACCTCATGGCTTGGTTTTTGCTTTGAAATGCACTATCAACTGTGGGACCTTATATAGACAGGTGTGTGCCTTTCCAAATCATGTCCTATCAATTGAATTTACCACAAGTGGACTCCAATTAAGTTGTAGACACATCTCAAGGATGATCAATGGAGACAGGATGCACCTGAGCTCAATTTCGAGGCTCAAAGCGAAGGGTCTGAATGCTTATGTAAATAAGGTACTTCTGTTTTTTGCAACAACAAAAAAAAAATCTGTTTTCGCTTTGTCAGTATTGGGTATTGTGTGTCGATTGATGAGGGGGGGAAATAAATGTTGTCCATTTTAGAATAAGGCTGTAATGTAACAAAATGTTGAAAAACGTCAAGGGGTCTGAATACTTTCTCGAATCCACTGTATCTTAACACCTTTCAGTGTCTACCAAAGTTACATTTTACATACTTTTCTGTCAGTTTGAGGTATGTTCAGGTCATAACCTTATTTAACCTCTCTCAATCCACCTGTTTTATCTCAGTGTCACACCCGCCTTTATGCATCTTCATCTCCCCCATCTTCGCTGAGATTCTTTTGTTCTTTCCTGCCCACCGTTGATGCTCGGGGACAGGGGGATGTTGACAGTTTATTGCTCGGCTTGCCCACGCCTGCTCCCTCTCCGACTATCCTGTCAGAACCTCACCTGTAGAGCACGCTCGCCGTGATGAGCCAGGCTTAGGGTGGGATATTAATCTTTTAAACAGGTCACTCACAAGTGTCATCAGGTCACTCACAAGTGTCATCAAATGTCTGTCTTCTCTCTCTGGTTTACTGGAAGTCTAAGGAGATTTTAAATGTAAAAGTTCAGAAGAAGTTCTAATAAACCGGTGGATCATTTCAACCAACAGCATACTCAGATGTGTTGCTGTTTCCATAGCAACGCTGCCTACGCATTTCTTTTTGAGGATGGAAGCTTAGTAGCTTACCTTCCTATCACTTTAACAACTGCTTTTTCACATACAAGCTTTCATGCAAAATACAGCAAACCAGAAAATATCCCTCCTAATGCGCGCATTAAATATTGATGTTGTATTTTGGATATTAAACCCCACATATTATACATTGAGGGCACGTACCTACTTTCAAATGGGCTGCGGGGGGAAAGATAATTACACAAATCATATACTTTTTATAATTTGACTTACAAATGGGTCCCTTAAATAAAATATTTTTGAGAAACAACATGCTAGTATGATTAGCTTGGCACTGTATATCTGTATTGTTGATGATCAAGAGGCATCAACTTAATGAGTTATGACATGACACACAACTGTAAAAAGCATTGTATAATTAATGAACCTGAGTCGAGGTGGGCTTATAAAGGCTGACAAACCCAACACAGATAATGGTATTCTACGTATGGTTGTTGAGCCCACACCACAGTACTTAATGTTTACTACAGTATGGAATTTTTTATTAATTTTTTATTTAACCTTTATTTAACTAGGCAAGTCAGTGAGAACAAATTCTTATTTCCAATATGATACATGAAGATATATAAACTGGGTGGTTCGAGCCCTGAATGCTGATTGGCTGACAGCCGTGGTATATCAGACCGTATACCACGGATATGACAAAACATTTATTTTTACTGCTCTAATTACGTTGGTAACCAGTTTATAATAGCAATAAGGCACCTCTGGGTTTTGTGCTATATGTTCAATATACCACGGCTAAGGGCTGTGTCCAGGCACTCCGCAATGCGTCGTGACTAAGAACAACTCTTAGCCATGGTATATTGTTCAAATACCACACCCCCTCGTGCCGTATATACCATACAATCAGGTCAAGCAAAATACTCCATAATAAGGCATTGTTTTGCATACTGTAGGAAGGCATTGTTTTACATAAGGCATTGTTTTACATAAGGCATTGTTTTACATAAGGCAATGTTTTGCAGCCAAAGGGACAATCTTGCAGTGAGGCGGCTATGTGCATGCCAATGAATTGTTTACCACGTCTGTGAAGCACGAGAGCACCTCATCAACATAACAAATAGGACACTAGACTAGAGTGTATGCCGAGGCTCTACCAGCCAACGTTGTAATGTGTCGGTCACATACAGTATTATTCAAACAAATTGTTAAGGGTTTTCATGCATATACCAATGTTTACTATGCAACCATGATAATATGACATAGACTGGGACCCCAAAAAATATAAAAACAATTCTTCATCAGACTATGCTCATTGAAAGTGAAACATTTGTTGGTTTAGGGAAAAATCGAGTGATGTGGATAGGAGTATGTTTGAATGTATTTGAAATGTTAACCTCGCAATGAATATAGACTGGTTTGACAAGTAGAAAGTGATACATCTCGTCCTGATGAATTCTTAGCTAGATAGAGTAGAACTCATCCAGGAATAGTGGTCTGACGTTGGAATACCTATTTTCCTCAAGATTTTCTACCTCAAATTATACATTGATGATTGCTGATTGGTTAAAACCGCATTCCAGACGGTGTCTATTCCACAAGGTGCCACCGGCTAAAGCTATGACGTTAAAATGCCTATTTACTCTGTTCCATCTGACTGCATGTGTGCATAAAGTAAATACATAGATTCCCTGGAGAGATAGAGGCAGAAGAAGACAGAAGAAGACGGAAGAAAGTTGAAGACAGAAGAAGACAGAAGAAGATGGAAGAAGAAAGAAGACAGAAGAAGGCAGAAGAAGACGGAAGACAGAAGAAAAGAGAAGAAGACAGAAGAAGACAGAAGAAAAGAGAAGAAGACAGAAGAAGACAGAAGAAAAGAGAAGAAGACAGAAGAAGACAAAAGAAAAGAGAAGAAGACAGAAGAAGGAAGAAGAAAGAAGACAGAAGAAAACGGAAGAAGAAGGAAGAAGACAGAAGAAGACAAAAGACAAGAAAAGAGTAGAAGACAGAAGAAAAGAGAAGACAGAGGAAGACAGAAGAAAAGAGAAGACAGAGAAAGACAGAAGAAAAGAGAAGACAGAAGAAAAGAGAAGACAGAAGAAAAGAGAAGAGAGAAGAAGACAGAAGAAGAGATACTTTAAAAAAAAATGTATTTTGTTGTAAGAAAATAAAAAAAGAAGCCTGGCAGCCAATTAAAGAATGTTTATCCTTGACTTTTGAACTTGTCATTATGCTTTTGGTGTTTTTCTTTGTTAGTGAGATCTGACTCCTTCAGCCTAATCAAAGAAACCAAGTTGCATGATAGAGTAAGTTTATAATTCAATCTCTTGATTCACTGAGCACACCCAATATATAAAGAATTGGAGACAAAGGGCAAAAATAAATCCCTATTTTTTTTTTTTCTATTTGAAAAATCGAATTCAGAGCCTTTGTGCAAATAATTAAATAACTGTCATCTTTAAATAGCTGTATTCAAAATTTATTTAAGTCTATGAGTCTTAATAATAGTCATTTGTCATATAGCGTAAGCAAATGTCCTGGAATCCAATACCTCAGCCGAACCATTTTAATATACCATCTGTCTCTTTTATCCCATTCCATTTAGACTTCACCAAATCATGAATTTCTCACATCTTATCAGCTATCATCACTGTGGAAGTGGTTTCAAAATACATATCTGTTCCTCTCAACCTATCATAACATTTGACAGATTCTATATAGACTACATTATCTCAATGGTATCCAATTAGTCTTAGAAATTATCTTTCTTGCACGTAAATAGACGTTTACGTGTGTATGGGCTGGCGAATCCAGATCACCCTTACTGTCTGTTTGTGTCAACTAAATAGCTTGCATCACGAAAGCTAGCATTATTTCCTACACTGTACCACAAATTAACATTTTGTTGTTATTCTTGAACTTGGTGCAATGATCTGAAAATGCATTTAATGTTTAAGCATGACAAAGTCAGACAGTGGAAAACACAGACATGTCTGCTTTTTAATAGTATGTTTAGTTGTTTGCTTCATTTTCTCCTTTTGAGTTTGTTTTGCTATCTGTAGTGTAATGTTCAGTAATGGGTTTTGCCCTGGGGCTGGACACACAGAGAAACACTGGTGTGAGGATCACAGCTAGATGCATCAGGGGCAGTTCCAAAGAGCAGCCCACTTCAGTTGAATTAGAAGGAAGTCTGTCACACACATCCCTACTGAAAAATCTAGACTCGTAGGAGAATTCTTGTCTGAGAGGGCTTGTCAGTTGCGACCCGATTTTCACATAGTACTTCAGCCAAAAACAAAAACTGGAGGGGGAGAGCTCTTAAATCTATATGTATCATGAATTTAAATTACATTCAATTACATTTACAACTATGACTAGGCACGACAGTGTATGGTGACATACTTATCCGTTGTTCTACATCAAAAAAACACACCACAAAGCAAAATACGTGACAGCAATATTGTTGATCAAGTGGTAATGAGATATTAGTGCAAATGTAAAATCTAGATTGATTTTGAAGTGCAAGGTACCATTTTACAAGGCCTAGCCTCTCCATGCACTTAAACCATCAGCTTCTTCTATATGAATTCACGGTGTTTGACCCAACCTTTGATGATTGTCGGCACCCGCTCCAACCCCTCACATATAGGCCAATCTACCCAGTCATCTCAAGCTCATGAGCTTGCCTTGGCGATCCTCACATTGGCTCTTGGATGTGGGAACTGACAGACTCATTCATACAGTCATAGGGCGACAGGTAGCCTAGCGGTTAGAGCGTTGGGCCAGTAACTGAAAGATTGATGGTTCGAATACCTGCGCCGTCAAGATGGAAATCTGCTGATGTACCTTTGAGCAAGGCACTTCACTTTAATTTGCTCCAGGTGCACCATACGGCGGTGGCTGACATTTCAGAATCTGCAAAGGAATTAGTGTTTAACTACAAAATCAACATTTTGCAATGGTCATTTCAGTCTCCGGTCTTGAACCCCATTGAAAACCTGTGCTTTGAATTGAAAAAAGCAGTTCATTAGCGCAGACTGAAAGATATCAAGAATCTGGAAAGATTCTGTATGGAGGAATGGTCTGTTCTCCAATCTCATAAAACATTATAGCAAAAGGCTAAGCACTGTTATCCTCTCAAGGGGATGGTGCACCAATTATTGATAACAGGGCTGCCAAAAATTTGACACATTTCTTTTTCCGATTATTTTGTATTACTTATTAATTAAACTATTTTCCTCTGAGCAATTGTATTAGTATAAAATAATATACTTTTCAAATTTTTTGGCACACAATATAGCTCAGCATTTTTATTACTTATTTTATAAAGTATTCTTTTGCTCACCTTGAGGGTGCTAATAATTTTGGAGGTAAATGTAGATAGAAACTCATGCTGGAAACGAACGCATACTTAATAAAATGAATGGTGAATCTGTCCATGTTTCTGGGTGACGATGAAATGGTGTATATGTCCATGTTTCTGGATGGAGATGAAATGGTGTATATGTCCATGTTTCTGGATGGAGATGAAATGGTGTATATGTCCATGTTTCTGGGTGACGATGAAATGGTGTATATGTCCATGTTTCTGGGTGACGATGAAATGGTGTATATGTCCATGTTTCTGGGTGACGATGAAATGGTGTATATGTCCATGTTTCTGGGTGACGATGAAATGGTGTATATGTCCATGTTTCTGGATGGAGATGAAATGGTGTATATGTCCATGTTTCTGGATGGAGATGAAATGGTGTATATGTCCATGTTTCTGGGTGGAGATGAAATGGTGTATATGTCCATGTTTCTGGGTGACGATGAAATGGTGTATATGTCCATGTTTCTGGGTGGAGAGATGGAACGGTGGATCTGTCCATGTTTCTGGATGGAGAGATGAAATGGTGGGTGAATACTACACTGAAAACGTAGATCTGTCCATGTTTCTGGATGGAGAGGTGAAATGGTGGGTGAATAATACACTGAAAACGTAGCTCTGTCCATGTTTCTGGATGGAGAGGTGAAATGGTGGGTGAATAATACACTGAAAACGTAGATCTGTCCATGTTTCTCAGGTTCCAGTCTGTGGCTTTGACACTAATTGCATAGTCTCGTCAGAAGTTACACTTGGTAGTTTTGATAGTTTATTTCAACACCTATCAGACGCTGGCCGTGTCAGACTGGCCGGTATACTTTTGGGAGAATATTCTCAAAGAAAGAAAGGAAATACAAAAACCTACTTCATGTGTTGTGAAATGTTATGTAATGTTTAAAACAATTTAAATAACTGCTTTAATGTTGCTGGACCCCAGGAAGAGTAGCTGCTGCCTTGGCAGGAACTAATGTGTATCCTAATAAACCACATGAAGAGAATCAATCACATTTCAATCAAATGTATTTATCAAGCTCTTCTTACATCAGCTGATGTCACAAAGTGCTGTACAGAAACCCAACCTAAAATCCCAAACAGCAAGCAATGCAGGTGTAGAAGCACGGTGGCTAGGAAAAACTCCCTAGAAAGTCCGGAACCTAGGAAGAAACCTAGAGAGGAACCAGGCTCTGAGGGTTGGCCAGTCCTCTTCTGGCTGTGCCGGGTGGAGATTATAACAGAACATGGCCAAGATGTTCAAATGTTCAAAGATGACCAGCAGGGTCAGATAATAATAATCACAGTGGTTGTAGAGGGTGCAACAGGTCAGCACCTCAGGAGTAAATGTCAGTTGGCTTTTCATATCCGATCATTCAGAGTATCTCTACCGCTCCTGCTGTCTCTAGAGAGTTGAAAACAGCAGGTCTAGGACAGGTAGCACGTCCAGTGAACAGGTCGGGGTTCCATAGCCGCAGGCAGAACAGTTGAAACTGGAGCAGCAGCACGACCAGGTGAACTGGGGACAGCAAGGAGTCATCAGGCCAGGTAGTCCTGAGGCATGGTCCTGCCAAGGCAGCAGGAACTAATGGAGACCCATAAAAACCCCAGGAAGAGTAGCTGCTGCCTTTGCAGGAACTAATGGGGATCGATAATAAATACAAATACAAAATAGTAGAAAGTAAATAATGGAATTCCATGCTCAAGCGGTTTGTTGTCTGATATGAACCCAGCAGTAGATCTAACAGCTGCATGAAATTATTTGTTACTTACATTTTTACATTCTTACTTATCTATTTTTTACCTAACAATTATTTAGAAAAAAATCTTAACCTCTTAAAGCATCGTTGGTTAAGGGCATAGTAAGCATTTCACTGTAAGGCCTGTCGTTTTCGGCGCATGTGACAAATAACATTTGATTTGATTTGATTTGAAAGGCAAATGTAGCAGATTGAACCCCGTTTACCAGAAGTTCTGCCTGGAAACAGTACCCCTTGAAATAATAGTAACTGCATACTCCTAACATGCATGGGGGGCATTTCAACTCTTGAATACGCTGTCCCAAAATGACACCCTATTCCCTATATAGTGCACTACTTAAAAGTAGCTCTATATAGGGAATAGGGTGTCATTTGGGATACACACATGGTTCACACCCTCCATCAAGTTACATTTCTGTGGACAATAGTCGTGACAAATAATACAAATCCAGATTCCGAAATGAATATTTTTGTCCCCATTGATCAAACATGTCTGATAGTTACATTTACATTTATGTCATTTAGCAGACGCTCTTATCCAGAGCGACTTACAAATTGGAAAGTTCATACATATTCATCCTGGTCCCCCCGTGGTGAATGAACCCACAACCCTGGCGTTGCAAGCGCCATGCTCTACCAACTGAGCCACACGGGACCACATTTGTAGTTAGAACGTACAAATGACTGAATTAGGAATGACAATGTGTACGAGGGGATGATCTGGTTGTGCACAAGGAGAGAGGATTG
This sequence comes from Salvelinus alpinus, assembly GCF_045679555.1. NCBI lineage: Eukaryota > Metazoa > Chordata > Actinopteri > Salmoniformes > Salmonidae > Salvelinus > Salvelinus alpinus. The sequence continues at coordinate 35,583,825 of NC_092111.1, read as the reverse complement.
CGTCATTTTAAACTTGGTTTTATGGGCGAATACTGAAACGATGCCACCAAATTTCCCATATAATGGTACCTCATCTTCAAAGTTTGTCAACCGTGTCCCGGTACCTTGTTTAGGCAATTTCAGGAGAAATACCTACACTGAGGCCTGTCTGGCAGATAAGCCACAACGAAAATCGGCCTAAAGGTAACAAGCGATGTGACAGCAAGGCAACAGCTGGCCAATTGTGCTTCTGTGGAAAAAGCTAGGCTAGGCAATGCCTTAACTTCTACAGGGAAACTAGTTTTGATGGCAAATCTGGGGCCCAGACAGAGCAACTGAGCGAGAGAGAGGATATCTGGAGACCCACACGTGTGTTAAACAAAGGGCTGGGCTGTCAGGGGAAGAATACAAACCCTAGCAGAACATGGTGGCGTCACAGAGCGAGTGTACCTCAGCTCCTGAGGGACTTGCTGCCCAGGCACTGGAGAGAATGGGGAGGACCAAATATGAATAAGTCTTCTTGGAAAACCACAGAGTTAAAAGGTTACTGTGATTGTCCTCTTTATCTCCCAACATTTCCATCCTCAAATTCCATCCACAGTCCTCTGTGTGTTTACGTGAACCATCTCCCTCAGTCCTCTGTGTGTTTGCCTGAACCATCTCCCTCAGTCCTCTGCATGTTTGCCTGAACCATCTCCCTCAGTCCTCTGCGTGTTTACCTGAACCATCTCCCTCAGTCCTCTGCGTGATTGCCTGAACCATCTCCCTCAGTCCTCTGCGTGTTTACCTGAACCATCTCCCTCAGTCCTCTGTGTGTTTGCCTGAACCATCTCCCTCAGTCCTCTGTGTGTTTGCCTAAACCATCTCCCTCAGTCCTCTGCGTGTTTACCTGAACCATCTCCCTCAGTCCTCTGTGTGTTTGCCTAAACCATCTCCCTCAGTCCTCTGTGTGTTTACGTGAACCATCTCCCTCAGTCCTCTGTGTGTTTACCTGAACCATCTCCCTCAGTCCTCTGTGTGTTTACGTGAACCATCTCCCTCAGTCCTCTGTGTGTTTGCCTGAACCATCTCCCTCAGTCCTCTGTGTGTTTGCCTAAACCATCTCCCTCAGTCCTCTGTGTGTTTACGTGAACCATCTCCCTCAGTCCTCTGCATGTTTGCCTAAACCATCTCCCTCAGTCCTCTGTGTGTTTACGTGAACCATCTCCCTCAGTCCTCTGCATGTTTGCCTAAACCATCTCCCTCAGTCCTCTGTGTGTTTGCCTAAACCATCTCCCTCAGTCCTCTGCGTGTTTGCCTGAACCATCTCCCTCAGTCCTCTGCGTGTTTGCCTAAACCATCTCCCTCAGTCCTCTGTGTGTTTGCCTGAACCATCTCCCTCAGTCCTCTGTGTGTTTACCTGAACCATCTCCCTCAGTCCTCTGTGTGTTTACCTGAACCATCTCCCTCAGTCCTCTGCATGTTTACCTGAACCATCTCCCTCAGTCCTCTGCATGTTTGCCTAAACCATCTCCCTCAGTCCTCTGCGTGTTTACCTGAACCATCTCCCTCAGTCCTCTGTGTGTTTACCTGAACCATCTCCCTCAGTCCTCTGCATGTTTACCTGAACCATCTCCCTCAGTCCTCTGCATGTTTGCCTAAACCATCTCCCTCAGTCCTCTGCGTGTTTGCCTAAACCATCTCCCTCAGTCCTCTGTGTGTTTGCCTAAACCATCTCCCTCAGTCCTCTGCATGTTTGCCTAAACCATCTCCCTCAGTCCTCTGTGTGTTTACGTGAACCATCTCCCTCAGTCCTCTGCATGTTTGCCTAAACCATCTCCCTCAGTCCTCTGCATGTTTGCCTGAACCATCTCCCTCAGTCCTCTGCATGTTTGCCTGAACCATCTCCCTCAGTCCTCTGCATGTTTGCCTAAACCATCTCCCTCAGTCCTCTGCGTGTTTGCCTAAACCATCTCCCTCAGTCCTCTGTGTGTTTGCCTAAACCATCTCCCTCAGTCCTCTGCATGTTTGCCTGAACCATCTCCCTCAGTCCTCTGCATGTTTGCCTGAACCATCTCCCTCAGAAGGAAGACATGTATTACCTCTAATTAATTAAACAGGTATTATTGTCAAGTGTTACCATATCATCATGACCTTTTACCAATTCCTGGGTACTAGTGAGTTTAAATTGTGATATATTAGAGAAAAATATGCAGCTGAAATATAATATATGAAAATGGCAGCCCTGAAAGGCATTGTAGTCATTAACAGTCATAGCTTTCGCTTAACGGCTTCCCAATGAAGGAGAGGAATCCACACCCTTAATGACAAAGCTTGCTTTCAAGTCAGGAAATATGTTGATATGTTTATAAGGTATGGTTGCATCCCAAATGGATCCCTATTCCCTTTATAGTCCACTACTTTTAATCAGGGATTATAGGGCTCTTGTCAAAAGTAGTGCACTACTGAAGGGAATAGACTACCATTTGGGACGCAACCAATGTAACTCACTGGTGGTGGAGCTGAGGGAGTTGGATTCTGACAGCCATTGGTGGGAACGGGGGGTGGTAGGGAAGGGGATGGAGAGAGAGGAGAGAAGGCAGGGAGAGAGAGAGAAGAGTGAGGGAGGGGGAGGTAGAGAGAGTAGAGGAGAGAAGGCAGGGAAAGAGAGAGAAGAAGTAGAGAGAGGGTTGGAGAGAGAGTGGGGGAGAGACAGAGCGAGAGAGAGAGAGAGAGAGAGAGAGAGAGAGAGAGAGAGAGAGAGAGTAGTTCTTATGTTTATTTATGACAGAGGGTGGGGGGGTCATCTGTGCTGAGAAAGCCTGCTGAGATGAAAGGATTGGGACACATCATTAGGACTCAGCAACACTGTACTTTTGGAACTGTACTGTGTGTGTGTGTGTGTGTGTGTGTGTGTGTGTGTGTGTGTGTGTGTGTGTGTGTGTGTGTGTGTGTGTGTGTGTGTGTGTGTGTGTGTGTGTGTGTGTGTGTGTGTGTGTGTGTGTGTGCGTGTGCGTGTGCGTGTGTGCGTGCCTGTACCTGCGTGTGTGTTTGTTCATGCTTATATTTAAACAGCAAAACGACAGCATCAGGGGCTACTTAAAGTTGACCTCCCAGAGGATTTAACCACATTAGAGATCCACTGTTCAGATATACTTCATCCAGGGAGCTGGATTCCTAGATTCCTGTAAGATTGGAGGCAGTGTAGTCTAGACACTGTCCCTGCCCTGCACGGCCAGTATTCATAATCTCAGAGTAGGCGTGATGATCTAGGATCAGTTTAGCCTTTAAGATCATTATGATTAAGATAACATGGACAGAGGGGACCCGATCCTAGATCAACAATTAAAGCGACTTTATGAATATAGGTCCAGAAGGTGCAAATTGCATACTGCACCGGTTATACAGTAAGCTCTGTTTGTGACTGCCGCTTGTGCTACACTGTATACTTCCCCCTGCTGCAGTAACTTTAAACCTGCTCATATTGGCTGTTGACAGCATTTGAGCCAATGAACCCCCAACACGGATTTATAGAAAGAGAAACCAATTGGATGAGTTCTTCTGTAAAGTGCTAACAGATGTTTAGCCCCCCCCTCTCTGTCTCTGTCTCTGTCTCTGTCTCTCTCTCTCTCTCTCTCTGTCTCTCTGTCTCTCTGTGTCTCTGTGTCTCTCTGTGTCTCTCTGTGTCTCTCTGTGTCTCTCTGTGTGTCTCTGTGTCTCTCTCTCTCTCTCTCTCTCTTTCTCTCTCTTTCTCTCCCTCTCTCTCTCTCTCTCTCTCGCTCTGTCTCTCCCCCACTCTCTCTCTCTTTCTTTCTCTCTCTCTCTCTCTCTCTCTCTCTCTCTCTCTCTCTCTTTCTCTCTCTCTCTCACTCCCTCTATATCTCTCTCCCTCTCACTCTCTGTCTCTGTCTCTCTATCTCTCCCCCTCTATATCTTTCTCTCTCCCTCTCACTCTCTCTCTCTATCGCTCTCCCTCTATCCCTCTCTCCCTCTATATCTCTATCTCTCTCCCTCTATCCCTCTCTCTCACTTTTCTCTATCACTGTCTCTTTCTCTCACACTCTCTCCCATGTACTGATTGTCAGGACCCGGTGCGAGAAACAGTCACTAATAATCGTCAGAACCCAGAAGATGAGGCAGACACAGCAGTACTAGAGATGGTGGTTTAATTAAAGAACAAAATCTTCAGGCAAAGAAACTAAATCCACAATGTCCAAAAATAAAGCCAAGAGGCACAAAATGGAAATCCTCCAAAATACAAAAGAAACTCCACAAAGTGGTAAAAAACAGCAGGGAAAAAACAAACCTCAAAAGACTACTCAAAATATACACAAGAACTAAACCAGAGAACCTCTGGAAAATCCAATAAAAGAAATATCTGTAAAGAACAAGGCTTGGGCTGAGGCTGGGTGCTAACTTACAAACACTGAGCAAGGAACTGAGGAACACACAGGGTTTAAATACTAACAAGGGAATGACCTACAGGTGCAAACAATAATAAGAGCAAGAAAAACAAAAGGTACAAAAAAGGTGCAATGGGGACATCTAGTGACCAAAACCCGAACAGTCTTGGCCAAAACCTGACAGAATCCCCCTCCTAGGAACGGCTCCTGACGTTCCTACCAGCCTTCTCAGGGTGGAGGGTCCTGAACTGACGAATGAGGTCAGGGTCCAGTATGTCCTTGGCAGGAACCCAGGAGCGCTCCTCGGGACCGTAGCCTTCCCAGTCCACCAGATACTGCCAGGACCGCTGCACCCGGCGGGAATCCAGTATCCGGTGGACGGTATAAGCCGACTGGCCACCGATGACACGGGGCGGAGGGGGAGGTCTGCCTGCCGGGATAAGGGGAGAAAAAACAACAGGTTTTAATAAAGAAATGTGAAATGTTGGATTGATCTTAAGGGATCTGGGTAAGTGCAGGCGAAAAGTAACGGGATTGACTCTCCTGGCAATCTTAAAGGGACCGATGAACCTCTGGGACAGCTTGCGAGACTCCACCCGTAGTGGTAAGTTCTTAGTTGAGAGCCATACTCTCTGGCCGGGGTACAGGGTAGGACCGGGACGGCGATGTCTGTTGGCTTGTCGTTGGTACTGCTGAGAGGAACGCAGAAGATTAAGACGTGCCTTCTTCCACATAAGCCGACAGCGTCTGATAAACCTCGAGGCTGAAGGCACTCTGACTTCTGCCTCCTGGTCCGGGAACAATAGAGGCGCATAGCCAAACTGACACTCATGCGGGGACATACCAGTGGAGGAGGAGCACAAGGTGTTGTGCGCGTACTCGGCCCAAACAATGAAGGATGACCATGTGGACGGGTTGTTGGAAACCATGCATCTGAGGGTGGTTTCCAGCTCCTGATTCATCCTCTCAGTTTGGCCATTGGACTCCGGATGGTACCCTGAAGATAAACTGGCCGTGGCCCCTATGAGTTGGCAGAAGGCCTTCCAAAACCTTGAGGCGAACTGGGGACCTCTGTCGGAAACCATATCTTGCGGAATCCCAAAGACTCGGAACACATGGTTAATCACCAACTCAGCTGTTTCCTTGGCAGAAGGTAATTTGGTCAAGGGAACAAACCTGGCCGCCTTAGAAAACCTGTCGATGATGACTAGGATCGTAGTATTACCATGGGACGGAGGAAGGCCAGTAATAAAGTCCAACGAGATATGGGACCAGGGTCGGTGGGGAATAGAAAAAGGGTGAAGGAGTCCTTGAGGGCGGAGGTGAGAAGATTTGCCCTGGCAGCACACGGAACAGGCCTTGACGAAAGTGGCAACGTCTTCTTTTATGGTGGGCCACCAGAACTTACGCTGGATGAACTCCAAGGTGCGACCTACGCCCGGGTGACAGGTGAGGCGAGAGGAGTGCCCCCACAGAAGGACTTGGGACCTTGCTGCCTTGGGAACAAACAACCGATTAGCAGGACCTCCTCCAGGGCCCGGTTCGATGGCTTGAGCTTGTTTCACGGTATCCTCCACTTGCCACGAGATCGGAGCCACGATCTTAGCGGCCGGAAGGACAGTCATGTCAGTATCTTCTCGAATGGCAGGAGAGTAGATTCGTGACAAGGCGTCCGGTTTGAGATTCTTCGACCCGGGTCTATAGGTGAGGATAAACTGAAATCGGCTGAAGAAAAGAGACCATCGAGCTTGTCTGGAGTTCAACCGCTTCGCCTGCTGGATATACTCCAGATTTTTGTGGTCCGTAAGCACTTGAAACGGTTGAGAAGCCCCCTCGAGCCAGTGTCTCCATTCCTTCAATGCCATCTTAACCGCTAGGAGTTCACGATCCCCCACATCGTAATTCCTCTCGGCCGGGGTAAGCCGGTGAGAGAAGAAGGCGCAAGGATGAAGCTTCTTGTCTTCACCCCTCTGAGACAGGACAGCTCCAACCCCAACCTCTGATGCGTCTACCTCCACCACAAAAGGTTCATCCGCCGTTGGTAGTGTCAGGATGGGAGCAGAGAGGATGCGCTGCTTGAGTCCTTGGAAGGCCGTCTCAGCTTCTCTTCCTCACAGAAACCTTGTGTTGCCACCCTTGGTTACAGCTGAGAGAGGGGCTGCCACCGAGCTGAAGTTCTTGATGAACTTGCGGTAAAAGTTGGTGAAGCCCAGGAAACGCTGAACTTCCTTAACGGACTTGGGGGTGGGCCAATCCGCTACCGCCCCTACCTTCTTGGGGTCCATCTGGACTCGACCGGGTTCCACTATAAATCCCAGGAATTGTACTCCAGAGGAATGGAATTCACACTTTTCCGGCTTAACGTACAAATGGCTGTCTAGGAGGCGTTTGAGCACTTGTCTGACATGCTTAGTGTGTTCTTGAAGGGAGCTCGAAAAGATGAGGATGTCATCCAAGTAAACAAACACGAAGATGTTAAGCATATCCCTAAGCACATCGTTTATGAGCGCTTGGAACACAGCCGGAGCGTTGGTCAGGCCGAAGGGCATCACCGAGTATTCGTAGTGACCAGTAGGCATGTTGAAAGCGGTCTTCCACTCGTCCCCGGGTTTGATCCGCACAAGATGGTATGCGTTCCGCAGGTCAAGCTTAGTGAAGACAACTGCTTCCTGGAGCAGCTCAAAGGCTGTGGCCATAAGGGGTAGCGGGTAGCGGTTACGGACGGTTATGGCATTGAGTCCCCGGTAGTCGATGCAAGGTCGTAATCCACCGTCTTTCTTGGCCACAAAGAAAAACCCTGCTCCCGCCGGCGAGGTAGATGGACGCATGAGGCCTGCTGCCAGAGCGTCCTTGATGTAGGTATCCATAGCAGCTCGTTCGGGAGGAGAAAGGGAAAAGATCCGACCCCTGGGAGGGCAGGTCCCCGGAAACAGGTCGATGGTGCAATCGTAAGGTCTATGGGGTGGTAGTTTGGTGGCCCTCTGTTTGCTAAATACCAGTTTGAGGTCATGGTAACACTCGGGAACTCGGGACAGGTCGATGGATTCTAGAGACTCGGAAGGGGAACTCGGGGAACTCGGGAAGATACAAGTGGCTTGGCACGTAGGACCCCACTGCTTGATAGTGCCCACAGACCAGTCGATGTGAGGGTTATGGCTGTGAAGCCAGGGATAACCAAGGACGAGAGGGAACTCGGAACAGGAGATCAGATGAAAGTTCATCACTTCCTGGTGTTGGGAAACTGAAAGTCGCAAGGGGGTAGTGGCACGAGTAACAAGTCCAGATCCCAAAGGGCTTCTATCCAACGTAGTAACCCTTATGGGGTCACTCAGAGGTTCAGAAGGAACGCCATTCTCTTTCGCCCAGACCCCATCCATGAAGTTACCTGCGGCTCCAGAGTCTACCAAGGCTTGAAGAGAAAACTCGTGGTCGTCCCAGGAAAGGGTAACTGGAATGAGCAGGCGGGAGTTGGATGGATGGGAGGAGGTTATGTTTCCCGTTACAGTCCTCCCAGGCCTGCACGGGAGAGTGCGTTTCCCTGGAGCCCGGGACACGTGGAGCGGAAATGGCCCGGTTTGCCGCAATATAGACAGCATCGCTCCCTCATCCGGCGGTCTCTCTCAGCCTGGGAGATGCGTCCAACCTGCATGGGTTCTGGTGGAGCCAGCGAGGATAAAGGTGGAGACTCGGAGCTGGAACCGATAGGAGCTAGGGTGAGCGGTCTACGGTTGAGTTCTCTCTCTCTCAGACGCTGGTCTATGCGTGAAGCCAACTTGATAAGGGACTCGAGGTTGTCCGGTGGTTCCCGAGTGGCCAGTTCATCTTGGATGGTGTCAGAAAGACCCTTCAAAAAACACACTGTGAGCGCCTCGTCGTTCCAGCCACTTGCTGCTGCCACAGTGCGGAACTGGATGGCATAGTCCGTCACGCTGCGCCGACCTTGGCGGAGAGTCAGTAGCTGTTTGGCTGAGTCAGGGCCGTTGATAGGACCTTGAAACACTCGCTTGAATTCTTCAGCAAAGGTAGAGTAGCTGGCACAGCAGGGACTTTGGGCATCCCACACAGCAGTAGCCCAGGCTAGGGCTTTTTCCAACAGCAGGGTGATGATATATGCTATCTTGGACCGGTCGGTGGGAAACGACGATGGTTGCAGCTCAAAGGAGAGAGAACATTGGGTGAAAAACCCCTTACAAACACTCGGATCCCCTGAGAACCGTTGGGGAGGCGGCAGACGAGGTTCAGCCAGGGGGTTAACTGCCAGGGGCACTTGAATCTGATGAACTGGAGCAGAAGCGGTTGCCGGGGAAAGTCGATCCGAAATCTGCTTTATGGAAGTCAGCATCTCTGACAGAAGTTGAGAATGTCTAGCCATTAAGGCCTCTTGCTGAACCAGAGCAGCTTCGTGGCGTTGGACAGTCCCCTCGTGGTGGGACAGCATGGAAAAAAGATCCTGGGTACTGGCTGCCTCTGGGTTCATTATAATGGCTCAGTGTTTCTGTCAGGACCCGGTGCGAGAAACAGTCACTAATAATCGTCAGAACCCAGAAGATGAGGCAGACACAGCAGTACTAGAGATGGTGGTTTAATTAAAGAACAAAATCTTCAGGCAAAGAAACTAAATCCACAATGTCCAAAAATAAAGCCAAGAGGCACAAAATGGAAATCCTCCAAAATACAAAAGAAACTCCACAAAGTGGGAAAAAACAGCAGGGAAAAAACAAACCTCAAAAGACTACTCAAAATATACACAAGAACTAAACCAGAGAACCTCTGGAAAATACAATAAAATAAATATCTGTAAAGAACAAGGCTTGGGCTGAGGCTGGGTGCTAACTTACAAACACTGAGCAAGGAACTGAGGAACACACAGGGTTTAAATACTAACAAGGGAATGACCTACAGGTGCAAACAATAATAAGAGCAAGAAAAACAAAAGGTACAAAAAAGGTGCAATGGGGACATCTAGTGACCAAAACCCGAACAGTCTTGGCCAAAACCTGACACTGATTGACACAAAACATACTCTACACACTAACATTAACTTCTCCAGGGAAACTAGTTGGATGGCAAATCTGGGGCCCAGACAGAGCAGCTGAGCGAGAGAGAGGATATCTGGAGACCCACACGTGTGTTAAACAAAGGGCTGGGCTGTCAGGTGAAGAATACAAACCCCAGCAGAACATGGTGTACTAACATACTGTACTATACAACGGGTGAATCTAATCCTGAATGCTGATTGGTTAAAACCGCATTCCAGCCAGTGTCTATTCCACAAGGTACCACCGGCTAAATCTATGATGTTAAAATGCCTATTTATTCAGTTCTATCTGACTGCCCATCCACTGTCTCATCAGTCCAGCCAGGCAATTTATAAACTTGATCTCCACTTTAAAAAGCATCTAGACATTATCTCCCATTTCTTTTAGACTAGCATATTATTTTCAACATCAGAGATTTGTATAAACCTTGCTGTCTGTCTCTCTGACATTTGCAACATTGTTTCAATATTCAAATTAAATCTCCTGCTGTCCAATAGTAATGAACGTGTCGGGAGTCTGGACGAGACAGACAGACAGACAGACAGACAGACAGACAGACAGACAGACAGACAGACAGACAGACAGACAGACAGACAGACAGACAGACAGACAGACAGACAGACAGACAGACAGCTTTTCTCAGCCAGTCGAAATCATGAATCAGCTGGCATCATTTTTATGGATATTATACAAATGAAGTGAAATGCAGCTAGTTTGCAGTCTTTCTAGCATAATTTTGAAGTTATTGTGTTCGCTGTGTTGTTGGCTAGCTCCTCTGAACAACGGTATCCTGAAGAGAGAGCACATTTTCTATGCTAGGCGAAATCGCGCATCATTAGCTCATTGTTATGGATGTATCCAAATAAACGTAACTAGAAAAACAGCTTAAATAAACGCAAATACAGCTACTATGGAACATTTAGAACGAATGACTGAGTCGCGTCTGTAGATACAGAACAAAAAGACTTAACGACTGAGTCGCGTCTGTAGATACAGAACAAAAAGACTTAACAACTGAGTCGCGTCTGTAGATACAGAACAAAAAGACTTAACAACTGAGTCGCGTCTGTAGATACAGAACAAAAAGACTTAACGACTGAGTCGCGTCTGTAGATACAGAACAAAAAGACTTAACGACTGAGTCGTGTCTGTAGATACAGAACAAAAAGACTTAACGACTGAGTCGCGTCTGTAGATACAGAACAAAACGACTTAACAACTGAGTCGCGTCTGTAGATACAGAACAAAAAGGCTTAACGACTGAGTCGCGTTTGTAGATACAGAACAATAAGACTTAACGACTGAGTCGCGTCTGTAGATACAGAACAAAAAGACTTAACGACTGAGTCGCGTCTGTAGATACAGAACAATAAGACTTAACGACTGAGTCGCGTCTGTAGATACAGAACAAAAAGGCTTAACGACTGAGTCGTGTCTGTAGATACAGAACAAAGCTTTCGGGCATTATCACTTCACGACCATACTGTACTAACATAATGTACTAACATACAGTACTAACATACTGTAATAACACAATGTACTAACATACTGTACTAACATCAAATCAAATCAAATCACATTTTATTTGTCACAAACAGATGGTTAGCAGATGTTAATGTGAGTGTAGCGAAATGCTTGTGCTTCTAGTTCCGACAATGCAGTAATAACCAACGAGTAATCAAACCTAACAATTCCACAAGAACTACCTTATACACACAAGTGTAAAGGGATTAAGAATATGTACATAAAAATATATGAATGAGTGATGGTACAGAACGGCATAGGCGAGATGCAGTAGATGGTATAGAGTACAGTATATACATATGAAATGAGTAATGTAGGGTATGTAAACATTATATTAAGTGGCATTGTTTAAAGTGGCTAGTGATACATTTTTTACATATATTTTGCCATTATTGAAGTGGCTGGCATTGAGTCAGTATGTTGGCAGCAGCCACTCAATGTTAGTGGTGGCTGTTTAACAGTCTGATGGCCTTGAGATAGAAGCTGTTTTTCAGTCTCTCGGTCCCTGCTTTGATGCACCTGTACTGACCTCGCCTTCTGGATGATAACGGGGTGAACAGGCAGTGGCTCGGGTGGTTGTTGTCCTTGATGATCTTTATGGCCTTCCTGTGACATCGGGTGGTGTAGGGGTCCTGGAGGGCAGGTAGTTTGCCCCCGGTGATGCGTTGTGCAGACCTCACTACCCTCTGGAGAGGCTTACGGTTGTGGGCGGAGCAGTTGCCGTACCAGGCGGTGATACAGCCCGACAGGATGCTCTCGATTGTGCATCTGTAAAAGTTTGTGAGTTTTGGTGACAAGCTGAATTTCTTCAGCCTCCTGAGGTTGAAGAGGCGCTGCTGCACCTTCTTCACCACGCTGTCTGTGTGGGTGGACCAATTCAGTTTGTCCGTGATGTGTACGCCGAGGAACTTAAAACTTTCTACCCTCTCCACTACTGTCCCGTCGATGTGGATAGGGGGGTGTTCCCTCTGCTGTTTCCTGAAATCCACGATCATCTCCTTTGTTTTGTTGACGTTGAGTGTGAGGTTATTTTCCTGACACCACACTCCGAGGGCCCTCACCCCCTCCCTGTATGCCGTCTCGTCATTGTTGGTAATCAAGTCTACCACTGTAGTGTCGTCTGCAAACTTGATGATTGAGTTGGAGGCGTGCATGGCCACGCAGTCGTGGGTGAACAGGGAGTACAGGAGAGGGCTCAGAACGCACCCTTGTGGGGCCCCAGTGTTGAGGATCAGCGGGGTGGAGATGTTGTTACCTACCCTCACCACCTGGGGGCGGCCCGTCAGGAAGTCCAGTACCCAGTTGCACAGGGCGGGGTCGAGACCCAGGGCACATACTGTACTCACATACTGTACTACCATACTGTAATAACATACATACATACTGTAATAACATACTGTACTAACATACTGTAATAACATACATACATACTGTACTAACATACTGTAATAACATACATTATTATTACAGTATACATACATTATTACAGTATGTTAGTATATTATGTTAGTACAGTATGTTAGTACAGTATGTTAGTACAGTATGTGTGTATGTTATTGCAGTATGTTAGTACATTATGTTAGTATATTATGTTAGTACATTGTGTTAGTACTGTATGTTAGTACTGTATACTAGTTACCAGTATGTATGTACATTATGTTAGTACAGTATGTTAGTATATTATGTTACTACATTGTGTTAGTACTGTATGTTAGTACAGTATATTAATACATTATGTTATTACAGTATGTTAGTACAGTATGTTAGTACAGTATGTTAGTACATTATGTTATTACAGTATGTTAGTACAGTATGTTAGTACATTATGTTATTACAGTATGTTAGTACAGTATGTTAGTACAGTATGTTAGTACATTGTGTTATTACAGTATGTTAGTACAGTATATTAATACATTATGTTATTACAGTATGTTATTATATTATGTTAGTACAGTATGTTAGTACATTGTGTTAGTACTGTATGTTAGTAAGGTATGTTTATTATATTATGTTAGTACTGTATGTTAGTACAGTATGTTATTATATTATGTTATTACATTGTGTTAGTACAGTATGTTAGTATATTATGTTAGTACATTGTGTTAGTACTGTATGTTAGTACAGTATGTTATTACAGTATGTTATTACAGTATGTTAGTATATTGTGTTACTACATTGTGTTAGTACAGTATGTTAGTGTATTATGTTAGTACATTGTGTTATTACAGTATGTTAGTACAGTATAGTAATACATTATGTTATTACAGTATGTTATTATATTATGTTAGTACAGTATGTTAGTACATTGTGTTAGTACTGTATGTTAGTACAATATGTTATTATATTATGTTAGTACTGTATGTTAGTACAGTATATTAATACATTATGTTAGTACAGTATGTTATTATATTATGTTAGTACAGTATGTTAGTACATTGTGTTAGTACAGTATGTATGTTATTAGGGCCTGGGTCAAACCCTAAAAAATGGCCTTTTGGTATGTCGGCCTGTCAGTCTTATCACAGAGCCTACTGCTCCTGCCTGACCCATATAGACATCCCTTTACTCTCCAGCTACACGTGTAAGGCTTGTAGTTCCCCCTCTTGACATAATGCATTTATGTTCCATATTGCCATTTAGCTGACGCTGTATGCTGATGCAATCATTACTGTCTACCTGCCTCCCACTTCCACTGTCATTTCCATTTCATCACCATGAAAGAAAAGTTGTAAAAAGGAAGTTGGATCTCAATTATACCCCTGTGCTTCCCCTGGGAGCGTCTGGCTATCTCACAGTAAGTCAAGTAGAGCTGATTATACCTGTGAAAGTATTGCTAATTACCTGTGTGTGCAGGAGCGCCTGTGAAATCAGACTATAGGACTTTGCCTTTGATCGTGTTTCCAAGATGAACTCTCTGAAGCTGACCAAATGGAGAAAAAAATGAAAATACAGGTAGAGAAGAGATAGAGGAGAGGAGAGGGTAGGAGAGGAGAGTGGAGGAGAGGAGAGGAGAGGAGAGGAGAGGAGAGGAGAGGAGAGGAGAGGAGAGGAGAGGAGAGGAGAGGAGAGGAGAGGAGAGGAGAGGAGAGGAGAGGAGAGGGTAGGAGAGGAGAGGAGAGTGGAGGAGAGGAGAGGAGAGGAGAGTGGAGGAGAGGAGAGGAGTGGAGAGGAGAGGGTAGTTATTATGTTTATTTACGACAGAGGGTGGGGGTGGTCATCTGTACTGAGAAAGCCTGGCAAGATGAAAGAATTGGGACACATCATTAGGACTCAGTTACACTGTACTGTTGGAACTGTACTGTGTGTGTGTGTGTGTGTGTGTGTGTGTGTGTGTGTGTGTGTGTGTGTGTGTGTGTGTGTGTGTGTGTGTGTGTGTGTGTGTGTGTGTGTGTGTGTGTGTGTGTGTGTGTGTGTGTGTGTGTGTGTGCGTGTGTGTTCATGTTTATATTGAAACACCATAACGACAGCGTCGGGGGTTACTTAAAGTTTACCTCCCTGAGGATTTAATCACATTAGAGCTCCACTGTTTTTCTGTGCTTACATTTTAGTCATTTAGCAGACACTCTAATTCAGAGCGATTTACACTCTCCCTCACTTAATTTGCTATTGTGTTGAGGATACAATCATTACTGTCTACCTGTCTCCCACTTCCACTGTCATTTCCATTTCAGCATCATGAAAGAAACATTGTAAAAAGGAAGTTGGATCTCAATTATACCCCTGTGCTTCCCCTGGGAGCGTCTGGCTATCTCACAGTAAGTTAAGTAGAGCTGATTATACCTGTGAAAGTATTGCTAATTACCTGTGTGTGCAGGAGCGCCTGTGAAATTGGCAGACTATTGGACTTTGCCTTTGATCGTGTTTCCAAGATGAACTCTCTGAGGCTGACCAAATGGAGAAAAAAATCTAAATACAGATAATGAGGAGAGGAAAGGAGAGGATAGGAGAGGAGAGGGTAGGAGAGGAGAGGGTTGGAGAGGAGAGGGTTAGAAAGGGTTGGAGAGGAGAGGAGAGGAGAGGGTTGGAGAGGAGAGGGTTAGAAAGGGTTGGAGAGGAGAGGAGAGGGTAGGACAGGAGAGGGTATTAGAGGAGAGGAGAGGGTTGGAGAGGAGAGGGTTGGAGAGGAGAGGAGAGGAGAGGTTAGGACAGGAGAGGGTATTAGAGGAGAGGAGAGGGTTGGAGAGGAGAGGAGAGGAGAGGAGAGGAGAGGAGAGGAGAGGAGAGGAGAGGAGAGGAGAGGAGAGGAGAGGAGAGGAGAGGAGAGGAGAGGAGAGGAGAGGAGAGGAGGCATGTTAATAGCAGTAAGAGCATGACAGCAGTGTCCTCAAACAACAGATCTAGTAGTAATGGATTTGCTTTCAAGGAAAACATGTTTCCTCATTGTTACCTTTCTCCGCTGGGAGAAAATACGCTATGAGGAAGATAACGATTCATACTTGATAAGGTTCTATATTTAAATTGTGTTTATTCCATGAGGTGGCATTTCATCAAGGAATCAGTCCCTGTTCAAACATACAGTACCTTGAGGACAGTGGCGGTTCTAGCTTGTATGGCTCCCTGGGCGAATAGCACAATAGCAGTCAGACGTGTCAACACCTCTCTCCATCTTATCCGCTCAGCCTCCATAAGTACTATCTCATGCTTATCAATTGTTTCCCATTTTTTGATCCTCATTGCCAGTTCTTTCCATGTTTTCATGTAGTTTTGGTGTTCTGGACTGCTGTCTTGTGAAGTCAGCAAAGAACTTGTATGTTTCCAGTTTGTCAGTCCTGAGTTTGCTAAATGAATTTACTTATTAGAAAATAGTTTGCAGCAGAAGCAGAAGAGGCTGTTGTTTCTTTCAGAATAAACCAACCAACATCTAGGGATTTTTTCAACACTCACCAAGGTCTTCCTGAAATACTGGTGGTGGCAACTTCTTCCATCACTCTCATTCCTTGGGAAAACAAAGTTAGGTGGTACCTCACTTGGTCCTCTGCAAACTAGTTCTGTCAGTGAGAACTGAAGGCCAGTCAGCAGGGTCTGTAGACAGTGGTTCAACCTCAGCAGCAGGATTTGGTGGGGATGCTGCTACAGGCATTTCTAATGGAGAGCACATGGGCATTAGTTTACACAGGTTATTCACAGCATTTATAGTGGTGAAACATCCCACACACATACACAGTAATAATAAAATCATCATTGTTACCTACAATATGGAAACTCAAAACTTTGCAAAAGTAAAATTATTGATTTTGTTTATGTTATGCAGGGATGCACACGTAAACACATGTGTGTACCCCCCCCCCCCCCCACACACACACACACACACACACACACACACACACACACACACACACACACACACACACACACACACACACACACACACACACACACACACACACACACACACACACACACACACACGTACGCGTGCGCACAAACACACCTGAAGAATCCTGCTGGGGTGAATTGGAAGCAAATGGGTCTTCATCCTCAGGCTCAGACAACGTTTGTGAAGACACCTGTTTGGCTGAGGAGGTGGATGGCTCCTCATCCTGAGGCTACGAGATCATTTTGAAGAGGCCTGTGTGGCTGAGGAGGTGGATGGCTCCTCATCCTGAGGCTACGAGATCATTTTGAAGAGGCCTGTGGGGCTGAGGAGGTAGATGGGTCCTCATCCTGAGGCTACGAGATCATTTTGAAGAGGCCTGTGTGGCTGAGAAGGTAGATGGCTCCTCATCCTGAGGCTCCGAGATCATTTTGAAGAGGCCTGTGTGGCTGAGAAGGTGGATGGCTCCTCATCCTCAGGCTCAGACAACGTTTGTGAAGAGGCCTGTGTGGCTGAGAAGGTGGATGGCTACTCATCCTGAGGCTACGAGATCATTTTGAAGAGGCCTGTGTGGCTGAGGAGGTGGATGGCTCCTCATCCTGGCCAGTGTGGCTGAGGAGGTGGATGGCTCCTCATCCTGGCCTGTGTGGCTGAGAAGGTGGATGGTTCCTCATCCTGGCCTGTGTGGCTGAGAAGGTGGATGGCTCCTCATCCTGGCCAGTGTGTCTGAGAAGGTAGATGGCTCCTCATCCTGGCCTGTGTGGCTGAGGAGGTGGATGGCTCCTCATCCTGAGGCTACGAGATCATTTTGAAGAGGCCTGTGTGGCTGAGAAGGTAGATGGCTCCTCATCCTGAGGCTCCGAGATCATTTTGAAGAGGCCTGTGTGTCTGAGGAGGTGGATGGCTCCTCATCCTGGCCTGTGTGGCTGAGGAGGTGGATGGCTCCTCATCCTGGCCTGTGTGGCTGAGGAGGTGGATGGCTCCTCATCCTGGCCAGTGCCAGAGGGTGCTCCAAAATATTTCAGAAGTGCCCCTAAATTTGCATTTAAATACAGTTTATAGGTCTGACACCCTAAATACATTATTGCACAATTAAATATACATGTCATTATGCACCATTTATCAAACTTTCAGAATAGGAACCAAATGAACCATACAACCTCCTTGGCTAATTATAGGCATAAGACCCCCCAAAAGACTCAACATATCACTAAAATACAAAATATCAGCATAATATAGACATATTTTAAGTTAGCCTACAGCTTTGGAAATTCCCCTTACTGAGTTCAGTAAGTCAATACAGAAAACCCTTATGATGTCACCTCAATGAAAGTTAACCAAATCAATAATGTGCTAGTTAGGTTGTAATCGTTTTGCTGCAGGCTTCACACATTATCATGATGAAACTGTGTGAAATTATATCCAATGTTATGTAAGCTAGTTGAACAGAAAACGTAATATTGTCGCCCTTTGCGTAATAGCTTAGCAAGCAACATAGCAACATAGGCTAACAAACATAAGTGTTATACTAGCCTATTTCATTACCTGCATAATATTATACTCATAAAGAGATGACATAGCTGCAAACCTTTATCTTTTGCACGTTTCTCCTCTTCTTCTCTCCTCTTTTTCCTAAACTGGGCACCTGGTGGCTTAGACCTTTTCTTATCTATTTGTGTTTTTGGCACTGGAGCATCAATACATTACCCATCCCCCAACACTGTCAACCAAGAGTCAAGACTACATTACCCATCCCCCAACACTGTCAACCAAGAGTCAAGACTACATTACCCATCCCCCAACACTGTCAACCAAGAGTCAAGACTACATTACCCATCCCCCAACACTGTCAACCAAGAGTCAAGACTACATTACCCATCCCCCAACACTGTCAACCAAGAGTCAAGACTACATTACCCATCCCCCAACACTGTCAACCAAGAGTCAAGACTACATTACCCATCCCCCAACAATGTCAACCAAGAGTCAAGACTACATTACCCATCCCCCAACACTGTCAACCAAGAGTCAAGACTACATTACCCATCCCCCAACACTGTCAACCAAGAGTCAAGACTACATTACCCATCCCCCAACACTGTCAACCAAGAGTCAAGACTACATTACCCATCCCCCAACACTGTCAACCAAGAGTCAAGACTACATTACCCATCCCCCAACACTGTCAACCAAGAGTCAAGACTACATTACCCATCCCCCAACACTGTCAACCAAGAGTCAAGACTACATTACCCATCCCCCAACACTGTCAACCAAGAGTCAAGACTACATTACCCATCCCCCAACACTGTCAACCAAGAGTCAAGACTACATTACCCATCCCCCAACACTGTCAACCAAGAGTCAAGACTACATTACCCATCCCCCAACACTGTCAAACAAGAGTCAAGACTACATTACCCATCCCCCAACACTGTCAACCAAGAGTCAAGACTACATTACCCATCCCCCAACACTGTCAACCAAGAGTCAAGACTACATTACCCATCCCCCAACACTGTCAACCAAGAGTCAAGACTACATTACCCATCCCCCAACACTGTCAACCAAGAGTCAAGACTACATTACCCATCCCCCAACACTGTCAAACAAGAGTCAAGACTAAACCAATTCACCTTGGTGGTGTGCAGACTGGTTTTATATTATGCTTAACAATTTCCAACAAACCAGAAAAAAAATGAAACATAATGTCTGTGAAACTATATATTCACAGTATTATGAATGAATTGTGGTTTATTTGGTAGCATTTCGTAGTGTGACTGATTTTACTAATTGCTTTAGTACTGTACAAAGTTAGAGCTGCGCTATTTGATAGATTCCCCCGCTCCCCCTACCTCGGGCTTCCAGTGGGGAGGCCTGAGGTCAACCTACCCCCGCCCCCCTCCCCATCTCTTCTGAGTGGGAGACCTTCCCAGGCTGTAGCCTGTCTAGATCACAAACTAGAATCAGGGAGCCCTATCCGACAAGGTTAATTGACACACAGTCCCACACGGTGACATGATATCATTGATGTGACATGCAAATGAGCGATAGAAAACCGATTGCGCAAATGTCACCATTCCAAATATTTTTGTGCAGGTGCCCCGGGGCCATCCCCGGCAAGATGCCGCCCCCGGCAAGATGCTGCCCTGGGCGGCTGCCCATGTCGCGGATACCTAAATCCGCTACTGCTCGAGGATGTGCAATCCAATAACAATGCCCACACATATACTATACTCCCTCATCAAATTCAGTACAAATACATACAGTACATCATTTGTGCAGAATTTCTCCTGCAGTAGAGGCGACAAGGATGAAGGTGACTTTACAATGCTCACTGTGTTGGAATGAGGGAGACTCAGGCCTATAAAGCAGATGGAGATGGCATCATTTGTGGCAATGTTTTAGAGCTTGGCTTGACTCTCGAAGTTTATCCTTAGTTTTTCACCAATTGGCTCATTCATCCCTCCTCCTCTCCCCTGTAACTATTCCCCAGGTCGTTGCTGTAAATGAGAATATGTTCTCAGTCAACTTACCTGGTAAAATAAGGGTTTAATTAAAATAGGTGTTTGAATGCAAGATCAAAATACAGGAAAAGCATTAAGAAAACCTTTTTTCTTGTGTTATGTTTTCTGTGTTTTTATGGTATTATCATTCCACATCCCCACACTGCTTTAGTGGAGGAGTTCAGTCCCTACCCATATGATATGTTGGTGTAGTCTACCTACCCATATGATATGTTGGTGTAGTCTACCTACCCATATGATATGTTGGTGTAGTCTACCTACCCATATGATATGTTGGTGTAGTCTACCTACCCATATGATATGGTGGTGTAGTCTACCTACCCATATGATATGTTGGTGTAGTCTACCTACCCATATGATATGTTGGTGTAGTCTACCTACCCATATGATATGGTGGTGTAGTCTACCTACCCATATGATATGTTGGTGTAGTCTACCTACCCATATGATATGGTGGTGTAGTCTACCTACCCATATGATATGTTGGTGTAGTCTACCTACCCATATGATATGGTGGTGTAGTCTACCTACCCATATGATATGTTGGTGTAGTCTACCTACCCATATGATATGGTGGTGTAGTCTACCTACCCATATGATATGTTGGTGTAGTCTACCTACCTATATGATATGTTGGTGTAGTCTACCTACCCATATGATATGGTGGTGTAGTCTACCTACCCATATGATATGTTGGTGTAGTCTACCTACCCATATGATATGTTGGTGTAGTCTACCTACCCATATGATATGGTGGTGTAGTCTACCTACCCATATGATATGGTGGTGTAGTCTACCTACCCATATGATATGGTGGTGTAGTCTACCTACCCATATGATATGGTGGTGTAGTCTACCTACCCATATGATATGGTGGTGTAGTCTACCTACCCATATGATATGGTGGTGTAGTCTACCTACCCATATGATATGGTGGTGTAGTCTACCTACCCATATGATATGGTGGTGTAGTCTACCTACCCATATGATATGTTGGTGTAATCTACCTACCCATATGATATGGTGGTGTAGCTGTGTTGCTTGAGTGCTCTGATGTCCTGCTCTTTCTGGTATTACCACGCTTCTACTATCTCTCTCCCTCTCCTCACCTACGCTCTCCTCTCCTCCCTCACCTCACCTACGCTCTCCTCTCCTCTCCTCTCCTACGCGCTCCTCTCTTCTCCTCACCTACGCTCTCCTCTCCTCACCTACGCTCTCCTCTCCTCACCTACGCTCTCCTCTCCTCACCTACGCTCTCCTCTCCTCACCTACGCTCTCCTCTCCTCACCTACGCTCTCCTCTCCTCACCTACGCTCTCCTCTCCTCACCTACGCTCTCCTCTCCTCACCTACGCTCTCCTCTCCTCACCTACGCTCTCCTTTCCTCACCTACGCTCTCCTCTCCTCACCTACGCTCTCCTCTCCTCACCTACGCTCTCCTCTCCTCACCTACGCTCTCCTCTCCTCACCTACGCTCTCCTCTCCTCACCTACGTTCTCCTCTCCTCACCAACGCTCTCCTCACCTACGCTCTCCTCTCCTCACCTACGTTCTCCTCTCCTCACCTACGCTTTCCTCTCCTCACCTACGCTCTCCTCTCCTCACCTACGCTCTCCTCACCTACGCTCTCCTCTCCTCACCTACGCTCTCCTCTCCTCATAGTACAGCTCCCGCTCCCAGGGGATTGTATAATACCAGCGTTTGCCTGATGAAGACCTAGGGTTGAAACGTTTCTGTAATAAAATCACCTGGGAGCATGAGCATCAGTGTATGCAGTGGACATCCCTCACTGGACACTTATCCCACCTACACCTATATGACAGATGAACACATACCATGCGTAGCATTATCTGGTCATGCCTATGGACATTGGAGAAACACATGGAGATGTGACGATGTGTGCTCAGTATCATCTGAACGAGCTTGGATCACAATTGAGAATGTGAGTTATGGTCTCGGTAGTATAAAGGCTGAAGGCATTATAACCCCCCCCCCCAGTCAGAGATGAGGGCATCTTGACTTGATCGACGTGCTGCTATCCCGCTGTAGATCCTTCCAGGATACTACATTTATGCACAGTGGTCCTATGGTAAAGGACAGGAATGTCTTGTCTTGTTGTGTAACCATGTTGATTTTATTGATTGCAGAAGACTGTCACATTGGCCTGGGTCTTGTTCGATGTTAACTTTAAGATAATACATTTCCAAAACACGATTTACTGTATAATCTATATGATTTAGCGTTGTTTTAATGGATCCGTTTTGGAATTAAATTGCTTACAATGAATAGCAGCTAACAGACAGAGGGAGTTATCTTGATTGTAGTGATGATGAAATACATTGACAGGCATGATGTCTCATTTTCCATTTCAAACAAAAGACGCTTCTATCCCTGTACCGATGAACATCTTAATACGTTATGATAAATGCTTTGACGGCCGCTGAACAGAGAGACAGATTTTACTGCATATGATACAGAGGGGATGATCCATCTCATTTGCATACTGATATGTAATCGAGAGTGTGCCAAATGCTTTCTGAAGATGGACCTTCCCTCTGAACAACCGTACGCTCAGTGGCAATGAAAGCAGACACCTTTTGCGGCAGCCCATCTACAGCAAATTAACACAAAACCCATTGCAAATGTTTTTACCTCATATGAACCTCATGCTCAGTGTCGGAACTTAGCTGTTGCATCATTTAATGCATCTCTTCATCTAGTCCGCTAAAGGAGATAGACTCCTCATCGGGCCTCTGAATGGGGTTATCTAACATTCAGAGGTAATCTAAGACTTTTTGCTGCATGGTGTAATTACTTGAGGTTAGAATGGATCAGGCTACTGTCTATCAGTCAGAGTTATAGCTAAGCCCCGTAATTAGGTGAGCTAATTAAGAGATGATGTGGAAGGGATCACTTGTTCAAAATGCTTTCAGGTTGATGGGTGGGTTAGGATACATCCTTGGCCCACTCCATTGTCGTTATTTAGTGCGGCTGTGGGGAACTTATAGCAGGTCTGTTTGTGCTGTCTTGCCGACTCCTATGGTTTGTGTTATACCAGGAGCTTAGGAGGTGGCAGGACAACACAAAGACATCTGGAACCAGGCTAGGGCTAAGTACTGGTTGTTATTGAGCGAGTTGGTACTAAGCTCCCTCCACTTCAGTAACTCAGTCTGAGTTGATATGAGCGCTGCTACGTTGCTAATTGTGATGACCACGATATGAGTTGATATGAGCGCTGCTACGTTGCTAATTGTGATGACCACGATATGAGTTGATATGAGCGCTGCTATGTTGCTAATTGTGATGACCACGATATGAGTTGATATGAGCGCTGCTACGTTGCTAATTGTGATGACCACGATATGAGTTGATATGAGCGCTGCTACGTTGCTAATTGTGATGACCACGATATGAGTTGATATGAGCGCTGCTACGTTGCTAATTGTGATGACCACGATATGAGTTGATATGAGCGCTGCTACGTTGCTAATTGTGATGACCACGATATGAGTTGATATGAGCGCTGCTACGTTGCTAATTGTGATGACCACGATATGAGTTGATATGAGCGCTGCTACGTTGCTAATTGTGATGACCACGATATGAGTTGATATGAGCGCTGCTATGTTGCTAATTGTGATGACCACGATATGAGTTGATATGAGTGAGGAAGTAGATAAGTGGACCAAATTGTGACCTTTACCTAAAAGTCACAAGACAAAACATTCCTGTCCTTTACCATAGGACCACTGTGCATAGATGTAGTATCCTGGAAGGATCTACAGAGGGATAGCAGCACGTTGATCAAGTCAAGATGCCCTCATCTCTAACTGGGGGGGTTATAATGCCTTCAGCCTTTATACTACGAAGACCATGAGGGCTACTCTGTGGCTAATTGTGATGACCATGATATGAGTTGATATGAGTGAGGAAGTAGATAAGTGGACCAAACTGTGACCTTTAGGTAAAGGTCGTGTTGAAGTAAATAAACAACTCCTCCAGGCCTAGAGAGGGGATTGAAGTCCCCATGTGCTAATTGCAGTGGATGGTTAACTCAGCACAGATTAAGTACAGACTATTATAACATAAAATGAATAAGAGCCTAGAGGAAGAGGTGACGCCTCGCTGAATGACATGTCTTTTTGGCTGCGATCAACAAACCAATGTGACACTCTCCGCTGTGCCTCGCTCGCTGTCGCACCGTGCTTGGGTCCCCTAGGTGCCAAATAATACATTGAAGTAATAGGGTTGATCTATTCAAAGCATTTACACCACAGAGGGACAGTTCTCCTAATTGATTGCTTGATTATAATTTGATATGGATGGCGGTGTTGATTATCAGTGGAAGGGGTCGTGGTTCCTGTGATTGCGGCGTTTTTTAGCACTGATTATCTCATTAAGGGGAGTAGATAATGGTATGCAGCGGGCGCTGGGTGACGGCGGTGGCATCAGGGCTGCCCCGCCTCAACAGCTGAGCCATGTTGTCTCCTGTCTCCTGACCGATTACTCAGCCTTCACAAGCCAGAATGTTGTGATCTCTGAACGGACTTTACCGCCCATGAAGCAGTGTTATCATCATCCCAATAAGAAATAAATGAGGCCTTCATTCTTGCCCAGATATGTCCGTATTACTTGGGGTGGGTTGTGGTTTCAGCTCTTTTTTTTCATCCCAGACTCTCTTATCCAGAGCAATTTTTTTATTTTATTGTTTTACCTTTATTTAACTAGGCAAGCCAGTTAAGAACAAATTCTTATTTACAATGACGGCCTACCAGTGAAAACTGCTTTGTTAACTGCTTTGTTCAAGGGCAGAACGACATAGTGCCTTGTCAGCGCTGTGATTCAATCCAGCAACCTTTCGGTTACTGGCCCAACTCTCTAACCACTAGGCTACCTGCCTATAACCCTCTCAAGACACATCAATGCTCTTCCTTTCTCATACACCTTGTAGTCTAGTAAAATCATTCAACCGGGTGTTGAAGGCTCTGAGGAATTCCCTGTACACCTTTATTTGTCACTGCATCAATCCAGTTCTGTTTTACAAGGTTCCAACCACAGTAGCTGTGGTTTTACATGTGCCCTCATACGGGACCTCTGAACCAAGGCATGGTACACTCGCTACAGTCATTGTGGCCTGACTCAGCTCTGTTTTGACATGAAACATTTATGGCAGATGTCCCCAAGCAGACCTGTGATGAACTGAACAGCTAGGGAACAGATGATTTGGCCTGGAATAGCTGTCCCTGTATTTATATCACTGTCGTACATTGGCTCCCTGCATCACTGAGACACTGACGAGAGTGGACATTCCCTGTGTCCACTCCTGTGGAACATTGCAGTTCATTTCACACTGAAGCTCCTTACTGGACGGAACTCTCTGGCCATGGTTGTATGCTCTGGGTCTCTCTGGCCATGGTTGTATGCTCTGGGTCTCTCTGGCCATGGTTGTATGTTCTGGGTCTCTCTGGCCATGGCTGTATGTTCTGGGTCTCTCTGGCCATGGTTGTATGCTCTGGGTCTCTCTGGCCATGGTTGTATCCTCTGGGTCTCTCTGGCCATGGCTGTATGCTCTGGGTCTCTCTGGCCATGGTTGTATGCTCTGGGTCTCTCTGGCCATGGTTGTATGCTCTGGGTCTCTCTGGCCATGGTTGTATGCTCTGGGTCTGTCTAGCCATGGTTGTATGTTCTGGGTCTCTCTGGCCATGGTTGTATGCTCTGGGTCTGTCTAGCCATGGTTGTATGTTCTGGGTCTCTCTGGCCATGGTTGTATGTTCTGGGTCTCTCTGGTCATGGTTGAATGCTCTTGGTCTGTGGTCTTCTGGAGGCCATGGTTGTATGTTCTGGGTCTCTCTGGTTGAATGCTCTCGTTCTGTGGTCTTCTGGAGGCTAGTGTTCTCTGTATGACAACACTGACTGGGAGAAGAGATGACAGGATGTCATTCCAGGGAGAATAAACACTGTTGTCAAAAGGTTGCCGAGATGCACCTACTCACACGAGGCAACAATTATGTAAGTTATTTTCACACACACACACACACACACACACACACACACACACACACACACACACACACACACACACACACACACACACACACACACACACACACACACACACACACACACACACACACACACACACACACACACACACACACACACACATACACACACATGAAACTGACATACAGAGACTAACACACAAGCACACACAAACAAACAAACACACACACAAAACACTTTATTAATCTATCAGAACTAGACTGGGACATGACTGCATTCGCTCTGTCACTGTTTGAGTGATGACACTTGGGCTCTCTCTCTGGAACTCCCCTGAATTAGTTTCAGACTCGTCTTTTTAATCCTAATTATTGAGCTGCCAAAACCACAAGGTACTCAGAGTGGAAGAGATCAGAAAGTTCAAATGGGCTTCATTTGGGGAGCATAACAAATGTTTTTTGCATTCAAGCATTTGTTCAAGTCGTCAGGGAGGACTAGCCTGACATTTTCCCACCTCCTGAGAGAGAAACACAACAGCATTCTAGCTGGAGACACCAACCTCTGAAACGGTCCATGGCATCCAAGAGCATCCACCCAAAACACAGGTGCCTGCCTCAACATATTACCTCCCACCGTGTTGGTTTCTATCATTCATTCTCACCAGGTTAAGGCATTTTCTTCAACTATTTAATTGACCGTTAATAGATAATACAATTCCTGTTTGGTTTAACACACAATGATTTGATGACACTGAAAAAAACGACTTTATACACCTCACAAATCTCCCCCTGATGGTCCCAGTCATAATGCTCCCTCTCTGTTCTTTAAAGGAGCAATCTGCAGTTGCTTCATTCATTTTTGGACTTCTGAATTAAATAAATGTACCCATAGAATCTTGAAGAATCTAACTTAAAAATGCCTCATGAGCTTAGTTCAAATGTCGTACCCGAATCAGAACCCAAAATATAAGCTTGTTTTTCACTCCAATGTTTTAAACAAAGTAAATGTAAACAAACACTATAATATATATATATATATATATATATATATATATATATATATATATATATACAGTGGGGAGAACAAGTATTTGATACACTGCCGATTTTGCAGGTTTTCCTACTTACAAAGCATGTAGAGGTCTGTAATTTTTATCATAGGTACACTTCAACTATGAGAGACGGAATCTAAAACAAAAATCCAGAAAATCACATTGTATGATTTTTAAGTAATTAATTTGCATTTTATTGCATGACATAAGTATTTGATACATCAGAAAAGCAGAACTTAATATTTGGTACAGAAACCTTTGTTTGCAATTACAGAGATCATACGTTTCCTGTAGTTCTTGACTAGGTTTGCACACACTGCAGCAGGGATTTTGGCCCACTCCTCCCTACAGATCTTCTCCAGATCCTTCAGGTTTCGGGGCTGTCGCTGGGCAATACGGACTTTCAGCTCCCTCCAAAGATTTTCTATTGGGTTCAGGTCTGGAGACTGGCTAGGCCACTCCAGGACCTTGAGATGCTTCTTACGGAGCCACTCCTTGGTTGCCATGGCTGTGTGCTTCGTGTCGTTGTCATGCTGGAAGACCCAGCCACGACCCATCTTCAATGCTCTTACTGAGGGAAGGAGGTTGTTGGCCAAGATCTCGCGATACATGGCCCCATCCATCCTCCCCTCAATACGGTGCAGTCGTCCTGTCCCCTTTGCAGAAAAGCATCCCCAAAGAATGATGTTTCCACCTCCATGCTTCACGGTTGGGATGGTGTTCTTGGGGTTGTACTCATCCTTCTTCTTCTTCCAAACACGGCGAGTGGAGTTTAGACCAAAAAGCTCTATTTTTGTCTCATCAGACCACATGACCTTCTCCCATTCCTCCTCTGGATCATCCAGATGGTCATTGGCAAACTTCAGACGGGCCTGGACATGCGCTGGCTTGAGCAGGGGGACCTTGTGTACACTGCAGGATTTTAATCCATGACGGCGTAGTGTGTTACTAATGGTTTTCTTTGAGACTGTGGTCCCAGCTCTCTTCAGGTCATTGACCAGGTCCTGCCGGGTAGTTCTGGGCTGATCCCTCACCTTCCTCATGATCATTGATGCCCCACGAGGTGAGATCTTGCATGGAGCCCCAGACCGAGGGTGATTGACCGTCATCTTCAACTTCTTCCATTTTCTAATAATTGCGCCAACAGTTGTTGCCTTCTCCCCAAGCTGCTTGCCTATTGTCCTGTAGCCCATCCCAGCCTTGTGCAGGTCTACAATTTTATCCCTGATGTCCTTACACAGCTCTCTGGTCTTGGCCATTGTGGAGAGGTTGGAGTCTGTTTGATTGAGTGTGTGGACAGGTGTCTTTTATACAGGTAACGAGTTCAAACAGGTGCAGTTAATACAGGTAATGAGTGGAGAACAGGAGGGCTTCTTAAAGAAAAACTAACAGGTCTGTGAGAGCCGGAATTCTTACTGGTTGGTAGGTGATCAAATACTTATGTCATGCAATAAAATGCAAATTAATTATTTAAAAATCATACAATGTGATTTTCTGGATTTTTGTTTTAGATTCCGTCTCTCACAGTTGAAGTGTACCTATGATAAAAATTACAGACCTCTACATGCTTTGTAAGTAGGAAAACCTGCAAAATCGGCAGTGTATCAAATACTTGTTCTCCCCACTGTATATATATATATTTGTCACGCCCTGACCTTAGAGATCCTTTTTATGTCTCTTTTTGGTTTGGTCAGGGTGTGATTTGGGGTGGGCATTCTATGTTTTGTTTTTCTATGATTTTCTATTTCTATGTTTTGGCCGGGTATGGTTCTAAATCAGGGACAGCTGTCTATCGTTGTCTCTGATTGGGAACCATACTTAGGTAGCCCTTTTATCCACCTGTCTTTGTGGGAAGTTAACTTTGTTTGATGGCACTTAGCAATAAGCGTCACGGTTTGTTTTGTATTGTTTATTGTTTTGTTCAGCGTCATTTTTATAAATAAAAGAAAATGTACTGCACCTTGGTACTCATCTTTCAACAGCCGTGACAATATAGACATTTTAATGTCATAGATTTAGCCGGTGGAATGCATTTTTTAACCAATCAGCAGTCAGGATTAGACCCACCCGTTGTATAAATATTTATTGTTTACATTTACATTGTTTATATATATGCAAATATAATTTTGGTTAAAACTGTATCATTTTGATCTCATGGATGGTCAGTCCTTGCATCCATAGCTCTATCTATGAATCTGAGAGTGGTTACAACCCTAGTCCTCAGCTTTTAACCAAAACAGGGGCGGGGCAATGCTTTGTTATTGTTTCACCTGCTGATTGCCACTTTGTTTAAGGTTATGTCGCATCTGTTCAGGTGTGAATGATGTTACAGTGCCTTAGGAAAGTATTCAGATTCCTTTACTTTTTCCAAGGTTTGTTACGTTACAGCATTATTCTAAAATGTATTTTAAAAAATATAAAAGATTATCCTCATCAATCTACACACAGTAACCATAATGACAAAGCAAAAACAGGTGTTTAGAAATGTTTTATTTATTAAAAATAAAAACCTGAAATATAACATTTGCATAAGTATTCAAACCCTTCACTCAGTACTTTGTTGAAGCACCCTTGGCAGTGATTACAGCATTGAGTCTTCTTGGGTATGACGCTCTGAGCTTGGCACACCAGTATTTGGGGAGTTTCTCCCATTCTATTCTGCAGATCCTCTCAAGCTCTGTTGGATGGGCAGCATCGCTGCACAACTATTTTCAAGCCTCTCCAGGGATGTTCTACTTCCTGTTTTGCTATGCTGATGGCAGAGTCAAGATTTGGCATAAGCATCATAAGTCCATGGCCACATCCTGTCTGGTGTCAAACGTACAGGCTGGTGGCGGAGGTGTAATAGTGTGAGGAATGTTTTCCTGGCACAGGTTAGGTCCCTTGATACCAATTGAGCAACATTTGAACGCCACACCTTGTAGAATCCATGCCCCGGTGAATTCAGGCTGTTCTGGAGGCAAAGGGGAGTTTGACCTGGTACTAGATGGGTGTACATAATAAACTGGCCACCAAATGTGTATACCATCCCACCATAAAGGGATTTAAAGAGAAAAAAAATGAATTGTTTTGCACTGCAGCCAGTTGTATGACGGTGTCACGTTCCTGACCGGTTTTCTGTTATTTTGTATGTGTTTGACGGTCAGGGCGTGAGTTTGGGTGGGTAGTCTATGTTATGTGTTTCTATGTTGGTTAATGGGTACCTAATATGGTTCTCAATTAGAGGCAGGTGGTTTTCATCTCCTCTGATTGAGAATCATATTAAGGTAGGTGTTGTCACATTGTTTGTCGTGGGTGGTTGTCTCCTGTGTCTGTGTTTGTCGCGCCACACGGGACTGTTTCGGTTTGTTTGTCAGTTCGTTCTTTTGTGTAGTCATTTTTCCTGTTCGTGAGTTCTTTGTTTTATGTAAGTTCGCATGTCCAGGTCTGTCTACTCCGTTTTGTTGTTTTGTTAGTTATTCAAGTTAGTTCGTTTTTTGTCTTGTTAAATAAATTCATTATGTCCTATTCCAACGCTGCATTTTGGTCGAATCCTTGCTCCTCCTCTTCGGATGAAGAGGAGGAGGAATTCCGTTACAGACGGGCCATACTGTACATGTAGCTCCATTCTTATGTAACTGCCAGTTGTATGACGGGCCATACTGTACATGTAGCTCCATTCTTATGTAACTGCCAGTTGTAGCCACGAGCCCAAGCTTTGTGTTCGCCAACAATCTTTTGTGTAACACTGCCCCGTTAGAGAGGTAGGGCGCTTTCATCGGCCTCCTCATCCCTCCCTTTGTTTCTCACTCTCCCATCCTCCCATCAGCACAGCATCCATTTGAGGATTGTCTCCATCACTCTCATGATAAAACATCAAAGGCTATTTTCCATGGGTCGACTCAAGAGGTTTTTGATTGATGTCTTAGGGTATCTGTAGGTGCCAGCCCCTAGACTCCCCTCTTCTCCCGTTTTCAGCCCCCCAGAGCCCATAATTCCTGGTGTTTCCCCAGTCATCTCCCCCCATTTTGATCTTCCCAATCTCTTAGATGACTGGATTAAACCCCTACCCCAGCCCCCCTCTCACCAGCCAAGCATCCCCTGCTCACCCCCCTAGCCCTCCCAGTGCTGCTCACTCAACGCGGCTCAATCACCATGTTCCACGGGAAGCCTCTCTCGCCTGTCACAAGGTATGGATTACATGCTATTTCCATCAATCCCACATCCAGCAAGCCAGTCTCTGAAGTGATGGCTCCTTGAATTAATGTGCGGAGACTAGTCGATGGGTCGAATGAATGCAAAAATAAAAGATAAACAACTACGCCACCGGTAAACACCACCAGCAGGACCCAGCAGTGGAAGGAAGGAAAGATTGAGATTGTTGTTAGTGGCAGGCGGAAGAAGAAGAAGACGAGGAAGAAGACGAGGAAGAAGACGACGAATAAGAAGAGCGGTCTGGTTTACACAACAGTGATGTGCGATTCCCCCGGCTACCATTTTTACTGTGGAACAAGTCTGGAGTAACACAGCACCAAGTATGGACTATCTCTAGTGTTTTGTCCCCTTCGAGGCATAACAGACAGAGAAGCACATTAACATTACAACAAACACATTGTTTATGTGGAAAATCGCTGGTTATTGTCTTTTGCATGAGTGATCAGAGCAGTCTAAAGGGGTCAGGGAGAACAGTCTAATGTTTCTAAATGAAACAGAATGCCACTCACGTTCTCACAGCTCCTAAAGGAATTCTGCTAGTAGGACTCTCATAGCCAGTGGGGAGAAAGACTGCTCTTTCCATCTAGACTTCCTACATTATATCTAGGATTGAGCACTGTATGAGCAAGGATGATGACTACATCTAAATAAAACAGAGGATCCATGGCAACCTATATTAATACCATGAAGTATTACAAAGGTCTTTGTAATCCACATGGGGCGGGGGGGGCTCTGTGGATGGTGATCAATACTCTAACATTTGAAACTTGATACCAAACCCATCACATTCTATTTATATTGCTATTTTCTTTGAGGCACGGTCCGTTTTGGCCTAAATTAGGTATTCAGCCAGTTGAGGCTGTCTGTCTGTCTTTCCGTAGAGCTGACAGACAGGCAGATCTGGTTGAGAGAGTAAAGTAGAGCAGGTTAGGCTGGGGTGTTGGGGTCTCTGGGATGTCTACTGCCTGCTGAAGGGAAGAGATCAGGGCCAGGCTGGGGGTCTCTGGGATGTCTACTGCCTGCTGAAGGAAGAGATCAGGGCCAGGCTGGGGGTCTCTGGGATGCCTACTGCCTGCTGAAGGAAGAGATCAGGGCTAGGCTGCGGGTCTCTGGGATGCCTACTGCCTGCTGAAGGGAAGAGATCAGGGCCAGGCTGGGGGTCTCTGGGATGCCTACTGCCTGCTGAAGAGAAGAGATCAGGGCCAGGCTGGGGGTCTCTGGGATGCATACTGTCTGCTGAAGAGAAGAGATCAGGGCCAGGCTTGGGGTCTCTGGGATGCCTACTGCCTGCTGAAGAGAAGAGATCAGGGCCAGGCTGGGGGTCTCTGGGATGCCTACTGCCTCCTGAAGAGAAGAGATCAGGGCCAGGCTGGGGGTCTCTGGGATGCCTACTGTCTGCTGAAGAGATCAGGGCCAGGCTGGGGGTCTCTGGGATGCCTACTGTCTGCTGAAGAGAAGAGATCAGGGCCAGGCTGGGGGTCTCTGGGATGCCTACTGTCTGCTGAAGAGAAGAGATCAGGGCCAGGCTGGGGGTCTCTGGGATGCCTACTGTCTGCTGAAGAGAAGAGATCAGGGCCAGGCTGGGGGTCTCTGGGATGCCTACTGTCTGCTGAAGAGAAGAGATCAGGGCCAGGCTGGGGGTCTCTGGGATGCCAACTGCCTGCTGAAGAGAAGAGATCAGGGCCAGGCTGGGGGTCTCTGGGATGCCTACTGCCTGCTGAAGAGAAGAGATCAGGGCCAGGCTGGGGGTCTCTGGGATGCCTACTGCCTGCTGAAGGAAGAGATCAGGGCCAGACTGGGGGTCTCTGGGATGCCTACTGCCTGCTGAAGGGAAGAGATCAGGGCCAGGCTGGGGGTCTCTGGGATGCCTACTGCCTGCTGAAGAGAAGATATCAGGGCCAGGCTGGGGGTCTCTGGGATGCCTACTGTCTGCTGAAGAGAAGAGATCAGGGCCAGGCTGGGGGTCTCTGGGATGCCTACTGCCTGCTGAAGGAAGAGATCAGGGCCAGGCTGGGGGTCTCTGGGATGCCTACTGCCTGCTGAAGGGAAAATGACTCGCCTCTCATGGTATCCCATCATAGAATACCACCTCTCGCTCTCTCGCTCTCTCGCTCTCTCTCTGTCTGTCTCCATCTCTCCCTCTATCTCCATCTCACTCTCTTTATCTTGCTCTCTAGAGAGACATGAGAGTGTACAGTAATTCCCTCATTACATTTAAGGAACCCCTGCTTACAGAAGTCAGGAACTCTAATGTTTTAGACACTGTGAGTTGATGGCTCATTGTTTACTGAACCGATTCATTCAGCCTTTGTTTTCCTTTGTTTCGTATGATGGGGCCGTTGCTTTGGCAATGTTGCAGTGTAGAAGATCATTCCCCTGCTAGCTTGGTTAGCTACTAGAAGTTTACCAACAGAGATTGTCTTCAAGTGGAGACTAACATCAGGAGAATGGCTATGCTGCTTCCTAGGGCCTATTTGACTACAGGCCCGTAGTGGAGGGATACACTGTCTGCTGAGTGGTCTGTCTTTGAAAAGGCTGACAGGTCGTCCCAGGGCACTGACACTCATATCTCCGACAAACACTTTCTGTTTAAAAAGGCTGTCATCCAATAAACAGTCTGTCACAGCTTTGCATGTTGGGAGTTTAAAGCAGTCCAATGAAAATGTTTCTTCGATAGACCTCAGTTGGTGGGAACTGGAAACTGAAAGCCCTGGTCCATGTTAACCAGCGTTAGGGGTATTTATTGTGGGTGCTATCTCCTGCAGTGCAGCACATATTGTGGTGCACGGTGGATTTCTTTTCTGACTGAGTCCTATATGTTTTTTATTATTATGATTCAGGTTGAAATGAAAGGCTGGTGTTCTGGCTCTGCTCTTCGTTGAGGGCAGGCAGTAAAAGAAGCAGGGGAATGCAGAATTGATTTAGAAATGACTGACAAGAATGTTTTCCAAAGGGAAATTTTTATTGCAGAGACATATAAAAAAAAAAAAAGGTATTTTCCCCAATCATCGCTGCAGCTCCCCAATGGGCTCTGGAGAGGCGAATGTTGAATAATGCGTCCCCCGAAACGTGACCCGCCAAACTGCGCTCCTTAACACCTGCCCAATTAAACCGGAAGCCAGTTGCAAGCCAGTCACTGTTCAAGTGACGACCGTAAGTCAGCCTGCAGGCGCCCGGCCCGCCACAAGGAGTGTCTAGAGCGCAATGAGCCAAGTAAATCCCCCTCGGCCAAACCCTCACGACGCTGTGCCAATTGTGCGCCGCCCTATGGGACTCCCGGCCACGGCCAGTTGTGATACAGGCTGGGATCAAACCCAGGTCTGTAGTGACACCTCAAGCACTGCAATGCAGTGCCTTAGACCGCTGCGCCACTTGAGAGACTGAGAAATACAGTTTATTGCCACAGACAAGGCCCTATCATTGTTGAAGTATCTTGATTTCATTAGTGCACATCACTCATTGAGTTATTTCTTTCATGTTGCATCTAAGAGGCATTATTTGTCTCTCTCTTTTATTTATTCTAAAACCAGGAAATTAGTTTCTTCACCAATGGCGTATTCTAAAGGAACTATTCAATCCTACTTATAAACTGGGCGGATCGAGCCCTGAATGCTGATTGGTTGACAGCCGTGGTATATCAGACCGTATACCACAGGTATGACAAAACATGTATTTTTACTGCTCTAATTATGTTGGTAACCAGTTTATAAAAGCAATCAGGCACCTCAAGGGTTTGTGGTATATGGCCAATATACCACGGCTAAGGGCTGTGTCCAGGCACTCTGCGTTAGGTCGTGCTTAAAAACAGCCTTTAGCCGTGGTATATTGGACATATGTGACACCCCCTCAGGCCTATTTGCTTAATTTGAACTTGTGGTTAGCCGTGATTTGAGTATGAGCATTGAGTACTCCACTGTTTCTTAATGTGCAGCTAATGAATGTTCATCACAAAGTAGAACTGGGATGATAAACCGAAAATGGCTAACACCGACATTTCTATCTCATACCGAAGCAATTTTGCCCATGTCTGCAATTTTATGTGATTACACAACGTTTCTGGGTGCATTATTTATTTTATTTATTTATATTTTAGTAGGCAAGTCAGTTAAGAACAAATTCTTATTCACAATGACGGGCGCTGGGACAATTGTGCGCCACCCTATGGGACTCCAAATCACAGCTTGGATTCGAACTGTAGTACTGTAGTGACGCTGCTGCGCCACTTTGACCACTGCGCCACTCGGGAACAATAGTCTACGGAGCAGCGATATGAAAGTGAAACCGCATAGAAAAAAGCATTGCGCTACGGGAGCTCAACACTTTTATCTATGCAGTTTTATTTCAACCAAGACTACAGCAGCCAATTAGAGCCGTATTCTATCCCACGCTTCACACACCTGTTGTTGGCAGTTCTCCAAGTGATGTTGCTCAGGTGCATCCTTTGTTATCCTTGAGATGTTTCTACAACCTGATTGGGGTCCACCTGTGGTAAATTCAATTGATTGGACATGATTTGGAAAGGCACACACTTGTCTATAAGGTCCCACATTGCATGTCAGAGAAAAAACCAAGCCATGAGGTCGAAGGAAATGTCTGTAGAGCTCTGAGACAGGATTGTTTTCGGCACAGATCTGGGAAGGGTACCAAAACATTTCTGCAGCATTGAAGGTCCCCAATAACAGAGACCTCCACCATTCTGAAATGGAAGAAGTTTGGAACCATCAAGACTCTTCATAGAGCTGGCCGCCCGGCCAAACCCAAACTGAGCAATCGGGGGAGAAGGGCTCTGGTCAGGGAGGTGTCCAAGAACCCGATGGTCACTCTGACAGAGCTCCAGAGTTCCTCTGTAGGGATGCAGCACTCCACTAGTCAGGCCTTTATGGTAGAGTGGCCAGACGTAAGCCACTCCTCAGCAAAAGGCAAAAAACTCTCAGACCATGAGAAACAAGATTATCTGGTCTAATGAAACCAAGATTTAACTCCTTGGCCTGAATGCCAAGCATCACATCTGGAGGAAACCTGGCACCATCCCTATGATGAAGCATGGTGGTGGCAGCATCAAGCTGTGGGGATGTTTTTCAGCGGCAGGGACTGGGTGACTAGTCAGGATCGAGGCATCGAGGTTTTAGAATGTCCATTTCTTCTGTTGAATTAGCAACTTTGGCTAGCATTGTGGCGCGAACATGCCCATCAACTCTTGGCACCTGGAACGAAAAATTCCAAAATTCCCAATAAACGTCGAATAAACTGGTCAAACTCGGTTGAAAATCCTACTTTATGATGTTCTTCTCATATGTATCCAATAAAATCAGAGCCGGAGCAATTCGTCGTGTATACCGAACGGTTTTCAGAAGACAATGTGAGGTTCCCCGGCGCGCAGTTGAAAACTGACAAAAGAGCGGACCTGTCACTCCAAAAGCTCTTATTCGGCCTCACATCAAGCTAGACACCCCATTCAACCTTCTACTGCCTGTTGACATCTAGTGGAAGGCGTATGAAGTGCATACAGATCCATAAATAAAAGCCAGTTGAATAGGCAACTGACACAGAGCCTCATTTTCAGAATTTTCACTTCCTGTATGGAAGTTTGCTGCCAAATGAGTTCTGTTTTACTCACAGATATAATTCAAACAGTTTTAAAAACTTCAGAGTGTTTTCTATCCAATAGTAATAATAATATGCATATTGTATGATCTAGAACAGAGTACGAGGCCGTTTAATTTGAGCACGATTTTTTCCAAAGTGAAAACAGCGCGCCCCTATTAAGAAGAAGTTAATGAGAAAACAACAACAATTTAATCCATTATAGAAATAAGGTTGTAACGTAACAAAATGTAGAAAAAGTAAAGGAGTCTGAATACCTTCCCGAATGCACTGTAGATTATTATAGAGAAAGTCAGTGGGTGTATTATTATAGAGAAAGTCAGTGGGTGTATTATTATAGAGAAAGTCAGTGAGTGTATTATTATAGAGAAAGTCTGTGAGTGTATTATTATAGAGAAAGTCAGTGAGTGTATTATTATATAGAAAGTCAGTGGGTGTATTATTATAGAGAAAGTCAGTGGGTGTATTATTATAGAGAAAGTCAGTGAGTGTATTATTATAGAGAAAGTCAGTGGGTGTATTATTATAGAGAAAGTCAGTGGGTGTATTATTATAGAGAAAGTCAGTGAGTGTATTATTATATAGAAAGTCAGTGGGTGTATTATTATAGAGAAAGTCAGTGAGTGTATTATTATAGAGAAAGTCAGTGGCTGTATTATTATAGAGAAAGTCAGTGAGTGTATTATTATAGAGAAAGTCAGTGAGTGTATTATTATAGAGAAAGTCAGTGAGTGTATTATTATAGAGAAAGTCAGTGAGTGTATTATTATAGAGAAAGTCAGTGAGTGTATTATTATAGAGAAATTCAGTGGCTGTATTATTATAGAGAAAGTCGGTGAGTGTATTATTATAGAGAAAGTCAGTGAGTGTATTATTATAGAGAAATTCAGTGGCTGTATTATTATAGAGAAAGTCAGTGAGTGTATTATTATAGAGAAAGTCAGTGAGTGTATTATTATAGAGAAATTCAGTGGCTGTATTATTATAGAGAAAGTCGGTGAGTGTATTATTATAGAGAAAGTCAGTGGCTGTATTATTATAGAGAAAGTCAGTGAGTGTATTATTATAGAGAAAGTCAGTGGGTGTATTATTATATAGAAAGTCAGTGAGTGTATTATTATAGAGAAAGTCAGTGAGTGTATTATTATAGAGAAAGTCAGTGGGTGTATTATTATAGAGAAAGTCGGTGAGTGTATTATTATAGAGAAAGTCAGTGGGTGTATTATTATAGAGAAAGTCAGTGAGTGTATTATTATAGAGAAAGTCAGTGGGTGTATTATTATAGAGAAAGTCAGTGGGTGTATTATTATAGAGAAAGTCAGTGGGTGTATTATTATAGAGAAAGTCAGTGAGTAAGCCTATATTATCCCAACCTTTCACCCTAAGTGAGGCCTGATGAGCCTCTCTGTCACTCACATGCTCATTGACATTCTATCTGGTGTTTGTGTTATTGATGGTATTTATAAAGGGATTGCTATTAAAAGTGTATGTAATTTGAACTTTTCCACGGTCATCAGAGTGTGTAATCAGCTCTGGATCCAATCAAATCAAATGTTATTTGTCACATGCTTCGTAAACAACAGGTGTAGACTAACAGTTAAATGCTTACTTACGTGCCATTTTCCAATAATGCAGAGTTAATATAAATATACAGAGTGAGTGGGTGAGTGAGTGAGAGAGAGAGAAAGAGAGAGAGAGCGAGAGAGAGTGAGAGCGAGAGAGAGGGAGGGAGAGAGAGAGAGAATAAATACAGAGTGAATAATAAATAACCAGTAAAAAGAACATGGCTCTATACAGGGAGTGCCAGGTAATGACATGGCTCTATACAGGGAGTACCAGGTAATAACATAGCTCTATACAGGGAGTACCAGGTAATAACATGGCTCTATACAGGGAGTACCAGGTAATAACATGGCTCTATACAGGGAGTACCAGGTAATAACATGGCTCTATACAGGGAGTACCAGGTAATAACATGGCTCTATACAGGGAGTACCAGGTAATAACATGGCTCTATACAAGGAGTACCCGGTAATAACATGGCTCTATACAGGGAGTACCAGGTAATAACATGGCTCTATACAGGGAGTACCAGGTAATGACATGTGTTTGGAAGTCTTATTGCTTGGGGGTATAAGCTGTTCAGGGTCCTGTTTCTTCCAGACTTGGTGCACTGGTACCGCTTGCCCTGCGGTAGCAGAGATAACAGTCTATGACTTCGGTGGCTGGAGTCTTTGTCCATGCCTGGTATAGAGGTCCTGGAGGGCAGGGTGCTCGGACACAATCAATCTCCCTTTACATGCCAGGATGATAAACTCATTCATAATGGAGAAGGAGAAGACAGGAGAGATGATACAGAATGGCCGATCACTGAGTCTCTGTGTGTGTGTGTGTGTGTGAGTGTGTGAGTGTGTGAGTGTGTGTGTGCGTTATGCGTGTGTTCACCAATGTGTGTGCATACTGTATGAGTGTGCACTTGTTTCTCTGTTTGCGTTCGTGGGTTTGTATGTGTGTGTGTGTGTGTGTGTGTGTGTGTGTGTGTGTGTGTGTGTGTGTGTGTGTGTGTGTGTGTGTGTGTGTGTGTGTGTGTGTGTGTGTGTGTGTGTGTGTGTGTGTGTGTGTGTGTGTGTGTGTGTGTGTGTGTGTGTGTGTGTGTGTGTGTGTGTGTGTGTGTGTGTGTGTGTTTGAGTAGATGGGTGTGCATGTGTATGTGTGTGTGTTTGTGTGTGTGTGAGTCTGTTTTTTGGTGTGCCAATGTGCATGTGACTGTTTCTGTGCCTTTGTGTGGTTGTGAATATGTAAATGTACGAACACGCATGTGTGTGTGTGTGTGGATGAAATACTGTATGTTTCTACGTTTATCCCTCCTGTAGATTGTTTGAATAAAACATTGGCATGCAAGTCATTGCACCTCACCATGCTAATGTCTATTCCTCAGTGTGTAAATGTCTGTATCCCTGTTCCCCCAAAATACTGTTTTAGTCCTGGATACAAGTGATTCTCCAATGAGCATCACTTCGCACCTTATTCCCTGTATATCCATGCACATGGCCACGCACCATGTGCATGCATGTATACGTGGATCTATATGTACGTTATATGTTTGCCTTTCTGTATAAATGATATGTCTATAATTTATAATGTCTGCACCGACCAGTCCATGTGTCTTTATCTGTACATTATGTATCCAAACATTTCCAAAACAACAAGAAAAACAAACAAATCTGATTCCGCTTCTAAATCTAAACTTTCATTCAAAATTTAATTAGAAGTCCTTGATTAAAAAGGAGAAATAGTCTGCTGGGAAATACAGCTGGGACCTTTTGATTCCAAGAACCCATGTATAGATGGAGCCAATAATAGTCATGACAAAGGTGCGAGAGAGAGAGAGAGAGACCACTATATACTGTAAGATATTATATGTGGCATACAAAAGCTGCCACAATTTAATGAATTTAATTCATAATTTTGAAATTGGCTGGATAAAAAAATCCATACTGTATGTGGTAAAATGGTTGTATATATTTAAAAATATATACAAAGAAACATACATATGACTTTGCGTCAGTCAAAAAATACAAAAACTAAACCAAAAAAAGGTTCAGCTGTTATTTTCTGCTGTATACTACTTACATGTGGAGTTAAGCCCGATTCCTAACAGAAGTCTTTCCGTTTGATTGACAGCTGAGGACACATGTGGTGATACTCTGAGGGGTTCAAGTGGCATCATTTCAAGTCCCAATTTCCCGAGTGAATATTACAATAGTGCGGACTGTACGTGGACCATACTTGCTGATCCTGGAGACACCATCTCCATCATTTTTACAGACTTCCAGACGGAGGAAAAATATGACTACTTGGAAGTGGAAGGATCTGAGCCTCCGACAATATGGTGAGTCTACTGCTACTGCTGCACCCCTCTCTGTCTGTGTTGGTCTGGTCATTGTTTCAGTTCATCAATAGTCATATTCTGTCTGGTTGTGCTTGGTACTCACTGACTGCAAATGTGAATCACTGATGTGAGTTAATAAGAGGACAAACATTGAGTCCTACTTTCAATGTATAACATCTGAGGTAAGCCTTTACTTTACAGCTGCGATGTCACGTCGCCAACAAACATGTCTATACTGGACGCTGAACTTGTTTTACCGTACTGACAAATGTGTGTGTTGGTGCTGTGTTTTTCCTTATAGTATGTTTTATGAGTTATTGCTTAGAAGTAAATACACATAGTCATTGTGGAAGTGCTTAACATTTTCTATTGTGCTTCTAAATACAATATTTTAGCTCAGTGTTCCATTGATTGTTGGAAAATGTGTCTATCAATGACCTCTATTCCTGTACACTAATGTGGTACTGACGGAATCACATGGGTAAGTCTTGCTGTGTTTAGAGGAGAGACCAATGGCTCTTCTTTATCTCTCATGTTTTCATGTTTTCTCATCTTTCATGTTTAATCTGTAGATATTTGTAGCATGTACAGTACATGAAATAGAGGAGAGCTACATATTCCTGATTCTCACCATAATGTATCGAATGCTACAATATTATACGGAGTTATTATAGGCCAGTAGTAATGGAGTTATTATAGGCCAGTAGTAATGGAGTTATTATAGGCCAGTAATAAAGGAGTTATTATAGGCCAGTAGTAATGGAGTTATTATAGGCCAGTAGTAATGGAGTTATTATAGGCCAGTAGTAATGGAGTTATTATAGGCCAGTAGTAATGGAGTTATTATAGGCCAGTAGTAATGGAGTTATTATAGGCCAGTAGTAATGGAGTTATTATAGGCCAGTAATAAAGGAGTTATTATAGGCCAGTAGTAATGGAGTTATTATAGGCCAGTAGTAATGGAGTTATTATAGGCCAGTAGTAATGGAGTTATTATAGGCCAGTAGTAATGGAGTTATTATAGGCCAGTAGTAATGGAGTTATTATAGGCCAGTAGTAATGGAGTTATTATAGGCCAGTAGTAATGGAGTTATTATAGGCCAGTAGTAATGGAGTTATTATAGGCCAGTAGTAATGGAGTTATTATAGGCCATTAATAAATGAGTTATTATAGGCCAGTAGTAATGGAGTTATTATAGGCCAGTAGTAATGGAGTTATTATAGGCCAGTAGTAATGGAGTTATTATAGGCCAGTAGTAAAGGAGTTATTATAGGCCAGTAGTAAAGGAGTTATTATACGCAAGTAGTAATGGAGTTATTATAGGCCAGTAGTAATGGAGTTCTTATAGGCCAGTAGTAATGGAGTTATTATAGGCCAGTAGTAATGGAGTTATTATAGGCCAGTAGTAAAGGAGTTATTATAGGCCAGTAGTAATGGAGTTATTATAGGCCAGTAGTAATGGAGTTATTATAGGCCAGTAGTAATGAAGTTGGTATACGCAAGTAGAAATGGAGTTCTTAAACACCAGTATGATAGAGTTCTTGGACAGCAGTATAATGGATTTTTATACGCCAGTATTAATGGAGTTCTTATATGACAGTAGTAATGGAGATTCATATACGACAGTATTAATGGAGTTCTGATACGACAGTAGTAATGGAGATTCATATACGACAGTATTAATGGAGTTCTGATACGACAGTATTAATGGAGTTCATATACGACAGTAGTAATGGAGTTCATATACGACAGTAGTAATGGAGTTCATATACGACAGTATTAATGGAGTTCTGATACGACAGTAGTAATGGAGTTCATATACGACAGTATTAATGGAGTTCTGATACGACGGTAGTAATGGAGTTCATATACGACAGTAGTAATGGAGTTCATATACGACAGTAGTAATGGAGTTCATATACGACAGTATCATGATTTAGGATTATATGACAATATTGTTTGTCGGACAAATCAATACTATTTGTCTCCATAGAAATGTTGTACTTGAGTGGTGATTTGAATATTGGTGCAGTTTGCTAAAAGACAGCTAACACATTTTGACCTGGATATGTTTGACCATATTGTCTGCTGGCTGGGTGGGTAAGTAGGTAGGTAGGTGGACAGACAGATAGACAGATTTTGAAAGTATTTGTCTTTTTAATTTTTAATACATTTGCAAAAATGTCTAAAAACATGTTTTCGCTTTGTCATTATTGGGTATTGTGTAGATTGCTGAGGATTTTATTTATTTAATCAACTTCTTCCACATTTTGTGATGTTACAGACAAATTCTAAAATTGATTAAATAAATAAAATCCTCAGCAATCTACACACAATACCCCATAATGACAAAGCGAAAACAAGTTTAGACATTTTTGCAAATTTATTAAAAATAAAAAAGAGAAATACCTTATTTACATAAGTATTCTGCCCCTTTGCTATGAGACTCTAAATTTTGCTCAGGTGCG
This sequence comes from Salvelinus alpinus, assembly GCF_045679555.1. Taxonomy (NCBI): domain Eukaryota; kingdom Metazoa; phylum Chordata; class Actinopteri; order Salmoniformes; family Salmonidae; genus Salvelinus; species Salvelinus alpinus. Next base: position 35,540,852 of record NC_092111.1, on the reverse strand, counting down.
TCCTGTTTCCATTGATCATCCTTGAGATGACGATTGGAGTCCACCTGTAGTAAATTCAATTGATTGGACATGATTTGGAAAGGCACATACCTGTCTATATAAGGTCCCACAGTTGACAGTACATGTCAGCGCAAAAACTAAGCCGTGAGGTTGAAAGAATTGTCTGTAGAGCCCCGAGACAGGATTACGTCGAGGCACAGATCTAGGGAAGGGTACCAAAACATTTCTGCAGCATTGAAGGTCCCCAAGAACACTGTGGACTCCATCATTCTTAAATGGAAGAAGTTTGGAACCACCAAGACTGTTCCTAGAGCTGGCCTCCCGGCCAAACTGAGTAATTGGGGGAGAAGGGCCTTGGTCAGGGAGGTGACCAAGAACCCTTTGGAGAAAGGAGAACCTTCCAGAAGGACAACCATCTCTGCAGCACTCCACCAATCAGGCCTTTATGGTAGAGTGGCCAGACGTAAGCCACTCCTCGGTAAAAGTCACATGACAGCCCTCTTGGAAACAAGATTATCTGGTCTGATGAAACCAAGATTGAACTCTTTGTCCTGAATGCCAATCATCACGTCTGGAGGAAACCTGGCACAATCCCTACGGTGAAGCATGGTGGTGGCAGCATCATGCTGTGGGGATGTTTTTCAGTGGCAGGGACTGGGTGACTAGTCAGGATAGAGGGAAAGATGAACGGAGTAAAGTACAGAGATATCCTTGATGAAATCCAGAGCGCTCAGGACCTCAAACTGGGTCCCCCAGTTTGGGTCCCCCTGGGTCCCCAACGACCCCCATTGATTCTCCCCATCCAACCTGACAGAGTTTGAGAGGATCTGCAGAGAAGAATGAGAGAAACTCTCAAAATACTGGTGTGCCAAGCTTGTAGCGTCATACCCAATAAGGTGCTTCAACAAGGTACTGAGTAAAGGGTCTGATAACTTATGTAAATATGATATTGCAGTTTATTATTTTTAAAACATTTGCAAACATTTCTCAAAACCTGTTTTTTGCTTTGTAATTTTGTGTAGATTGATGAGATAAAACAGACAATTTAATTATTTTATAATAAGGCTGTAATTTAACAAAATGTGGAAAAAGTCAAGGGGTCTGAACACTTTCCGAATCCACTGTAGACAGACAGACAGACAGACAGACAGACAGACAGACAGACAGACAGACAGACAGACAGACAGACAGACAGACAGACAGACAGACAGACAGACAGACAGACAGACAGACAGACAGACAGACAGACAGACAGACAGATAGATAGATAGATAGATAGATAGATAGATAGATAGATAGATAGATAGATAGATAGATAGATAGATAGATAGATAGATAGATAGATAGATAGATAGATAGATAGATAGATAGATAGATAGATAGATAGATACTGGGGACCTGGGGCCGTACGGATCAAGCCTCTTCGACTAGGAGTAGTGATCTAGGATTGTTTTTGTCAAATAAACTCTCACACCACTCCACATCAGTGCCATAGATCATATTAAAATCACTTTGGCATTTGCGTACTGCATAGCCTAAATGTGTGTATTGTTGTTTCCGTATGTGGTTTACCATTCAGTGTGATAGTCACTGGTAGCTATGATTGTTCTGTGATGACTTCTGTGTCAACAGAAACGGTTTGCTCCTTCCCTCTCTCTTACCCCCTTTTGTCTTCTCACTCTCTCATTCCCTGGGCTTCAACTGTTTAGAAGTAGAATCAGAGCCAATGTTTTGTCTTATTCTGTTCACATGTGGCCCTGTCTGTACCCAGAATACACACAACCGTTTAACTCCATAAACTAAGCTAATCACTCTCACTGTCTTGTTGTCTGTGCTCTGGTGGTCTGGTACAATAATTACATAATACATTTTCGTCGGATGTGGCGTGGCTTGCCATTACAGACTACTAAGGGAAGCACAGCCGAGAGCTGCCCAGTGACACGAGCCTACCAGATGAGCTAAACTACTTCTATGCTCGCTTCGAGCCAAATAACATTGAAACATGCATGAGAGCACCAGCTGTTCCGGAAGACTGTGTGATCACCCTCTCTTCAGCTGAGGTGAGTAAGACCTTTAAACAGGTCAACATTCACAAGGCCGCAAGGCCAGACGGATTACCAGAACATGTACTGCGAGCATGTGCTGACCAACTGGCAAGTGTCTTCACTGACATTTTCAACGTCTACTTGTCCGAGTCTGTAATACCAACAGTCACTGTGCCCAAAACCATAGTCCCTGTGCCCAAGAATACTAAGGTAATCTGCCTAAATGACTACCGACCCGTAGCACTCACGTCTGTAGCAATGAAGTGCTTTGAAAGGCTGGTCATGGCTCACATCAACACCATTATCCCAGAAACCCTAGACCCACTCCAATTTGTACACCGCCCTAACAGATCCACAGATGATGCAATCTCTATTGCACTCCACACTGCCCTGTCCCACCTGGACAAAAGGAACACCTATGTGAGAATGCTATTAATTGACTACAGCTCAGCGTTCAACACCATAGTGCCCTCAAAGCTCATCAATAAGCTAAGGACCCTGGGACTAAACACCTCCCTCTGCAACTGGATCCTGGACTTCCTGACGGGCTGCCCCCAGGTGGTAAGGGTAGGTAACAACACATCCGCCACGCTGATCCTCAACACAGGGGCCCGTCAGGGGTGCGTGCTCAATCCTCTCCTGTACTCCCTGTTCACTCATGACTGCATGGCCAGGCACGACTCTAAAACCATCATTAAATTTGCCGATGACACAACAGTGGTAGGCCTGATCATCGACAACAATAAGACAGCCCACAGGGAGGAGGTCAGAGACCTGGTCGTGTGATGCCAGGACAACAACCTCTCCCTCAACGTGATCAAGACAAAGTAGATGATTGTGGACTACAGGAAAAAGAGGACCGAGCACGCCCCCATTCTCATCGACGGGGCTGTGGTTGAGTTCCGTGGTGTCCACATCACCAACAAACTAACATGGTCCAAGCATACTAAGACAGTCGTGAGGAGGGCACGACAAAACCTATTACCCTTCAAGAGACTGAAAAGATTTGGCATGGGTCCTCAGTTCCTCAAAAGGTTCTTCAGCTGTACCATCGAGAGCATCCTGACTGGTTGCATCACTACCTGGTATGGCAACTGCTCGGCCTCTGACCGCAAGGCACTACAGAGGGTAATGCGTACAGCCCAGTACATCACTGGGGAAAAGCTTCCGGCCTTCCAGGACCTCTATACCAGGTGGTGTCAGAGGACAGCCCAAAAATGATCAATGACCCCAGCCACCCTAGTCACAGATTGTTCTCTCTGCTATTGCATGGCAAGCAGTACCGGTGCACCAAGTCTAGGTCCAAGAGGCTTCTAAACAACTTCTACCCCCAAGCCATAAGACTCCTGAACATATAATGAAATGGCTACCCAGACTATTTGCATTGCCCCCCCCCCCCCCCCCCTCTTTTACACTGCTGCTTTTCTCCGTTGTTATCATCTATGCATAGTCACTTTAATAACTCTACCTACATGTACATATTACCTCAATTACCTCGACTAACCGGTGCCCCCGCATATTGACTCTGTACCGGTACCCCCCTCTATATAGTCTCGCTATTGTTATTTTATTGCTGCTCTTTAATTACTTGTTACTTTTATTTTTTATTCTTATTCGTATTTAATTTTTTTGGTTAGGGGCTCATAATTAAGCGTTTCACTGCCTGTTGTATTTGGCGCATGTGACTAATACAATTTGATTTGATTAAAAGAAATCAGCTGAAGCAATATACGTTTCTCTCTAAGTATGTTTGTCACAAACCTCCTCGAGAAGAATAATATATTTACGTCTGCCACATTAAATCACATTTGCCTTTTTCAAAGAAATGAGAGCACAAACAAAAGCATAATGGGAGGTTTTCTCATTTCAAGCGTTCCCCTTTTGTAATCACTTGAATTATGCAGTTTGATAAGATCATATATTCGAAAATCATGCATTCGATACGATTAACATAGTAATTTAAAAGGCAGATTTAGGGATCCTCCAAAGAGGCTGAACATTTTCATCGCTACAAATAATTTACATAAATAAATTACTATTCCCAACTACAAAGAGAAGCTTTTCAAGAATTAACTATATTTTAATTTAAAAAAATGCACTCAACAATTTACTGAATACATTTTTTGGATATATTGATATTAGATCATTCTCCGTCATCATGCTTAATTACACCAATAGAAATTCATTAATAAATATAAGTACTTATTAAATAGAAATTTGATAAATACTTCAACCAAAAAAATGAATACCTTTACCACTAGAAATGGCGATATAGAGGACAGAGAAAAGCCAACCCCTGTCACGCCCTGACCGTAGAGAGCTTTTTGTCTCTATTTTGGTTTGGTCAGGGTGTGATTTGGGTGGGCATTCTATGTTCCTTTTTCTATGATTTGTATTTCTGTGTGATTGGCCGGGTGTGGTTCTCAATCAGAGGCAGCTGTCTATCGTTGTCTCTGATTGAGAACCATACTTAGGTAGCCTTTTTCCCACCTGTATTTGTGGGTAGTTGTCCATGTATAGTTGCCCGTGAGCACTACGTTGGCTTCACGGTTTCGTTTTGATGTTTATTGTTTTGTTGGGGACATCTTAAAATAAAGAAGTATGTACGCTCACCACGCTGCGCTTTGGTCCCCTGTTTCCACCTTAGACGATCGTGACAACCCCGATATAATTTGGGATGCCTTTAAGGCGTACATTAGGGGAATGATAATGTCATACTCTGCAAAAATAAATGACTATCTTAGAAAAAGCCAAGAAAAAATATCTACAAGCCAAAGAAGAAAATAACATTTAGAACTTAAGCAGGAATATGCTATTTTTTCTTTTGAAGAGAGCCATCAACTACAGGTTAGTTTACATACACTCATATAGTATTTGGTAGTATTGCCTTTAAAGTTATTTAACTTTGGTCAAACGTTTTGGGTAGCCTTCCACAAGCTACCCACAATAAGTTGGGTGAAGTTTGGCCTATTCCTACCTGACAGAGCTGGTGTAACTGAGTCAAGTTTGTAGGCCTCCTTGCTCGCTCACACTTTTTCAGTTCTGCCCACAAATGTTCTATAGGATTGAGGTCAGGGCTTTGTGATGGCCACTCCAATACCTTGACTTTGTTGTCCTTAAGCCATTTTGCCACAACTTTGGAAGTATGCTTGGGGTCATTGTTCATTTGGAAGACCCATTTGCGACCAAGCTTGAACTTCCTGACTGATGTCTTAAGATGTTGCTTCAATATACCCACATAATTTTCCTTCCTCATTATAAATATAATTTTTTGGACAGTTTGGAAGAGTGTAAACAACACTAAATAAATGATAAGTAATACCAGAGAGACTGTTCTAATGAAAAAAAGCATAAAGCCTATATTACAGCGTAGCAAAAATGAATAACAGCCAAATTTGTGAAATTGTTTATCTGAGACTTTGTGCTCAAGGAATCAGTGGGGTATTAAGCAATACGTCAAATTAGAAGCAGGATCTGTCTTATTTCTGTAGACATGGATGATTTATAAAGGCAGGCACATTTAACAGTTGATTATTGACCTAATTAAGTTGGCGTTTCTTCTCTCCTCACTTTTCTTAGACAATTGAGGCAAGTGCTGTTTCCCCTTTTCCTACCTTGGCTGCTGCCTCCGCCGCATTGTTCTCAACACCAATATGCTGGCTAACTTTGCTATTATGCACATAGCAACATGGTCTAGGAAGAGTCGCCAATTCAACAGCGCACTGATGTTTCAGAACTGTGGACAGCGACCGCTATCCAACACGGGAGATAGCACATTTGTTAACAAATAATAATATTTTTATTAGTGTGGCACCATTGTTCTTACCTAATATAACCATATATAATTTAGTAGCACGTCTGTGCCATCCCCACGGCCTCCATTAGATTAGTCCACTCAGACAGGCGCGAATCAGAATCATGTCTTGTACACTATGAATATATATATTTTTTTTTTGTGCAACTGCTCGACTAAAGAAATCTCGTTCAACCAACAGCTTATCGACCAAACAGTCAACCAGTCGACCAAATGGGGTCAGCCCTAATATAAACTAAACTTATTTGCAAATGATCTCCTGATATACCTGACCGATAATGAAAACTCAATGGCCTCTTTTGCTAAATATATTTTCTGAATACTCAAAAATCTCAGGTTATAAAATGACCGTGTAAAAGATAACTTTATTCCATTACTCAACAATATGAAAGCAGATCTAATTAAATGGAATACTCTTCATAAAAATCGTACAGGTAGAATAAACCTCTTTAGAATGGCATGCTTGCCAAAGTTTTTGTGTTTGTTTTCGGTAATACCAATTACCCCACCGAAGACATTCTTTAAAAACGTATACTCGGTCATAACAGACTATATGGGCAAATAAAACTCATAGAATAAAAAAGAAAAATGTTCCTAAGTCTGAGGCTGGTTTTAACCTTCCAGACTTGGAATTGTATTAACTCACAACCTAAGGCTTTTACTTGTGACAGATAGTTAAATGACTAGCGAAAATGTGCATGAACATTGCCACAATTGTTTTACATGTCTGTTTTCAAAGGATAAAGCTAAGAAGATGAACAACTTCATAATAAAGAACACTATAACAATATGGAAGAAAATGAAACGTATTCTACAAGAACCAATATCACTCCCTAAAAAGACAAGCTTATGAAACAATCCTTGGATAAGTCACTGATAAATTGTTCCACATGGAAAAGTAAAGACATAGAAACTTTAAATGACTTGGTAAAAGGAAATATGATTTCCATGCCAGAATTCAAACGTCATTTTGGACTGAACAATGTAGATAGTTTCAAATAAATGCAACTTAAATGTTACATATCACAAAATTTAGATTTGAAATCTTTTAGACAACAAAACAACCTTGAGGGAATCTTTTTTGAGTCAGAAAAGGATGTTCATATGATAGGGAAGATATACAAAACTTTTCAGAGCGCATATTTAAATGACAATCTCTAAGAAAAACATATAACCTATTGGAACCTGTTGGCACAAGATGGAGGGAAAGTTGGAGCATAACTAATGAAATTACAGTCAACGAAAATGTACGCTTAAGCCAGTATAAACTAATGTATGTAATGTATTATACAAGACACAAATTGTACATTCTACAGCACAACAGCAGAGTCATGTCTTAAGTGTAAATCTAACAATGCTTCAGTAATCCATGCTTTCGGGGAATGCTATGAAGTCCAAAAGTTATGGGCGAAGCTAGAAAGTTGGCTGTCAGAAGTATTACAATGTAAACTTACTTTTAATCTGTCTGCATATTTCAAGACATGTCATATGGGGGTGTAATGAGATACCCAGTGGGCTGGATGATTCTCTTCTCATCACTCATCTAAAAACTTGGAAATCATTCAATCCGCCATCATTAACAGGTCCCATGTGGCTCAGATGGTAGAGCACGGCACTTGCAACACCAGGGTTGTGGGTTTGATTCCCACACAGGACCAGTACGTAAGTGTGACCTTCCTGGTCCCGTGAGTCAACCCAGGAAGGAGTAATAGATGGATAGTTCAATAATTTCCAAAGCTGTAATCATGGGAAACACACAGTATGGATATATGATGAGTAGTCGACGGGCTATAAATAGCACTCCCACAGCAATTCTCCATAGATCTGCTCTATAATATACTAATGAAAGAAAATGTGAAATGTCTACCATTGTGATCGTGTAGTGGATTTAGCAATTTCTAATAATTCCTAATTTACATTAAAAAATATATTGTTTCCATGTGTAATCTCATATCCACAAAATAAGGAATAAACGATCATCCATTTTAGTATTACTCAAAAATTACTCAACGTCACATTCCTGTGGCGAAGAAATATAATACACCTTGAATGTTCCACGTGTTTTTCTGCTAACAAAACCAGGCTAATACGTTGCTAGCTGGTGCTCAAACATTTATAAAACGTATACTTTACGGATTTGTCATAAATTACCTGCAATCATGAGACACACACAGTATGATTGGGCTCCCGAGTGGCACAGGGGTGTAAGACACTACATCTCAGTACAGAGGCTTCACTGCCTGGTTAGAATCCAGGCTGCATCACATCCGGCCGCGATTGGGCGGGTCACAATTGGCCCAGCGTCATCTGAGCTAGGCCGTCATTGTAAATAAGACTTTGTTCTTAACTGACTTGCCAGGTTAAATAAAAATGATGAGTTGTCAACGGGATATAAATAGCTCTCCTAAAAAATATACATTTTCAAGTTAGCTACTCAAACAATCACATTAATTTATAAAGCCCTTTTTACATCAGCCGATTTTACAAAGTGCTATACAGAAACCCAGCCCAAAACCCCAAACAGCAAGCAATGCAGATGTAGAAGCACGGTGGCTAGGAAAAACTCCCTAGAAAGGGAGGAACCTAGAAAGAACCTAGAGAGGAATCAGGCTCTGAGGGGTGGCCAGTCTTCTTCTGGCTCTATCGGGTGGAGATTATAACAGTACATGTCCAAGATATTCAAACGTTCATAGATGACCAGCAGGGTCAAATAATAATAATCACAGTGGTTGTAGAGTGTTCCACAGGTCAGCACCTCAGGAGTAAATGTCAGTTGGATTTTCATAGCCGATCATTCAGAGTTAGAGACAGCAGGTACGTTAGAGAGAGAGAGAGTGCGGTGAACAGGTCAGGGTTCCATAGCTGCAGGCAGAAACTGGAGCAGAAGCACAACCAGGTGGAGTGGGGACAGCAAGGAGTCATCAGGCCAGTTAGTCCTGAGGCATGGTTCTGGGGCTCAGGTCCTCCGAGAGAAGAGAAAGAGAAAGAGAAAGAGAGAATTAAAAGGAGCATACTTAAATTCACACAGGACACCGGATAAGAAAGGATAAATACTCCAGATATATCAGACTGACCCTAGCCCCCCGACACATAAACTATTGCAGTATAATTACTGGAGGCTGAGACAGGAGGGGTCGGGAGACACTGTGGCCCCGTCCGACTATACCCCGGGACAGGGCCAAACAGGCAGGAGATAACCCCACCCACTTTGCCAAAGCTCAGCCCCCACACCACTAGAGGGATATCTTCAACCACCAACCTACTACCCTGAAACAAGGCCGAGTATAGCCCACGAAGATCTCTCCCACGGCACAAACCCGAGGGGGGCGCCAACCCGGACAGGAAGATCACGTCAGAGATTCGGTCCACTCAAGTGACGCACCACTCCTAGGGATGGCATGGAAGAACACCAGTAAGCCAGACTACACTCAATCATAGGACCTACTGAAGGGAGGAGTCTCCAATAAAAACGTAAAGGTTGAGACCGTGTCTGCGTTTCTCACATGGATAGGCAGACAATTCCATAAAAATTGAGCTCTATAGGAGAAAGCCCTGCCTCCAGCTGTTTGCTTAGATATTTTAGGGACAATAAGGAGACCTGTGTCTTGTGACCGTAGCGTACGTGTAAGTATGTACGGCAGGACCAAATCGGAAAGATAGGGAAGAGCAAGCCCATGTGATGCTTTGTAGGTTAGCAGTAAAACCTTGAAATCAGCCCTAGTCTTAACAGGAAGCCAGTGTAGAGAGGCTAGCACTGAGATAATATGATCACATTTTTTGGTTCTAGTCAAGATTCTAGCAGCCGTGTTTAGCACTAACTGAAGTTTATTTAGTGCTTTATCTGGGTAGCCGGAAAGTAGAATATTGCAGTAGTCTAATCTGGAAGTGACAAAAGCATGGATACATTTTTCTGCGCTATTTTTGGACAGAAAGTTTCCGATTTTTGCAATGTTACGTAGATGGTAAAAAGCTGTCCTTGAAACAGTGTTGATATGTTCATCAAAAGAGAGATCAGGTTCCAGAGTAACACCGAGGTCCTTCACAGTTTTATTTGAGACAACTGTACAACCATCAAGATTAATTGTCAGATCCAACAGAATATTTCTTTGTTTCTTGGGACCTAGAACTAGCATTTCTGTTTTGTTTGAGTTTAAAAGTAAAACATTTGCCGACATCCACTTCCTTATGTCTGAAACACAGGCTTCCAGGGAGGGTAATTTTGGGGCTTCACCATGTTTCATCAAAATGTACAGCTGTGTATCGTCTGCATAGCAGTGAAAGTTAACATTATGTTTCCGAATGACATCACCAAGAGGCAAAATATATAGTGAAAACAATAGAGGTCCTAAAACGGAACCTTGAGGAACACCGAAATTTACAGTTGATTTGTCAGGACAAATCATCCACAGAGACAAACTGATATCTTTCCGACAGATAAGATCTAAACCAGGCCAGAACTTGTCCTTGTAGACCAATTTGGGTTTCCAATCTCTCCAAAAGAATGTGATGATCGATGGTATCAAAAGCAGCAATAAGGTCTAGGAGTACGAGGACAGATGCAGAGCCTTGGTCTGACGCCATTAAAAGGTCATTTACCACCTTCACGAGTGCAGTCTCAGTGCTATGATGGGGTCTAAAACCAGACTGAAGCGTTTCATATATATGTTTGTCTTCAGGAAGGCAGTGAGTTGCTGCGCAACTGCTTTTTCTAAAATGTTTGAGAGGAATGGGATATTTGATATAGGCCGATTGTTTTTTATATTTTCTGGGTCAAGGTTTTGCTTTTTCAAGAGAGGCTTTATTACTGCCACTTTTAGTGACTACTAACTTCAAAGAGGGAACAATAAGGTCTAGGAGTACGAGGACAGATGCAGAGCCTTGGTCTGACGCCATTAAAAGGTCATTTACCACCTTCACGAGTGCACGAGTTCAAAGAGGGAACTTTAGCATAAAACCCACATGGCAAACTGAGATTCGGCAAATAACATAAAGAGTGTCTTATTTGACGCCAAACCAACAACAGTAGATACTAATAACATAAATTGCTAATGTACGATGTAAAATGTGCATTTCATGATGTAATGTCAACTTTATACATTTCTATCCCGGGACCATTCAATATTCAAGTCACCCGCAGCAATTCTCCATAAATCTGCTGTGAATTACCCATAATCCCATACCTTTATTACTGAGTGTATTAGACGATGTAAACACACTAATCCACCAGGAGGTGGCATAAGACCCATTTTATGCAGGAATTTAACAACTTAATTACACCGTTACAAAATAAGAAAATGTATGCTGTAAGTCGCTCTGGATAACAGCGTCTACTAAAATTGAAAAATCGAATGATTTATATTTGAAATTATGCCGTTTGCTGATCGTTTAATCGACCCACCCTGAAAGATGCTAAAAGTGTGCTATTGCAGTAAGATATTGAATGCCAACAAACATCTGTTATTGACATTTTTATCAGGACTCCAGTGATAGTGAACAGCCGTAATACAAAAGCTTAGTGTGTGTGGCCATCAAGTTATTGCGGGTGTGAAAATATGATTACGTTTTAGCGTCATTTATTCCAATGGCCCCTCCTGAGAGAACAGTGGAAGCCATAACTGTTTTTCATGGTGACTTGAACCATATAGGTAGAGCAATGATAAACTGTTGCTCTAGTATGTGTGCCTGCGTCCCAAATGGCACCCTATTCCCTACATAGTGCACTACTTTTGACCAGAGTCCTATGAGGTTCTGATTAAAAGCAGTGCACTAAGGGCCTCCTGAGTGGCGCAGTGGTCTAAGGTACGGCAGTGCCTGCTGTGCCACTAGAGATTCTGGGTTCGAGTCCAGTCTCTGGCGCAGCTGGCTGTGACCGGGAGACCAATGGGGTGGCGCACAATCGTCCGGGTTAGGGGAGGGTTTGGCCGGCAGGGGTGTCCTTCTCCCATCGTGCACTAACGACTCCTGTGGCGGGCCTGGTGCAGTGCACCCTGACACCAGGTGTCTGGTGTTTCCTCCGACACATTGTTGCGGCTGGTTTCTGGGTGCAGTGCGGCTAGGTCGGGTTGTATTTTGGTAGACGCACGGCTCTCGACCTTTGCCTCTCCCGAATCCGTACGGGAGTTGCAGCGATGAGACAAGACTGTAACTATCAACTGGATACCACAAAATTGGAGGTATAAAAAAAAATAAGTTGTGCACTATATAGGAAATAGGGTGCCATTTTGGACCCATGCTGTATGGGATCACTTTGTTTATACATCACTGAGGAGGAAGGCCTACTGTACTAGTCCATGTGACATGGATTGTTCCTTTGCTTTGTTAGATCTTTTTACATCTACTCACATCCACTTGGTTTTCATATCTATTTTTAAATCAATCCTCTCTACTGTAGCCCGCTAGCACACTGGCTATGCAGACTTCAAATATCATTTAAAATATTGCTTTTGTGCTCTCATTGTAGTCTCAGGAGCCTCAAGTTGTGCATTAAGTGACACACAGAGAGAGAGAGAGAGAGAGAGAGAGAGAGAGAGAGAGAGAGAGAGAGAGAGAGAGAGAGAGAGAGAGAGAGAGAGAGAGAGAGAGAGAGAGAGAGAGAGAGAGAGAGAGAGAGACATAGCTAGAGATGCAGAGACAAAATGAGAGTGAGAGATAGGAGAGAAAGATGATAGAGAGATAAAGAGAGATATAAAGAGAGGGACACAGAGAGAGAGGGGAAGAGAGAGATTGGAGAGAAAGATAAAAGAGATACAGACAGAGAGAGAGAGAGAGAGAGAGAGAGAGAGAGAGAGAGAGAGAGAGAGAGAGAGAGAGAGAGAGAGAGAGAGAGAGAGAGAGAGAGAGAGAGAGAGAGAGAGAGAGAGAGAGAGACAGACAGAGCGAGAGACAGAGAGAGATGAAGACATAATAACAATCTGATACTGGAGGAGCCATGGGTCTGATACTGGAGGAGCCATGGGTCTGATACTGGAGGAGCCATGGGTCTGATACTGGAGGAGCCATGGGTCTGATACTGGAGGAGCCATGGGTCTGATACTGGAGGAGCCATGGGTCTGATACTGGAGAAGCCATGGTCTGATAATGGAGGAGCCATGGGCAGCTTCTCTGCTCGGTCCTAAACAGGAGATCTGGAGATGAGAGGAAGCCTAACATGCTTACCAGACTGGACACGTCGCGAGAGCGAGAGCGAGCGTCACAAAATAAATGTAGAAATCTATGTTATTCAATTATTGCACCCACACTGCTCGCGCGCGCCAACGAGCGTCTGCGTTGCCAAGGGCTAAAATAGAACTCCTTTCTATTTCTGACGCAGATTGCGATGAAAGTCCTTTCTCTCCCATCTCCTCATTGGTTTATAGAAGCAGGTACTCACGTGCCATCTCCGCATTGGTTATACCCACGTGGGTGATTGAAAGACAAACTGTTTTGCCGGTCGTCATGGTAATACTATGAAAGTTTGGATGCGATCACCATATAAGTTCAAAGAGGAAAAAGCCTGCAAGGAGGAGAAATGACTAGAATTGATTCGGTTGGCCGTTTTATGTGTGGATTAATTGTCGGAGTAGAGGACCTTGTGCTTTTCAGGTAAAATAACAACTCAATCTTTATATCCCAGGACAAATTAGCTAGCAACAGCAAGCTAGCTAAATAGGACAAATTAGCTAGCAAGTGCAAGCTACCTAGCTAAATTGCTTTTCGACCTGTCCCCAAATGAATGTCATTGGTTCAGAGTTTGTTTTGATATTTTAACCTGCGTGTCGTGATCGCGTTTGGTGTGGGGGGACAAAATAAATGTTGCACGATAGGCACGATGGCGCACGCGCGCAGCCGGTTTGGGTTCCGTGTAATGCTGCTGCTTCCCCATGCTGGCTGATGGTTGATGGCTTTCAGACAGCCAGGTCCAACACAGCTCCGCTCTAGTCTGGAGGGTCCAGGGGCTGATGAACAGCTTGTCAGAGACACACTCAGGATGCATGACAGTCTTGTCTGTCTTGAGGGCACACCGTAGCTATCAGTTCTTTCCAGCCTCAAAAGAATCCACCCATCTACGTTTCTTGTAAGCAACCAGGCTGGATGATTCATAGGGAAGCAATTGTGCTATTAAGGCAGCGTGTAGAGCAGGGTTTCCCAACTGGAGGCCCGTGGGTGGTTTTATTTGTCCCCCCAAGATATCAGAGCAAAAAAATATTATTATTGTAATTTTTTTGAGAATTTTCATTGTTGAACATACACGACTGTAAAAACACCAGCAAATCCGCTCCAAGTGATTTATAATAGAGAGAAACGTGATCGTACACAAATGTAAGCAAGGTTTGAAGTGGTTAGGTTTTAGTCAAATCTAATATCTGTTTGGGGTTCTTGCGGTCAGTTGATCATCCCTGGTATTGAGTATAGTTGGAAGTTTATTGAGGTTGTTTAGTCACTGTCACACACAAACACTGCTTAGATTGGATGGAACTATACATTACTATTTCAGCCAATGTATTTCATATCATCCCTCTGTCTAATAAGTCATAGCTCATATTTTTGTAGTACTGTATGCTAGTTGTTTTAGCATGGTGATGATATTATTTCATTCCGAGCTATTACATTATGCCTAATTAAGAATATGTTTTTTTATGTGGCTTCAGAGATTATGCAAAGAACAGCTTCCGGCAACCCGGGGCGTAGGGGTGATGCCTGCTCCTGTAGGATCTGCATGAATACCATGATGTGTCCCAAATGGTACCCTATTCCCTAAGTAGTGCAGGACATTTGCCCAGGGCCCATAGGTCTCTGGTTAAAAGTAGTGCACTATGTAGGCAATAGGGTGTCATTTGGGACAAAGCCACAGTTTTAGGAGTTAGGGTGGTTGGGAATTTAAGCCCTCTTCTGGATTTAGAAAAAGAAGATGAGCAGGCTAAATGGTCATGCACACACCAATTATAAAATCCGGTTTTAATTATGTCGGCAGGTTGTGGAGGCTGTGTACATGTCATCTGTCTAGCTCTCCTTAGAGAAAACATAGAGTGTGCATTCCCACACATAGGCATGCATACACACACAGTATTCATACCCCTTGACTTATTCCACATTTTGTGTTACATCCTAAATTCATTATTATTATTATTGTTATAATTTTTTCTAAAATCACTTTTAGAAATTTCATGATATCCAATTGGTAGTTACAGTCTTGTCCCGTCGCTGCAACTCCCGTACAGACTCGGGAGAGGCGAAGGTCGAGAGCCATGCGTCCTCCAAAATGCAACCCTGCCAAGCCACACTGCTTCTTGACACAGCAATATGTCGGAAGATATACTGTACAACTGGCGACCAGAGTCAGCTTGCAGGCGCTCCGGCCCGCCACCAGGAGTCACTAGAGTGCGATGGGACAGGGAAATCCCGACGACCAAACCCTCCACTAACCCGGATTACGCTGAGCCAATTGTATGCCACCACATGGGTCTCCCGCTTTATGGCCGGCTGTGACACAGCCTGGGATCAAACCCGGGGCTGTAGTGATATTTCAAGCGCTGCGATGCAGTGCCTTAGACCGCTGCACCACTCTGGAGGCCTGTGGGGGCTGTTTTTGTTAGACTTCAATGCAGCTTTTGACATTATCGATCATAGTCTGCTGCTGGAGAAATGTATGTGTTATGGCTTTACTCCCCCTGCTATATTGTGGAGAAGGAGTTACTTGTCTAACAGAACACAAAGGGTGTTCTTTTATGGAAGCCTCTCCAACATAATCCAGGTAGAATCAGGAATTCCCCAGGGTAGCTTTGTAGGCCCCTTACTTTTTCCAATCTTTACTATACACGTCAGCTACTACAGCAACTGAAATGACTGTAACACTTAACAAAGAGCTACAGTTATTTTCACAATGGGTGGCAAGGAATAAGTTAGTCCTAAATATTTCCAAAACTAAAAGCATTGTATTTGGGACAAATCATTCACTAAACCTTAAACCTCAACTACATCACATAATGAACATATTGATACAACAGTAGCTAAGATGGGGAGAAGTCTGTCCATTATAAAGTGCTGCTCTGCCTTCTTAACAACACTATCAACAAGGCTGGTCCTACAGGCCCTAGTTTTGTCACATCTAGACTACTGTTCAGTAGTGTGGTCAGGTGCCATAAAAGAGGGATTTAAGAAAATTGCAGTTGGATCAGAACAACATTAATGATATGCATGTCAATCTATCATGGCTTAAAGTGGAAGAGCGATTGACATCATTACTACTTGTTTGTTGACAAGCTGAATGTACCGAGTTGTCTGTAGGGATAGGCGTCCCGCTAGCGGGACACACGCCGACAACATCCTGTGAAATTGGAGGGCGCACAATTCAAATAAATAATCGTAATATTAAACATTCATGAACATACACGTATCTTATACCATTTAAGAGATTGAATTCGTGTTAATCTAACTGCATTGTTCGATTTTAAAAAGGCTTTCTGGCAAAAGCATACCATGCAATTGTCTGAGGACGGCACCCTACATCAAAATATTTTTCAACCAGCACAGGCTTCACAAAATCACAAATAGTGATTAAATAGATCACTTACTTTTCAAGATCTTCCTCTGTTTGCAATCCCAAGGGTCCCAGCTACAACATGAATGGTCGTTTTGTTAGATAAATCCTTCTTTATTTCCCAAAAAGTCAGTTTAGTTGGCGCCATCGATTTCAGTAATCCACTCGTTCAACATGCAGACAAAGGAATCCAAAAAGCTACCGCTAAACGTTGTCCAAACAAGTCAAACAACGTTTCTATATAATCCTCAGGTACTCTAAAATGTAAATAAACTATAATATTTCATAGAGAAAGTAGTATGTTCAATAGGAAAAGAAAATGAGTAAGCGCGTGCCCTCTCCCTCGTGCGCAGAAAAGATATTGATATTGTTCCGGTGCTCTTCTCACAAAAACTCAAAATACTTCTTCGTTTTTCAAAAAACAAGCCTGAAACCTTGAATAAAGACTGTTGACATCTAGTGGAAGCCATAGGAATTGCAATATGGGAGACGGATTTACATAGAAACAATAGGTTCCCATTATAAGAGCCTGGGAGCTAAAAGAAAAACATTCTGGTTGGATTTTCTTTGGATTTTCGCCTGCCAATACAATTCTGTTATAGTTTCAGACATTATTTTAACAGTTTTAGAAACTTCAAAGTGTTTTCTATCCAATGCTACCAATTATATGCATATTCTGGCTTCTGGGCCTGAGTAACATGAAGCATTCAAAAAACAGGATGTTTATGCAATTATTAGCTGTCTCTTTACTGTAATTAGAGGGATAATATCAATACTATGCATGCCAGTCTCTCTTGGCTAAAAGTAAAGGAGAGACTGACTGCATCACTTTTTCTTATTTAGGTGAAGCATTAATGTGTTGAAAATTCCAAATTGTTTAGAATAGTCAACATACACCAGTGGAGGCTGCTGAGGGGAGGACGGAATGGAGACAATGGAATGGTATCAAACACATCAACCACGTGGTTTCCATTGACTCCATTCAAGCCATTATTATGAGCTGTCCTCCCCTCAGCAGCCTCCACTGATTTACACACAGCAATGACACACAGACTTAGCCCACCAGCTAGGTGTGCCGTTTTAAATGTCCTTGAGCTGTGTTTGTCTATTACTCTTCTGTATAATGTCATGTTCTATGTTCTGTGTGGACCCCTGGAAGAGTAGCTTCTGCAATCGCCACAGCTAATGGAGATCCTAATAAAAGAAATGTAAAATCACAGCAGCTTACAGCCCTAGCCAATAATTGTGTACTCACTTGATAACAATAATTACATTCCTCATTACACTCTGTTGTTGTAACCTAGAACAATGTTTTAGTGTAATAACGTAGGCCCAATTCATAGTGGAGCTTTGTGCCCAGGACCACAGAGCGCAACCTGGAGGAACGCACAGATCTGCCATTTCATAATCTGTCACCTTTGACAGGTAAATATTTATAGCTACTATTTGGCTAATTAGCGGCCTAATATGCAGCTAATATTTAGCTTCTTCAGGTACACAACTCTAGCCTCTCTCTTCCAGCTATGCAATAGGCTATAGGCTACAGACACAAGCCTCTCCGCTATTCTTCTTCTCTGTGTTACCTCCTTATTAAGAGGCCTACAGCGTACAGTAGGATGGTCTGTGTTACCTCCCTAATAAGAGGCCTACAGCGTACAGTAGGATGGTCTGTGTTACCTCCCTAATAAGAGGCCTACAGCGTACAGTAGGATGGTCTGTGTTACCTCCCTAATAAGAGTCCTACAGCGTACAGTAGGATGGTCTGGGTTACCTCCCTAATAAGAGTCCTACAGCGTACAGTAGGATGGTCTGGGTTTCCTCCCTAATAAGAGTCCTACAGCGTACAGTAGGATGGTCTGTGTTACCTCCCTAATAAGAGTCCTACAGCGTACAGTAGGATGGTCTGTGTTACCTCCCTAATAAGAGGCCTACAGCGTACAGTAGGATGGTCTGTGTTACCTCCCTAATAAGAGTCCTACAGCGTACAGTAGGATGGTCTGTGTTACCTCCCTAATAAGAGTCCTACAGCGTACAGTAGGATGCTTTGAGCAGATGACAGGTGTAGGCTTTAGGAAGCTAAACGTGCCTCTAGTGTGGATGCTCACCAACGTTTTATGGTTCTGTATAATTTAACGTTATAGTTACCATCCTTGGTGTGGAAGGCCCTTAATGCTTAAATGAGTAAATGCCACCGTCTAGCGGATAACATTAATATGGTACTGTATGAATACTGTAGTGGTTCTCAACCACGGATGGATTTGATATTTATCCCTGTTATTCTTTTTTTATTATCATTTTTGGAGGAGGAGGGTTACATGTTTTGGGGAGGGACAGTTAACATTTTCATTTTAAAGAGGTCTAATTACTTCCAAGGAATAGCCGCGGGAAGTAGGGATGCTGAAGCATCCCCTGAAAAATCAGAATAATAAAAGATATTAATAAAAAAACATTTAGTAGTGCACTGAGCCTTTACTAGTCCTTTATTAGCGGATATAACCGTCTGTGGAGCCGCCAAAACATGTTTTACAGCGCCGCAATATATCTCCGTTTATTTATCGTTCATGCTTTGGATTGCAAAACTGGTGCGGTAAAATAATCCAGTCCAGTTGAATGAATTACAGTGTAGGCTAATCCAAGTGTAGGCTAATCCAAGTGTAGGCTAATCCAAGTGTAGGCTATGACACAATGTAAATGGTGGAAGAAGGCCAATGTGGTCAGCAGCAGAGCAAAATAGCGACACGAAGTGTCCGGGTGAATGCAGTTGTCCATGGTGCTGTGTCTTAAATCCAGGTCCTTTATTTAGTCTGTTCGTAATGAGCACGTTTACGGTTGCGTTTTGGCTTCTGCTCAGATGGATGACGCCAGCGGAGAACACATGTGGCTTACAGACACTACAGAAATACCACACATCTTACTTGCAGCGGTGTAGAGCAATTTGTTTTAGGTGAGGGAGTGGGAAAAAATACATAAACAATGTCATAATTTCCTCAATCAAAGTTTGTACCGACAGATTGAATACCGTATCATAAAAATGTCTGGCGATGTGCCCTTGAGCAAGGCACTTAACCTTAATTGCTCCTGTAAATCCCTCTGGATAAGAGCATCTGCTAAATGACTATAATGTTAAATGTATCATTACAGGGCTCTCCAACCCTGTTCCTGGAGTGATACCATACTGTAGGGTTTCACTCCAACCCCAGTTGTAACTAACCAATCCATTTTATAAACTAGCTAATCGTTAGCATCAGGTGAGCTAGATTAGGGTTGGAATGAAAACCTACAGGATGGTCGCTCTCCAGGAACATGGTTGGAGAGCTCTGTTATAAAATATGCATAAAATGCATCCTCCAATTGCAACGTCTGCCATATTGTCTCAAGAAAATTTTATATTTTTAATACCCTCAAACACCAAGTTAAGCATACTTAATTTAAAAATAGGCCATTATCACTGTCAATCACATCTCAACCCATAGCCAATAAGGCCTACATATCCAAAGCAGTGGCTACAGCAACTTCCAGAAAGGGTCGGGCTCCTTTGCGGTGGCCACTCTAGTTTGGGTGTCCTCGGCGGAACGGGGTCGCTGTACGCAAGTGGTCACATATCGTTCTGGGTTCCACTGCGCAAGAGCAGGTCGGTGGAGTTTTATGAACATCAAGGCAGACATGGTTCATTTTGATTGTATTTTTTTAACATTCTGATATTCTTAACTTGTCAAGCCTCCAACATGTCTCTGCAGTGCGCACATGTAGCTCACAGTTCATCATCTGCCAGAGAGAAGACGGGGAAGAAAGCACCATTTACCTCCAGGCTGCTGTAGCCTACATATTTATTTGGTTTGCCATTCTAGCATTTTCTACGGAATTTTTGTGGTAATTAAATATAGGCTAATTGATATTCCATGTATTTTTAAATTGAAAAAGAAGAGCACTACACTACCCAGGACTACACACCTGCTTACTTGCGAAGGCAAAAATGGTGCACTGGGCTTTTACTAGTCCTGTATTAGCGTACCTATATAGCCGTCTGTTGCGCAGACGGCTATATAGGTATGATTTTGTTTTTGGAGGCGAAAGAAACGCACACCTATTTAGGCGAGGTGCTGGCTAGCGGAGTGGAACGCTGAAAAAAATAAAGGAGAGACGCACACTCTAAGAGCTCAGATGCAAAAACATTTATGTCCAACGTTTCGACAGACAAGCTGTCTTCATCAGGGTATGATTTTGTTTTTGCTGCAGTGTTACAGGTACATAAAAGGGTTAGATAAAAGTGTTACATAAAAGGGTTAGATAAAAGTGTTACAGGTACATAAAAGGGTTAGATAAAAGTGTTACAGGCACATAAAAGGGTTAGATAAAAGTTCTGTATCTTTGGATATCCTACTGTTGTTATACATTAGGTTGTGATATAGGTGGTCTTTCTGTTATGTATGGTGATGGGCCTTACCACAATACAGAAGGGCCTTGTGAATTTACTATTTATCAGGCCAAAATGTTATGCATTCCATGTTCTAATCAATTCTGCTGTCTCCTCGATGTGCACTTCTGAGAAATCTACTAGGGAGACAGCATCCCGAAGCAGGACGTGACTGGGCTCGGACTTTGGGCGGGATAGAGCCAAGAGGAATGTAGGAAGGACCCCCCTCCCCCACAACCCACACACACATGCACACACACACACACACACCTTAACGTGACACAAAACTGTAGGAACACCGACAGTACACACAGTCACATTCACACACACACACACACACACTGGATGTACAGTAACACACACAATACAGTAATACACACAGTACATGAACACAATCTGTCATATACACACATTACAGTAACACACTCTGTCATATACACACAGTACGGTCACACACTCTGCCATAGACACACAGTACAATAACACGCTCTGCCATATACACACAGTACATGAACACACTCTGTCATGCAATACATACAGGTACTCACTCACTGTCATACACAAGGATACACACACACACACACACACACACACACACACACACACACACACACACACACACACACACACACACACACACACACACACACACACACACACACACACACACACACACACACACACACATTGTAAGTACACACAGGTACTCTATTTCTGCCTTTCTGCATGTGGCAGACAACTAGACAGCTATCAGGAAGATAGAGGACACTAAGGTAGAGGTGGTGGACAACCAGACAGCTATCAGGAGGATAGAGGACACTAAGGTAGAGGTGGTAGATGACCAGACAGCTATCAGGAAGATAGAGGACACTAAGGTAGAGGTGGTAGACAACCAGACAGCTATCAGGAGGATAGAGGACACTAAGGTAGAGGTGGTGGACAGCTATCAGGAAGATAGAGGACACTAAGGTAGAGGTGGTAGACAACCAGACAGCTATCAGGAGGATAGAGGACACTAAGGTAGAGGTGGTGGACAGCTATCAGGAAGATAGAGGACACTAAGGTAGAGGTGGTGGACAACCAGACAGCTATCAGGAAGATAGAGGACACTAAGGTAGAGGTGGTAGACAACCAGACAGCTATCAGGAGGATAGAGGACACTAAGGTAGAGGTGGTGGACAGCTATCAGGAAGATAGAGGACACTAAGGTAGAGGTGGTGGACAACCAGACAGCTATCAGGAGGATAGAGGACACTAAGGTAGAGGTGGTGGACAACCAGACAGCTATCAGGAGGATAGAGGACACTAAGGTAGAGGTGGTAGACAACCAGACAGCTATCAGGAGGATAGAGGACACTAAGGTAGAGGTGGTGGACAACCAGACAGCTATCAGGAGGATAGAGGACACTAAGGTAGAGGTGGTGGACAACCAGACAGCTATCAGGAGGATAGAGGACACTAAGGTAGAGGTGGTGGACAACCAGACAGCTATCAGGAAGATAGAGGACACTAAGGTAGAGGTGGTGGACAACCAGACAGCTATCAGGAGGATAGAGGACACTAAGGTAGAGGTGGTGGACAACCAGACAGCTATCAGGAAGATAGAGGACACTAAGGTAGAGGTGGTGGACAACCAGACAGCTATCAGGAAGATAGAGGACACTAAGGTAGAGGTGGTGGACAACCAGACAGCAATCAGGAGGATAGAGGACACTAAGGTAGAGGTGGTGGACAACCAGACAGCTATCAGGAAGATAGAGGACACTAAGGTAGAGGTGGTAGACAACCAGACAGCTATCAGGAAGATAGAGGACACTAAGGTAGAGGTGGTGGACAAGCAGTCAGCTATCAGGAGGATAGAAGACACTAAGGTAGAGGTGGTAGACAACCAGACAGCTATCAGGAGGATAGAGGACACTAAGGTAGAGGTGGTAGACAACCAGACAGCTATCAGGAGGATAGAGGACACTAAGGTAGAGGTGGTGGACAACCAGACAGCTATCAGGAAGATAGAGGACACTAAGGTAGAGGTGGTGGACAGCTATCAGGAAGATAGAGGACACTAAGGTAGAGGTGGTGGACAACCAGACAGCTATCAGGAGGATAGAGGATACTAAGGTAGAGGTGGTAGACAACCAGACAGCTATCAGGAAGATAGAGGACACTAAGGTAGAGGTGGTGGACAACCAGACAGCTATCAGGAAGATAGAGGACACTAAGGTAGAGGTGGTGGACAACCAGACAGCTATCAGGAGGATAGAGGACACTAAGGTAGAGGTGGTGGACAACCAGACAGCTATCAGGAAGATAGAGGACACTAAGGTAGAGGTGGTGGACAACCAGACAGCTATCAGGAGGATAGAGGACACTAAGGTAGAGGTGGTGGACAACCAGACAGCTATCAGGAGGATAGAGGACACTAAGGTAGAGGTGGTGGACAACCAGACAGCTATCAGGAAGATAGAGGACACTAAGGTAGAGGTGGTGGACAACCAGACAGCTATCAGGAGGATAGAGGACACTAAGGTAGAGGTGGTGGACAACCAGACAGCTATCAGGAAGATAGAGGACACTAAGGTAGAGGTGGTGGACAACCAGACAGCTATCAGGAGGATAGAGGACACTAAGGTAGAGGTGGTGGACAACCAGACAGCTATCAGGAAGATAGAGGACACTAAGGTAGAGGTGGTGGACAACCAGACAGCTATCAGGAGGATAGAGGACACTAAGGTAGAGGTGGTGGACAACCAGACAGCTATCAGGAAGATAGAAGACACTAAGGTAGAGGTGGTGGACAACCAGACAGCTATCAGGAAGATAGAGGACACTAAGGTAGAGGTGGTGGACAACCAGACAGCTATCAGGAAGATAGAGGACACTAAGGTAGAGGTGGTAGACAACCAGACAGCTATCAGGAAGATAGAGGACACTAAGGTAGAGGTGGTGGACAACCAGACAGCTATCAGGAAGATAGAGGACACTAAGGTAGAGGTGGTGGACAGCTATCAGGAGGATAGAGGACACTAAGGTAGAGGTGGTGGACAGCTATCAGGAAGATAGAGGACACTAAGGTAGAGGTGGTGGACAACCAGTCAGCTATCAGGAAGATAGAGGACACTAAGGTAGAGGTGGTGGACAGCTATCAGGAAGATAGAGGACACTAAGGTAGAGGTGGTGGACAACCAGTCAGATATCAGGAAGATAGAGGACACTAAGGTAGAGGTGGTGGACAGCTATCAGGAAGATAGAGGACACTAAGGTAGAGGTGGTGGACAACCAGACAGCTATCAGGAGGATAGAGGACACTAAGGTAGAGGTGGTAGACAACCAGACAGCTATCAGGAGGATAGAGGACACTAAGGTAGAGGTGGTGGACAACCAGACAGCTATCAGGAGGATAGAGGACACTAAGGTAGAGGTGGTGGACAACCAGACAGCTATCAGGAGGATAGAGGACACTAAGGTAGAGGTGGTGGACAACCAGACAGCTATCAGGAAGATAGAGGACACTAAGGTAGAGGTGGTGGACAACCAGACAGCTATCAGGAAGATAGAGGACACTAAGGTAGAGGTGGTGGACAACCAGACAGCTATCAGGAAGATAGAGGACACTAAGGTAGAGGTGGTGGACAACCAGACAGCTATCAGGAAGATAGAGGACACTAAGGTAGAGGTGGTAGACAACCAGACAGCTATCAGGAGGATAGAGGACACTAAGGTAGAGGTGGTAGACAACCAGACAGCTATCAGGAGGATAGAGTACACTAAGGTAGAGGTGGTGGACAACCAGACAGCTATCAGGAAGATAGAGGACACTAAGGTAGAGGTGGTGGACAACCAGACAGCTATCAGGAAGATAGAGGACACTAAGGTAGAGGTGGTGGACAACCAGACAGCTATCAGGAAGATAGAGGACACTAAGGTAGAGGTGGTGGACAACCAGACAGCTATCAGGAAGATAGAGGACACTAAGGTAGAGGTGGTAGACAACCAGACAGCTATCAGGAGGATAGAGGACACTAAGGTAGAGGTGGTAGACAACCAGACAGCTATCAGGAAGATAGAGGACACTAAGGTAGAGGTGGTGGACAACCAGACAGCTATCAGGAAGATAGAGGACACTAAGGTAGAGGTGGTGGACAACCAGACAGCTATCAGTTGGGCCAGAGGAGAAGATACAGGGGACATGGGGACAGGGGACAGAGGGGCAGGGGTACAGAGGGACAGATTGACAAGTGGACAGAGGAACAGAGAGACAGAAGGTCAGGGGGACAGTGGGAATGAGGGTCAGGGGTACCTGGCTATTAAGTGTCCCGGCATCCTCTTGGATCTCTGGATCTCTTTGTCTTTCAGAGTGCTAGACTGTCCTAGACCGAACCAGGGTAGGAGTGATGATCTAGGATACGTTTTGCCCTGATGAATAAATGAATAAGATTACATGGCCAGGATAAACCTGATTCTGGATCAGCACTGTTTATGAATACGACCCCTGATACAGATCTCCCCTGGCTATGGGTGTCAGATTCATTCAACATGGATTACAGATTAAACATCTATGCTATTCTGCCTCAATCAACATCCCATGTTACCTGACAGTATTCACGTTTGCAGACGGCGGTCAGATTCATACATTCATATGTATCCATGTTTAGCCGCCTAGAAGTTATTCTGCCTCGAGCCAGACCCCACAGCCAGACAGCTACCTGCGTCCTGCCAAACCAATTGGCAATCTCGTCTTCACATCCACATTACAATCAGGCTAGTTTACACTACATTGAAGCAGACATCGTGACAACTGTATTTGTAAACATATGCAGGCTAATCTGCGTGAAGCTGCTGGCGTATATGCAAATCCCACGTTCTGTTGATGTGGACTGTGGCTGCATCCCAAATGGCATCCCATTCCCTATACAGTGCTCTACTTTTGACCAGAGCACTATGGGATCTGGTAAAAAGTAGTTCACTACATAGCAAATAGAATCACATTTGGGACATATACTATGTTTTCAAACAGCATTCATTCATTCAGTAGCGTGGATTCCACAATTGCATGTGATTTGTTTTCAAACTGAATGCCAGGACAATGCAGATCGAGTCGATAGAGCTGTTGATCTCTAGAGGTTAATGGAAGGAGGGCGATTTGGTCTGGAAGTGGAACTAACATTTAGGCTGAAAAGGAGGATTTGTGGGATTTTTAAAGGGGCTTCAGCAGGACTCAGCCTGCGTCCCAAATGTAACTCTATTCCCTACACAGTGCACTACTTTTGACCAGAGCCCTGTGGGACGCAGTCCCAGTCTCCATCTGTAGCACCACGGGGTGGCAACCATTGGGCCATTGCTCCACTGCTATAAATAGAGCAAGGCTTGGAAAAGTTCAAATACAAAAGGAAAAGCCTACGACTTCTGAAGGAACTGCTCTATTTTATTTCTGTGTGATTGTCTTTCTCTAGCTGTTTTTGAACAATGTGTATTATTATTATTATTACTTTTATTAGTGAAATTGTTCTGTTTTGTTGGGGGTGTTGTGTGGGCGTTGTTCTGTGAATCAGATCGGTTGGTCATGGAAGGGGAGAAGGGCACAGTGTTTCCCAGTCCAGAGTAGGTCCTACCTAGCCTGCATGCTGTCAG
This sequence comes from Salvelinus alpinus, assembly GCF_045679555.1. NCBI lineage: Eukaryota > Metazoa > Chordata > Actinopteri > Salmoniformes > Salmonidae > Salvelinus > Salvelinus alpinus. The sequence continues at coordinate 35,514,435 of NC_092111.1, read as the reverse complement.
TAGTCAGCCCCCAGGCTACTAGATGTTATTTTGTCCAGCCCTGACTCCACAACTCATCACGGTGCGAGTGGACCCAGGAAGCGCTATGAAATCGATCTCATGCTTGACACCAGATTTCTCACCAACATCAGCAGGCAACTCGTAGCCGTTACAACACACTGCTCCCTCATTGTCATTTCAAAAGCACATTTGTCATCTACTGAGGAGGAAAATAACCTATTTTAGTTCATTATGACTATTTTCGCCAGTGTTTGTAATGTTTATGTTGGTGGTTGTGATGATTGTGGTTAGAATGTAGCGGTGGTAACATCAGATAGACATATCAAACAACAGGCTCTTCAGAAGCTCATATTTTAGCAATGGATGATTAAGGTAAACGAGAATTGCATCATCCACCCTATCAGCGTTTACCATCATCACATCATTACCAGCCCCACACTTTCATTCCAAACTAAATGAACAAGATTTCCAGTCATTTTCGCTAAAATTCATCCCCGTGCTGGTCAGGGAGTATTGAATAGCCACAAGCAATTGTGTCTCCTTCTGAAATATTAATAATATCTCTGATTACGTCTGTGCCTACAAGCGGCTGGCGGCCAGGCGGTACGCGACACGGCTGCTCGGTTTGGGGAGTTCATTTCATTTGGAACCACATGAGATTTATTGGTTGAAGCTCAAAGCACAGTGCTGAATTGAAATGGCTGCTAGCCACAAGGGCTCGGCTCAGCTTTCTGTCTAGCCCGCAGCCCTCTGAACACTGGAACAGGCAGGGGCCGGATGACAGCAGACACAACATGTCATGATGCTGTATGCAATGGGTGGAGGAGAGAGGAGAAGATGCAGAGAGGAGAAGACAAGAGGAGAGGAGGAGGTGGAGAGGATGGGAAGTTAGAGGAGAGGAGATGAGAAGGTGGGAAGACAGGAGAGGAGGGGGGAGGAGAGGAGAGTAGAGTAGGGGAGAGGAGATGAGAAGGTGGAAAGACAGGAGAGGAGGGGGGAGGAGAGGAGAGTAGGGGAGAGGAGATGAGAAGATGGGAAGACAGGGGGGAGGTGAGGAGAGTAGGAGAGAGGAGATGAGAAGGTGGGAAGACAGGAGAGTAGGGGAGAGGAGATGAGAAGGTGGGAAGACAGGGGGAGGTGAGGAGAGTAGGGGAGAGGAGATGAGAAGGTGGGAAGACAGGGGGGAGGTGAGGAGAGTAGGGGAGAGGAGATGAGAATGTGGGAAGACAGGAGAGTAGGGGAGAGGAGATGAGAAGGTGGGAAGACAGGAGGGAGGAGAGGAGAGTAGGGGGGAGGAGAGTAGGGTAGAGGAGAAAGAGAACAAAGCAAGAAGCTGTTTTCCTTCTTCAAAGACATGAAGAACAGAGAAAAGGCCCAGTGCAGTCAAAAAGTCGATTTTCACATGTTTTATATATATTTCCACACTATGAGTTTGGAATGATAATGTGAAAATGATGATAATGCCATTTTAGGGTAAGAGCTAAAAGACCAGGTGAAATCTCTGCCTGTTTTGTTGGGATGGAGTTTTGACTGCTGTTTTAATAGACCAATAAAAAAGAGACTTCCAAACCTCTCTGCCAATAACAGGACATGTTCTGTTTTCCCCTCTCCCAGACAAAATCCTTGCTTGAGAAATTGCTCTTTGCTAAGGAACTGTTTTGTTCATTTTTTTTATACCATTTTAAGGTACTTAATTGTTATCCAGAAATTGACAACTGCATTGGGCCTTTAAAACAAAGAGAATCGAGAGTGCTTTAGGGGGATTTTTTTCTCTCGATCATGTATTTTCATATCAATATTGAATGTGATTGTCTGAAGGCAATTTGTCATTGGTCAATTGTTGTGGGAGACTCTGTCAGTACGAGTATCAGCGAATTGAACACATACTGTAGGGTGGGTTGCACCAACATGGTTTAAATTAATCTAGGATTAGAGATAATCTAGGTTTTGTAAATCAAGGTTTATAATTTGGTGCAACAAGATTCCTAGATAAACCTTGATTTAATCCAGTTAACCCACCCGTAGAGCTGTACTGGTAGGGGAAAAGACATGTTCACAGATTACTCATCAGTTTGACCACTCATTTGATCCTTTATCAAGGACCACAGGCAGCTGTCATCTTAACCTGACCTGAGCCTTATTACATCACAATATCTCTATTTATAAACTGGGTGGTTCGTGCCCTGAATGATGATTGGCTGACTGCCGTGATATATCAGACCGTATACCACGGGTATGACAAAACATACATTTTTACTGCTCTAATTACGTTGGTAATCAGTTTATAAAAGCAATAAGGCTCCTCTGGGTTTGTGTTATATGGCCAATATACCACCTTCTAAGGGCTGTGTCCAGGCACTTCTACTCATGCCTTATTGTTGAAATATACATTGAGCTCCAGCAGTATTGGGACTGTGACAATTGTGTTGTTGTTTTGGCTCTGTACTCCAGCACTTTGGATTTCAAATTAAACATTGACTAAAGTGCGGACTGTCAGCTTTAATTTGAGGGTATTTTCATCCATATCGGGTGAACCGTTTAGTAATTACAGTACTTTTTGTATATAGTACCACTATTTTAGGAGACCAAAATTATTGGGACAAATTCATTGATATGTTTAATAAAGTAGTCAAAAGTTAATTTTTTTGCCCCGTATTCGTAGCACACAAGGACTATATCAATCTTGTGACTCTACACATTTGTTCTATGAATTTGCTGTTTGTTTTGGTTGTGTTTCAGATTATTTTGTGCCCAATAGAAATGAATGGTAAATAATGTATTGTGTCATTTTGGAGGCGTATGACAATATGTGCGTCTGTAACTTTCTCACTCATCATTACTCACGATTAATTCAGTATTCACCGTAAGCATGGTAACATCCACGTGAATGTAGAAGTGTTTAGAAACATATTCTATTCTTATTTACAAGAAAAGTGACTCCAAAATGACACAATACATTATTTACCATTCATTTAAATGCACATATAAGTCCATTTGTCCCAATACTTTTGATCACCTTAAATGGGGGGACTATGCACAAAAGGTACTGTAATTTGTAAATGGTTCTGCCGCTATGGATAAAAATACCATCAAATTCAAGCTGACAGTCTGCACTTCAACCCCATAGTCATTGTAGGGTGAATGTGTGAGCTGGTGTCAGAGGCTGATATTTGCATGATAAATAGCAGGTCTGGGTAGGTCCCAGTAGAGATGGAAATTAAACAAAGCTCCTTTACAGTCAGTGTACATTGTACCTGTCCAATATTTGCCAAGTCCGTTCACTTTGATTTTTGCACGGTGTGTAATAGCTTGAATTTCACTAGGTTTTTGTGCATTAGTAATAAATATATTTGGGTAAAGACCTTTCACTGTTTACTACAGTTGGCTGAGCGGCCACAGTGTCTGGGCCAAAAAGAGCCCTGGAACGGGAATTCTAAACGGAATTCTTAACAATACCAAGTAAAATTGCCCCTAGATTTGAATGAGGGGCACATTTTGCCGTCATGTTGATTGATTTCATCATACATGTGTTTTTGTTGTTGTTGTAATTCTGGTAATAGAATGCAGATGACTGTACAGTTTTATGTTTATTTGTATGATGACTTCTGGAGATCATACTGTCTTTTAAAGGGAGAAATCACCTTTGATCTTTATGTCATGCATGGGCATACAGTACACAGTGTTTGTATCATATATTGCTCTGAGTGATTATCGTTTGCAAACACTTATTAATATGCTATATATCTTGGAATGTACCAATTAAAATTAAAGTATACATTTAATTATGCTACGGTTTAGCAGACACACGCGTGGTCATGATGAAATAGGCGTGCGATTGTCATTAACAACATTGGGCAGTTTTGTACCATATATTAGCTACGGCAACAATGAGTTATGGTGGCAAAAGTTTACAAGTTCTCTGAAGCATGATAATGTTTGTTTACCAGCTATAAGGACGAGATAACTTTACATGGTGTTCAGTTGACTGTCTTTACTGCAGGGCACAGGAGGGACAGCTTACCCTCTAAACAAACAGGCATGCTGGCACCATGTATTCTGGATTCTTTAGGAAAGCAGCTGCCATGATATCTTTATTCATATCTGTGAAACATTCTTAGTTTACAGTATGCATGCTGCCGTATGTGCGTACGAGTTGGTTTGTGGACAAGAAAGAAACTTGGCAAGAGTTGTGACAAATAGACTTTAACCAAGAAAAATAAGATAACCGAAGTATTCGTACTGTATTTGCCGGTCAAGACATTTGTCGGCTCACTCCTGTGCTTATCTCTGAGATGGCTGCCATGTTCCAGCAGGTATAGCGATGGCAGTGTCCCTGGGAAAAGCATGACAAATGAACGGGCCCATCCACCTTTCCCTCTACTCAATATTATAGACCAACTGCTGAAGTGACTAACAAAAAGCAGGCAGCCACCTGCTGAACAACAAGCCTGTCTGAACTAGCTAAAGATGTGTTTGGAAGCACTGTTATTGATTGTTGTTGAAGGTTGTTGTCTCTCAGCTCTTTAATGCAGAACCATGATGGTCCAGGCGACGGTGTATGAATGAGGCATTGGACTCTCAATCACAAGCCGGAGAAATAGAATGATAATGAACTTCCTGTTATTATGTGCCTCTGGCCTTGGGTTGCAACGTGGATCAAGAGTGGAAGCAGAATTAGTTATCGCCACTGGAGCTTCACATGAATTACATTAGCTCAGACAAAGATGAAACAAGTAGAATTCTTGAGGAAACATATGAGGAAGAATAGTGTTTTGTTTTGACAAAATATAACTGAAAGCTTAGATAAAGGCATTGATCACTATTTACACTAAACTAGACATCTACCTAATTGTCAGTCGAATGGACTTGATACAGCGACAGAGCCCCTCTTTGGGTTGGTAGATTACTACAGGCTTTATAGTTACCACTAGTGTGATCCTGTGAAGAACGGGGTGTTGAAAATGGATCTGTTCTTACGCGATCTTGTAAACCTCTTTACAATCCTCCCATGATGAGTGCTGCATGAGTGTACAGTACCTACCAGGCTGTAGCCTAAGACTCAATTTGGCCATGTGAGGATATTCACTGTTTTCATCTATTCTTGTCAGGTCGTGTTGCAATGATGTGGGTAGATGCATGGGTTTTTCCCTTCAAGTCGATATTATTTTTCATGGGAATCCAGTTTGTTAGATGCTCTGTGCTCTATGTTGTAATGGACTACAGCCTCCTGGCAGGCCAAATGGTAGGTATCACGGTGAGAGTGTTTCAGATCAAGTGGAATTGCTCATAGCCCAAACAGATTCTCGTTTTGAGCCGTTAGGAAAACAAACACGTCTTGGTCAATGTTCTCAGAGTTGGATCGATTAATTCCATTGCCCCGTGAAGCAGGGTAAAAGCTCATTTGAAACAAATACAGTATTCTGCTTTTGTGCTGTTACTAACAACAGCATTCACTCATCCTGCCGGGGAGCTATCTTTTCTGAGGATGTTGATGACATCACAGGATGGTAATAAGATGGCGCCGAAGAACATATGGCTGACGTTTTACATTCTCCCATCCAATTGTGCAATTTTGTTATTTTTTTGCATTTTGTGTAACTTATTTTTTTACTTATTGGTGAATTAATGTTGCTGCTACCGTCTCTTATGACCGAAAATAACTTCTGGACATCAGAAAAGCATTTACTCACCGCGGACTGGTAGAAACTTTTTCCTTTAACGAGTCCGACGAGAAGGATATCCTGCTTTCACTGGAACAGGCCCAGATCCAAGAGAAGCCGGCGGCGAGTGAATAAACTCCCAATGCCTTCCATTCTCCTTGCTAACGTACAATCGTTAGAAAATAAAATTGATGACCTACTATTAAGATGATCCTACCAACGAGACATTAAAAACTGTAATATCTTATGGTTCACCGAGACGTGACTGAACGAAGAAACGGACAATATACATTTACATTTGAGTCATTTAGCAGACGCTCTTATCCAGAGCGACTTACAAATTGGAAAGTTCATACATATTCATCCTGGTCCCCCCGTGGGGAATGAACCCACAACCCTGGCGTTGCAAGCGCCATGCTCTACCAACTGAGCCACACGGGATATAGAGCTGGCAGGATTTTCCATGCACCGGCAGAACAGAGACGCTACCTCTGGTAAGAAGAGGGGTGGGGGTGTGTGTCTTTTTGTCAATAACAGCTGGTGCGCGATGTCTATTAGCCTTTCTGAACCACCCATCCCGGATCCGGGATAATTGTCATCAGCAACGCTGAATAGCATAGCGTAGCATAGCGCCACAGGTAAATAATATTACTAGAAAATATTCATATTCATGAAATCACAAGTGCAATATTGCAAAACACAGCTTAGCCTTTTGTTAATCCACCTGTCGTCTCAGATTTTGAAATTATGCTTTACAGCGAAAGCAATACAAGCGTTTGTGTAAGTTTATCAATCGCTTGACAAAACAATAAGTACACTTAGCATCAGGTAACTTGGTCACGAATATCAGAAAAGCAATCAAATTAATCGTTTACCTTTGATGATCTTTGGATGTTTTCACTCACGAGACTCCCAGATAGACAACAAATGTTCCTTTTGTTCCATAAAGATATTTTTTATATCCAAATACCTCCGTTAGTTTGGTGCCCAGGAATCCACCGGAAAGAGCGGTCACGACAACGCAGACAAGAATTCCAAATTATATTCATAATGTCCACAGAAACATGTCAAACGTTTTTTATAATCCATCCTCAGGGTGTTTTTCAAATATCTATTCGATAATATATCAACCGGGACAGTTGGCTTTTCAATAGGACCGGGAGTAACAATGGCTGCCTTTCTCTTTTGAGCGCAACTCACTCTGAGAGCCCCCACCTATCCACTTATGCAATGTGGTCGTTCACACTCATTCTTCAAAATAAAAGCCTGAAACTATGTCTAAAGGCTGTTGACACCTTAGGGAAGCCATAGAAAAAAGGAGTCTGGTTGATATCTCTTTAAATGGGCAATAGGGATATATAAGAACAGAGAGGTTTCAAAAACAGGGGCACTTCCTGATTGGATTTTTCCTCAGGTTTTCGCCTGCAATATCAGTTCTGTTTAACTTTTACTTGGTACTCATCCCGGATCCGGGAGCACCTCCCACAGTAAAAAAGCTGACTAGCATAGCCTAGCATAGCGTCACAAGTAAATACTAGCATCTAAATATCATTAAATCACAAGTCCAAGACACCAGATGAAAGATACAGATCTTGTGAATCCAGCCATCATTTCTGATTTTTAAAATGTTTTACAGGGAAGACACAATATGTAAATCTATTAGCTAACCACGTTAGCAAAAGACACCACTTTTTTTACTCCACCAGTTTTTTACTCCATCAGTAGCTATCACTAATTTGACTAAATAAAGATATATATAGCCACTAACCAAGAAACAACTTCATAAGATGACAGTCTGATAACATATTTATGGTATAGCATATGTTTTTTTTGAAAAATGTGCATATTTCAGGTATAAATCACAGTTCTACATTGCAGCTGCAATCTGAAATAGCGTTGGAAGCAGCCGGAATAATTACAGAGACCGATGTCAATTACCAAAATACTCATCCTAAAACATTTCTGAAAAATACACAGCATACAGCAATCGAAAGACACAGATCTTGTGAATCCAGACAATATTTCAGATTTTCTAAGTGTTTTACAGGGAAGACACAATATGTAAATCTATTAGCTAACCACGATAGCAAAAGACACAACTTTTTTTTCTCCACCATTTTTTTCCTGCATCAGTAGCTATCACTAATTCGACTAAATAAAGATATATATAGCCACTAACCAAGAAACAACATCATAAGATGACAGTCTGATAACATATTTATGGTATAGCATATGTTTTTTTTGAAAAATGTGCATATTTCAGGTATAAATCACAGTTCTACATTGCAGCTGCAATCTGAAATAGCGTTGGAAGCAGCCGGAATAATTACAGAGACCGACGTCAATTACCAAAATACTCATCCTAAAACATATCTGAAAAATACACAGCATACAGCAATCGAAAGACACAGATCTTGTGAATCCAGACAATATTTCAGATTCTCTAAGTGTTTTACAGCGAAAACACAATATATCGTTATATTAGCATACCACATGAGCTAACATCACCCCAGCATTGAATCAATGCAAAAGGGGCGATAACGTTATCGCCACCAAAATATATTAATTTTTCACTAACCTTCTCAGAATTCTTCAGATGACAGTCCTGTAACATCATATTACACAATGCATATAGAGTTTGTTCGAAAATGTGCATATTTAGCATCACAAATCGTGGTTATGCAATGTAATCTGTCAAAACATGGCATGCATTCTGGCCGGCGCCATCTTGGAAAGGCACCTATGTTTACGATTATTTATCGATTAGATTGACTAAAAAAATACAGGTTGGACAGCTAATGAAAGATGCATTGGTTATTAATGCAACCGCTGATTTAGATTTTTAAAATTAACGTTACAAGACATACATTGTGAGTTACAGCCAGACTAGTGCCGCAAAAAATGGCCGACAACTGCGTTTACATTTTTCCACATAAATACGGAATAAAATCATAAATAACTCTTACTTTTGGACCATCAGTATCTTGGGCAATGTGTCCTTTGTCCAAAATAATCGTTGCTTTGTTGTAAAACGACCTCTTCAACTTCGGAACTAGCAGCTAACGATAGCTACACGGCACACACATGTCCAAATCCTCAAACGCAATACTAAGGAAATTCCGAAAAATAGCAATATACTCGCATAAACTGATATAAATCGGTTTCAAATAACTTCGTTATGATGTTTCTAACACCTATATCGAATTAAATCACAGACGGATAGATCTTTGGTCAATAACGAGAGCTTTTGAGCATGCCATTCTGATGTCCTCCCTTGCGTCCTGGCGAGCGTCGAAAAGAAGGGACATCTCACTCCATTGCCTTTTATAAACTCTGAGAAACACGTAGAGACGCCATTCCACTTCTCATTGGTTACTGACATCCAGGGGAAGGCGGGTGCAGTTCATTTGATCCATAGGGCACACACAGAGCTTAAAACTGATCCGAGATCAGAGACTATTTTTCAGAGCTTCGCATGTCCTGTCATGATTTTCGCTGTAGAAAGAGTTCTGGTTCACCCACAGACATAATTCAAACGGTTTTAGAAACTAGAGATTGTTTTCTATCCAATAGTAATAATAATATGCATATTGTACGAGCAAGAATTGAGTATGAGGCAGTTTAATTTGGAGACGATATTTTCCAAAGTGGAAACAGCACCCCCTGTATTGAGAAAAGGTTAACTCACAGACAAGATTTTGACAGTTTTGGAAACTTCAGAGTGTTTTCTATCCTAATCTGACAATTATATGCATATTCTAGTTTCGGGGGCTGAGAAATTGGCAGTTTCAAATGGGTACGTTTTTTAGCCAAAAACGAAAATACTGCCCCCTAGCCTTAAGAAGTTTTAAAGAAGTCTCAAGGTATTGCTCACATGAGGTAGAGAAACTTATGAAAAGCTGTCGACCATACTATCTACCAAGAGAGTTCTCATCTGTATTATTCGTAGCCGTCTATTTACTACCACAAAGCGAAGCTGGCACTAAGACCGCTCTCAACCAACTCTATAAGGCCATAAGCAAAGAAGAAAATGCTCACCCAGAAGCGGGGCTCCTAGTGGCCGGGGACTTTAATGCAGGCAAACTTAAATCAGTTTTACAATTTTTTTTTACCAGCATGTCACATGTGCAACCAGGGGGGAAAAATCCTAGACCACCTTTACTCCACACACAGAGATGCATACAAAGCTCTCCCCCGCCCTCCATTTGGCAAATCTGACCACAATTATATCCTCCTGATCCCTGCTTACAAGCAAAAACTAAAGCATGAAGTACCAGTGACTCGCTCAATATGGAAGTGGTCAGATGACGCGGATGCTACACTACAGGACTGTTTTGCGAGCACAGACTGGAATATGATCCGGGATTCATCCAATGGCATTGAGGAATACACCACTTCAGTCATAAACTTCATCAATAAGGGCATCGATGACGTCGTCCCCACAGTGACTGTACGTACACATCCCAACCAGAAGCCATGGATTACAGGCAACATCCGCATCGAGCTAAAGGCTAGAGCTGCCGCTTTCAAGGAGCAGGAGACTAATCCGGACACTTATAAGAAATCCCGCTATGCCCTCAGACAAACCATCAAACAAGCAAAGCGTCAATACAGGACTAATCCTACTAAACCGGCTCTGATGCTTGTCGGATGTGGGAGGGCTTGAAAACTATTATGGACTCCAAAGGGAAACCAAGACGCGAGCTGTCCAGTTATGCTCGTTTCCAGGCAAGCAACACTAAGCATGCACAAGAGCACCAGCTGTTCTGGATGACTGTGTGATAACGCTCTTGGTAGCAGATGTGAACAAAACCTTTAAACAGGTCAACATTCACAAAGCAGCTGGGCCAGACGGATTACCAGGACGTGTACTCAAAGCATGCACAGACCAACTGTCACATGTCTTCACTAACATTTTCAACCTCTCCCTGACCGAGTCTGTAATACGAACATGTTTCATGCAAACCACCATAGTGCCTGTGCCCAAGGAAGCGAAGGTAACCTACCTAAATGATTACCGCCCAGTGGCACTCACGTTGGTAGCCATGAAGTGCTTTGAAAGGCTGGTCATGGCTCACATCAACAGCATCCTCCCGGACACCCTAGACCCACTCCAATTCGCATACCGCCCTAACAGATCCACAGATGACCCATTCTCAATCACTCCACCCTTTCTCACCTGGACAAAAGGAACACCTGTGTGAGAATGCTGGTCATCGACTACAGCGCAGCGTTCAACACCATAGTGCTCACGAATCTCATCAATAAGCTAAGGACCCTGGGACTAAACACCTCCCTCTGCAACTGGATCCTGGACTTCCTGACAGGCCGCCCCCAGGTGGTAAGAGTAGGCAACAACACGTCTGCTACACTGATCCTTAACACTGGGGCCCCTCAGGGGTGTGTACTTATTCCCCTGCTGTATTCCCTGTTCACCCATGACTGCGTGGCCAAACACGACTCCAACACCATTTGCATCACCGCCTGGTATGGCAACTGCTCGGCAGCTGACCGTAAGACGCTACAGAGGGTAGTGCGAACGGCCCAGTACATCACTGGGGCCAAGCTTCCTGCCATCCAGGACCTATATAATAGGCCATCCAGGACCTATATAATAGGCGATGTCAGAGGAAAGCCCATAAAATTGTCAGAGACTCCAGTCACCCAAGTTATAGACTGTTTTCTCTCAGTTTTTCTGAGTGAAACGTGTGTCACTGATACAAATTATTTAAAACAAACTGTCATTGCATATCTTTTGATTTATCCACTTGAGATTTTCTCATTCTATTTCTCGTCTAAAGAAAGGGGCGAACAGATAGTGATACAACTAAAGCTGAAACCACTTCTGGGAGCCAATTTACTTCGTAACTCAGCCATGTCACCTTGGGATTGATTGAGGGTTCTTCAGTGGAACTTTAAAAAATGTGTAATAATAAACTAAAAATACTGTCAAGCATCAGCAGAGCACCTGCGGGCATCCTTTTATTCCAGCTACGTTATGTGCATAAAATACAGTATAGTGGAGCAATTTCAGTTCTATTGAAAACTTCTCTAGTCTATACTTACTTTCTCTAAAAAATAGATGATCAGATTAGTCACACCTCCCTGGTTTTCTGTGGAGAAGTAACCAACATTTATTGTATTTTGCTGTATAGTCAACCTTTGTGCATTCATTTTTACACATTCTCAATTTAAAACTATCCTCTTTAAAACAAGGCTACCTCTCCAGGTCCCTGTACCTGTCCATGAATTAGGTATTGTGTTTTTGAATGTCCTGTAGAGTATGTTTATTACTCACACTATAATGTTGTTTTAATACATTATGTCATGCCGCATGACTCCCAAGCCCCCAGCTTTATGCCTGCTGGGAGTATTAGAGGATCATTGTGAAGAACCTGTAAGAGGGGAATCCAGAACACATTAGACGCAGGGTTGGACATCTCCAGTCCTCGAGGGCCTGATTGGTGTCACCGTTTTGAACCCAGCTCCAGCTAACAAACCTGACTCCAATAATCACCCAGTCATGATCTTCAGTTTAGAATACAATTTGATTAATCAGCTTTGTTTGCTAGGGATGAAGAAAAAGTGTGACACCAATCAGGCCCTCGAGGACTGGAGATGTCCACCCCTGCTAATTAGAGGATGGGCTGTCTGATCTAGCACAATTGAATGATGGTCATGCCAAGAGTCATTGAGATAGGATGATTAACTATGGAATCTTATCTGAAGTCAGCATCACCTTCAGGAAGATCAAGCCCCCTGGGACAGTCATACAATTTCATCAATATATCACATTCGCTGCTGGAATAGAAATGACTATATAGTTGGCTTTATTGTGTTAGACATCAATTTTTATTTTATTTTTTTATTTAACCAGGTAGGCAAGTTGAGAACAAGTTCTCATTTACAAGTGCGACCTGGCCAAGATAAAGCAAAGCAGATCGACACATACAACAACACAGTTACACATGGGATAAACAAACATACAGTCAATAATACAGTAGAAAAATAAGTCTATATACAATGTGAGCAAATGAGGTGAGATAAGGGGGGTAAAGGCAAAAAAAAGGCCATGGTGGCGAAGTAAATACAATATATCAAGTAAAACACTGGAATGGTAGATTTGCAGTGGAAGATTGTGCAAAGTAGAAATATAAATAATGGGGTGCAAAGGAGCAAAATAAATAAATACAGTAGGGGAAGAGGTAGTTGTTTGGGCTAAATGATAGATGGGCTATGTACAGGTGCAGTGATCTGTGAGCTGCTCTGACAGCTGGTGCTTAAAGCTAGTGAGGGAGATAAGAAGAAGGTCGGTCAAAACTGCCTAATACCCCAACGGAGGAAAGATTGGCAGGAGACCATAACTTATCATGAACATTATGAACACTGCTACAAACGTATCTTTATCATTCACCCAAATAACTGTGGGGGTGGTCAGCCAAATGCCATATGCCATAAAGCATTTCTTTACAGTGCTGGGATACATCACTGCAATGTATTTTTTGGGGGGTCTGAGAATAGTGATGAAATATGTGTCTGGGTAAAACAATAGCTGCCGTTAGAAAGTCACCTACCTGTTTCTCAAGTCTGATAGCCAATGGAATGGAGGCGCTTGTCTGAAGCCAGACTCTGTGTTAATATTAACCCTTGTGTTGTCTTAAGGGTAAAAAATGACCCGCCACTATGTTTAACAGCAGAGAAAACACCCGAAATGATGATTTTTCAACTTGAAATTTGATGACTTTTCCTAGAGCTGGGATCTTTTAATGTAGACTGTACTATACTGACTCTGTTTTACAAATCTTTCATTGTGAGTATTTTAACTTGTTGTATTGTTTGTTGGTTTAGCAATGCCACTGTCAGCTAGAGAAATATGGTAAAGATTATCCCCACAGCAAGCTTGGAGTCTTGGAGACTTGGAGTCAAACAGACAGGCTTGGATGAGATCTTTAAGGTCAGGGCCCTCCGTAAGGCTCACAAAATCATTTTAGACCCAAGCCACCCCCTGTACCCGGACTTTGAACTACTCCCCTCTGGGCGCAGGTATAGGGCCCCCCTCAGCAGGAAAAACACAACTAGACAATCATTTGTGCCAGGTGTGATATCCCTCCTAAATAGCTCGGGCTAATGTTCCTATCCACCCAGTAAGGCCAGCAGGCTAATGTTCCTAACCACCCAGTAAGGCCAGCAGGCTAATGTTCCTGTCCACCCAGTAAGGCCAGCAGGCTAATGTTCCTATCCACCCAGTAAGGACAGCAGGCTAATGTTTCTATCCACCCAGTAAGGCCAGCAGGCTAATGTTCCTATCCACCCAGTAAGGCCAGCAGGCTAATGTTCCTATCCACCCAGTAAGGACAGCAGGCTAATGTTCCTATCGACTCAGTAAGGACAGCAGGCTAATGTTCCTATCCACCCAGTAAGGACAGCAGGCTAATGTTCCTATCGACTCAGTAAGGACAGCAGGCTAATGTTCCTATCCACCCACTAAGGCCAGCAGGCTAATGTTCCTATCCACCCAGTAAGGCCAGCAGGCTAATGTTCCTATCCACCCAGTAAGGACAGCAGGCTAATGTTCCTATCCACTCAGTAAGGACAGCAGGCTAATGTTCCTATCCACCCAGTAAGGACAGCAGGCTAATGTTCCTATCCACCCAGTAAGGCCAGCAGGCTAATGTTCCTATCCACCCAGTAAGGACAGCAGGCTAATGTTCCTATCCACCCAGTAAGGACAGCAGGCTAATGTTCCTATCCACCCAGTAAGGCCAGCAGGCTAATGTTCCTCTCCACCCAGTAAGGCCAGCAGGCTAATGTTCCTATCTACCCAGTAAGGACAGCAGGCTAATGTTCCTATCCACCCAGTAAGGACAGCAGGCTAATGTTCCTCTCCACCCAGTAAGGCCAGCAGGCTAATGTTCCTATCCACCCAGTAAGATCAGCAGGCTAATGTTCCTCTCCACCCAGTAAGACCAGCAGGCTAATGTTCCTATCCACCCAGTAAGGACAGCAGGCTAATGTTCCTATCCACCCAGTAAGGACAGCAGGCTAATGTTCCTATCCACCCAGTAAGGCCGGCAGGCTAATGTTCCTATCTACCCAGTAAGGCCAGCAGGCTAATGTTCCTATCCACCCAGTAAGGACAGCAGGCTACTGTTCCTATCCACCCAGTAAGGCCAGCAGGCTAATGTTCCTATCTACCCAGTAAGGCCAGCAGGCTAATGTTCCTATCTACCCAGTAAGGACAGCAGGCTAATGTTCCTCTCCACCCAGTAAGGACAGCAGGCTAATGTTCCTATCCACCCAGTAAGGACAGCAGGCTAATGTTCCTATCTACCCAGTAAGGCCAGCAGGCTACTGTTCCTATCCACCCAGTAAGGCCAGCAGGCTAATGTTCCTATCTACCCAGTAAGGACAGCAGGCTAATGTTCCTCTCCACCCAGTAAGGACAGCAGGCTAATGTTCCTATCCACCCAGTAAGGACAGCAGGCTAATGTTCCTCTCCACCCAGTAAGGACAGCAGTCTAGTCTTTTTTTAAAATGTTATTTGTATGTAACTGTTATGAAAGTTGTATTGTCAATTTTGTTTTGTATTTAAACGCCACTTTGAACGTGTACATGACATTGCACCAACATTTCCCCATGGGGACAATAAAGTCAGTAAGTAAGTAGTGACCCCAACATTAGAAAAAGTGAAACATTGCCTTTGCTCATATTTCTATGAAAGCTGTACTCCACCAGGGTACAAAGATTGACATAGGGTCATTTTTGACCAGGCAGTTATAAGATCATTTACACACCGCAAAAAACACAAAGACACACACACACACAATGAGAAATGGAGATTGTGTGCTACTGATTGAACAGACAAAACTAAAACGTTCTTGTGCACGTGCCACATCTCCCCTCCACGACCCCTCCACGACCCCTCCACGACCCCACACATGACAGTTCACAGACAAAAGAAAAAACTATTTCAGACAAAAGAAACAACATTTAAGACAAAATAAAAATGTATTGAAAGCATTGTTTACTAATGGGGGATGCCGTTAGAGGTTATAAAGGTGCTACAGATGACAGTCCCTCCAGTTCTCTCTTTGCTGAAGCCATGAGTGCACGTTTCAGTGCCCAACAGGTCGTAGATCTGATTCTTTCAGATGTCCACGAGGAACAAGATTATTTAGAAGAGGAGGAGGTATCTGAAGAAGAAGATGGGGAAGAATACAACCCAGAGCATGATGCATCATCTTCAGATGAAGAAGAAATCCCCTAAGCTGAAAAAGAGACATTTTTGTCAAACAACAGCAAAATAACATGGTCCTTGACACCATATGACAACCAGGGCAGGATGGCAGCACAAAAGCACAAAGGATGACCCCAGGGCCCACAAGACATGCAGTTGCCCAGGACATCACCTCAACATTCTACATGTTCATCACACCAGACATCGACAATATCATCCTGGAGGTGACAAATTTGGAGGGTTTCCATAAATATGGAGACAACTGGAAAAGGATGGATGAGATTGACCTGCATGCCTACATAGGGCTGCTAATCTTAGCAGGTGTGTATAGTTCCCGAGGTGAGGCTACATCTAGTCTCTGGCGATGCAGAGAGTAGAAGGGCGATTTTCCGTGCCACGATGTAGCTTTCTCAAGAATGCTGTGATTTGATAACCGTGAGTCAAGACCTGCAAGACGTGTGAGAGACAAACTGGTGGCCATAAGAGAGGTCTGGGAGAAGTGGGTGGAGCGTCTACCATACCTCTACAACCCTGGGCCTGAAATAACAGTGGATGAGCAACTGGTTCCTTTCAGAAGTACATTTTTATTTTCATATCTGTAATGTGATTTTCACTGCTCATTTTATTATGTATTGCTGTAATATCATTGATTTATGTGATTGTTTTCTGTGACACTGATACTAATTACTGATAGTAATCGCTTTTGTCAAAAGGTTGCTCTCCTTTCCGGCAGCATATGCCCAGCAAGCTAACAAAGTATGGCATCAAGATATGGGTGGCCTGTGACGCACAATCCAGCTACGCTTGGAAGATGCAAGTCTACACAGGGAAGCTGACCAGTGGAGGCCCGGAGAAGAACCATGGGATGCGGGTTGTGTTTGATGTGACAGATGGACTGAGGGGGCACAATGTCACGTGTGAAAGCTGTTCAGGGTGCTGAATCTTGTCCTGATCCACCTGAGGCTGCAGCTTGGAAAGGCAAGAGGAGATTCCGCCCCCAAAAGAAGGACTGTAAAACAAGTACTATGTGCTGCACATGTGAGAAATACATCTGCAAAGTCCATGCACACACACTTGCATACTGTCCTACATGTGCTAATTGGAGTTGATTGATTTATGTTCTGCACGTTTTTGTTTTGTATCTATTATCTTATTCTTATTTATTGTTGTTGTTTATACACCTTGTGGGTGGGGGCAATGGTTCAAAAAATGGGAGAAGACTACTATTTTGTAGTTGAATTTCTCATTGTTGTCACGCCCTGACCATAGAGAGCCTTTTTATTCTCTATTTTGGTTAGGTCGGGGTGTGACTAGGGGGGGTGTTCCTATCTAGGTGTTTTGTTTCTATGTTGGCCTGGTTTGGTTCCAAATCAGAGGCAGCTGTTTATCGTTGTCTCTGATTGGGGATCTATGTTCCCTTCAATAAAGTGCATTCAAAACTACTTCCTGCACATTTCTGCTACTTTCTTAGGATATACAAGTGCTATCTCTTGCTAAAAAAAATATGTTTACACCTATGCAGTACCTTTATCAATAATAATAATAATAATACACCTCTACTTTAGTAAAGAAAACAATTATGACAGGTGTGTTGTAATAAAAACAAGTGGTGTCTACTGATTAAATGCAGTCTTTCTGCATTGTGAAGAGGTAAATCCCAGATATTCACAAAGTTTGTGATGAATGACAGGTTGTTTAAAATTCATTTAAGATGCTTTATTTTAGGGGTTTAGTGAAGGCGGGTAATTTTTTACCCTTAGGACAAGGGGAGTATACAGCATGTTAATACTGCACAGGGGTTAAGAGGGAGTGTCTGGGTAGAGTGAAGAGCGAACCCAACATCTATTAACATTGCAGGGAATAGGCTTCACACTGGGTATCATTTACTGTATGCAGGGCTGTCCTGTTTGTAAGGATGTCATATGGTAATATAAGAAATTCCTCAATTATGAATGATAAATCATCTATTTCAATATGTCACTACAGCATCATACACTTTGCTGCAGGTTCCCGAAAAAGCCCGACCTCACAGGCTAGTTCCAATCAGGTGACGTAATGTAGGGATTTAAATTAAACTCTTTTCTAATTTACACCTGTTGGATTTTCTATTGTTGCTGAATGGATTAGCTATGTATTGGAAACCCTGAAATGGAAAGTCTTATTTCAGTCTATTTGTGAAGATAAGCTAGGCCCTGGCTAAGTACTGTTTTTCCCTCTTTCTCTTAGATACATACATTTTCTTCTGAGACTGGAAGGATTGAATTATGCTTTGCGAATGAGGCCCCTGGCAGCCATTTACTGCAACAAAGAATATAATTTGGATAAATATCATCTCAGCCTCAGAAAAATACACACTCTATTCTCCCATTCTGTTTGTTTTTGACCACAGCATTTTGGATTAGAGAGGAGCATTACAGCTAATTACTGATTTTACTGTGCTTGTGTTTTGGTGCGGGTCTTGGGTGAACGGTCTGACCCCTATACACACGGAGCCCAGACTGCAGTTTGGATAGCTCCACGTCGACCCTGCATGCTGCAATGAAACGGATGAAATATAGTTTCCGGTATCCAATGGGGTGGAGAGGCCTTGACTCACTGTATCAAAGTGAGGAGGCTGTCAGTGAATCAGCAGAGAAGAGGGACTAGAGCGAGGAGGGGAATAAGGGAGGAGGGGAACGAGGGAGGAGAGAAGGGGTGCGGAGTAGGAAGGTGGAGGGCTCTGCCACAGAAGGAGTGCCCGTGGAGAACACTGATTACTTACTTTTAAAACATCAGTTTGATGGAGAGACGCGCCCCGCTTCCCAGCGGCCTCCCATCCGTCTCTGACGCTGGGGTGGTGATTGATGAGGCGTCCGCCAACGTTGTACACTGCCTGCCGCCCAGAGCTGATGCAGAGGCCAGCCCTGCT